>NC_044561.1:17049126-17391001 GCF_007565055.1 Rhinopithecus roxellana | reverse complement strand
CCAGGACTCGCGCCCGAGGCAGAGCCCGCCGCAGGGAGAGCGACCAACAAGAGGCACCTGGGGGACCCGGAGCACCTGGATCAGCTACAGTGAGCCCTGTAACGTTCATTGTTTTCTTTCTGCAAGAGATACGTGCCTGTACTGAAAAGAACAGAATTGGTTGTTGAGCCAAGCTAGTTCAGGTATAGTGCTAAGTGAGGACTAAAAAAGTTCATAAGTCAGGCTCTATAGATGGCAGCATGGGGAGGCTTTACTCGGATGTACTCTCTACTGCTTCCTTCTCACATTTTCACATGTGCAAGCAGACTGACTTTCAGCCAAAAGTGGATGCAAAGGTTTCTAGATCTCTTGGCTTCTGCCAGTGTCTCCTATTTGGAAGTGACCCAGAATGAGCAACTTCCTGAATGTCCTGGCACAGCCTGAGTTAGACAGAATTTCCAGTCGTGTTGAAAACTTGTTATGCCTGCTCTGTTTTGTCTTCTCTTATTGCATATCCACTTTGTCTTCACACAATAGGATCCATAGTGGCGCTGAGGGGCCCCACCTGACATCCTCCAGGGCGACCCTATACTGCATGGAAGCAGCATGCCACCCTCCAGGTCCACTTATTGTGCGGTGTGATTGTTGCTTCTCTCTCCTTCTCCTAAGCCCTTCAACCTCAATTCCTCCTCCTGGTCCTAATTCTCAGTTTTCAACATCGACTTCTGTGTCACTGAGATAAAGCATCCAGTGAGAGTGTCAGTGGCTCCCCGTCTTGTCTCCTCACTCATGAGCCATAGTCCAACCCCTCACTGGAGATCCTAGGGCACCATCTTTGTTCCTACCTAAAGCAAATATCTCTACTTAGCCCCTTAGCCAGTCCTCTGTCTAGGGCATGTCTCCTGCAACTTTCCTTTCTGTCTCCCAAGTCAGCAGGTGTGTTCTCCTAAATCATTCCCATCGTCTATAGACTCACTGAGTTCACTCCCATTCATCAGGAAACCTTCCCTGGGCCCTTCCACTCTGCCACATTCACAGGGCAGCTTTCCTCAGACTTGCCCCTTCACATTTCCTCGGCACATTTGCGACCTCTTTTCTCCTGATCAACTCCCTCCTCTTGGCGTTTAGGTTACCTCCTTCATCACTGACCACCCGTACTTGCTCTCCTTTGTGGAGTTCTCCTCTATGGCCTCTTGATATTGCCAAGCCCCAGCCCTTGAGCCACATCTTTTTTCTCCATATTCTCACTCCCTTGGTGAAGTTATCCAGTGTCCAAATGCTATCTGGTGTGTGGATTGATCCCCATATTTATCTCCTTGGCCAGAACCTCTCCTGCACCACCCAACACCCCCACGGGTGTCCACAGACACCTCACACTCCCAATCTGCCTTATCATGCCATATCCACCTCATCAGAAGGACTTCCATTCTTCTGTTTGCTCAGGCCAAAAGTCTATGGTTTCATCCTATCTTTATGACCTCAAGCCCTTCTCAAAAACAATCACAGGGTTTTTCTCTCCAATTTTTTCTTTTCTTTTTTTTTTTTTTTTGAGACGGAGTCTCGCTCTGTCAACCCAGGCTGGAGTGCTGTGGCCGGATCTCAGCCCACTGCAAGCTCCGCCTCCCAGGTTCACGCCATTCTCCTGCCTCAGCCTCCCGAGTAGCTGGGACTACAGGCGCCGCCACCTCGCCCGGCTAGTTTTTTGTAGTTTTTTTTTAGTAGAGACGGGGTTTCACTGTGTTAGCCAGGATGGTCTCGATCTCCTGACCTCGTGATCCGCCCGTCTCAGCCTCCCAAAGTGCTGGGATTACAGGCTTGAGCCACCGTGCCCGGCCTTTTTTTTTTTTTTTTTTTTTTTTGAGATGGAGTCTCGCTCTGTCATCCAGGTTGGAGTTCAGTGGCATGATCTCGGCTCACTGCAAGTTCCGCCTCCTGGGTTCACACCATTCTCCTGCTTCAGCCTCCCAAGTAGCTGGGACTGCAGGCACCCGCCACCACGCCTGGCTAATTTTTTGTATTTTTAGTAGAGACAGGGTTTCACTGTGTTAGCCAGGATGGTCTTGATTTCCTGACCTCATGATCCACCCACCTCAGCCTCCCAAAGTGCTGGGATTACAGGTGTGAGTCACCATGCCTGGCCTCTAGTTTTTTTTCTCAAAAACTAATCCAGTATCAGACAATTTCTTACCACCCCTATCCCTGCCTTCTGGCCTGAACAGCTTACATCCCTTGCTATTTCCTTGTCTCTCACTCAGCCTGTTCCCAACACCAAACCTGACAAATCAGTTCATGTCATTCCTCTGCCTGGCATCCTGTCACAGCTGCTTTTTTTTTTTTTTTTAAAAGACGGAGTTTTGCTCTTGTTGCCCAGGCTGGAGTGCAATGGTGTAATCTCGGCTCACTGCAACTTCTGCCTCCCGGGTTCAAGTGATTCTCCTGCCTCAGCCTCCCGAGTAGCTGGGATTACAGGCATGCACCACCATGCCCAGTTAATTTTGTATTTTTAGTAGAGACGGGGTTTCTCCACGTTGGCCAGGCTGGTCTTGAACTCCTGACCTCAGGTGATCTGCCCACCTCAGCCTCCCAAAGTGCTGGGTTGTAGGTGTGAACCACCGCACCTGGCCTCTGTCACAGCTCTCATTTTATCAGCCAGAAGCAATTTCCTTAAAATGACCTTCCCTTCATCTCACTGACATCTCTCTCCCTTTCCTTCTTCCAGCCATACTGGCTGCCTCATTCTTCCTTGAACATTCCCAGCTGCAGAACTCTGCTCTTTTTCCTTCACCTCTGGCTTGGGTAACTTTGCTAATTCAACTCAGCACCTCCAAGTCTTGGGTTCAATGGCACTTTCTCACTGAGGCCTTCCTTTGCCCCCATTGGCTAGTGAAACCTGCCCCTTCACACCCCACCTTCCCAATCATTTTTCTCCTTGGTTTGTTTTGTTCTTTTTTTGTTTGTTTCCTTAGCAATTACCACACAAGGTGCTATGTATGTTGCTTATTACAACTTAGTTTCTGTCACTGGAATGTGAGCTTTGCAGAGGAAGTTCCTTTGCCTTGTGCCCTGAAAGTGCCATTTGGAGGGAGAATGAACACAGTGGGGCACTGCTCATTATTTCTATTTCCAAAATCATGCAGACCCAGGAGCCCACTCAGTTGCAGCGGACACCCCGGCCACTGAGGGAGGAAGTCCCAGTGGTTAGACCTCTGCAGCCAAGAGGAGCAGGAGGAGCAGCACAGTCTCAAGGTGAAAGGAGGCAAGGACATGAGGGGCAGGGGATGCTTCATGTGTGAAGGGCAACCACAGCGGTAGAAGGTTCTAGACAGAGCCTCAGGACCCCTGTGAGATTTGCTGGGATGGGAAGTGTGTGCAGCTTGCAACTGTCTCTCTTCGTGCAGTGAATTATCTGATAGTGTTTTCTTCACCTATGTCTTGTGGAAGAGAAATGGAAGTCACTGTTTTTTGGCCAGATCAACATAATTGCTTTTCAAATTTAGATGACACATTTGCAGATGATAACTCTAAGTTAACTTAATGGAATTCTAAGAACACCATTTTCTTGCCTTTTTAAATTGTGGCATTAACAGGTTGAACCTGTTACCTACATTGCAGGCTGACAGGTTATCCTCATTTATACAAGTGCTCATGCACGCAGGCTCAGATATTGTCATTTGCTTAGGATTTGGCTAATGTGATTCAACTTTAGTCTGGATTCTCCACTTTGCTTTCTATAGCAAAATAGCTTGTGATTAGTCAAAACTTGAAACACTAAAAAATTGTATTATAAATATTAAACCAAAACAAAATCCAGAACCTATAAAATGAGCTTATATATTTGAATACATAAAATTAAAACACATATTTTTATAATGGGAAGGGTTGTTATTAAATAGTATGTATAAATTACATGGACTGGGCGTGGTGGCTCACACCGGCACTTTGGGCGGCCCAGGTGGGTGGATCACTTGAGGCCAGAAGTTTGAGACCAGCCTGGCCAACAGGCAAAATCCTATCTCTACTAAAAATAGACAAGTTAGCCAGGCATGGTAGCATGTGCCTGTAATCCCAACTACTCAGCAGGCTGAGGCAGGAGAATCGCTTGAACCCAGGAGGCAGAGGTTCCAGTGAACTGAGATGGTGCCACTGCACTCCAGCCTGGGTGACAGAGTGAGATTCCGTCTCAAAAAATAAAAGTACGTGGTTTGTAGCGAGTGCCAAGGTGCCAAGCTAGGATAACCTGTTTTATTTTGCTGACATTTTAATATGATGAATTTGATTGCTGGATGTGTCAGGAACTAGTTGGGAGTTTGATAAAATTGTTTGCAATTTTATGTGTAAAATGTAGTTAGTCTGTCATAGAAATGGAGACACTTACTTTGTAAGATCATCATAAACTAAAAAATAGCCTCCAGAAGTAAAATTTTGAGGAAAAACCATTGTTGTAACCCAAGGCACAGACGTCCTGGCCATTCAGGGGTACAGGATTTACAACAATGTGTGCATATTCCTTCAAGATGCCTCTCTTGTCACTGAAAGACTGCATTGTGCTGTCATTTAAATGTTAACTTTGTAGAATACCTACATCACTATGAACCTTAGAATGGAAGTTAAAATAGTGTCATCCTTTCCTAGTTGCTGTTAATATAAAGGATAGATCAGTTTTGTGTTAAAAGCCATTTTTTTTTTTTTTTTTTTTTTTTTTTTGAGACGGAGTCTCGCTCTGTCACCTAAAAGCCAGTTTTATAGATTTTTTAAATGATTGGCTTATTTGGCATTTTATGATGCCCACTAGGGGGCAGTGTAGTGCCAGGAGATAGGCTTAGCGACAGAGTCAGAACCCAGGTTTCTAGAATCTTGTACCATGAACAAATACACAAAGGAATGGGGCAAATATGTAGCAGGAATGAAGAAAGTGCTGAGGCAACCAGGGATGTGAACTGGGGACTCCTTGGGAAAGGTTTCTGCGTAAGGTTATGCTTTTGTGGCAACATGTCACCGCAATGTGTTTTGGAACCTTGGGTGGCATCTTTTTTACCTCCAGCAAACTTATGCTGGGTGTTAATACTGGCTTTTCTATTCTTCCCTTTTTATTGTTTAAACGTCTGGCGTTTACATTTACGCAGGAGTGAAGGAACCTGGACCTGAGGCTGGGTTGCATACAGCGCCCTTGCAGGAGAGGAGGATTGGTGGAGTTTTTCAGGACCTGGTGGTGAACACCAGGCGATATATGATGCATGTTAAAGACTCAAAAACAGGTATGTTGGCCTAGAACTCAATGTTTATGGAGCTGTTGGTTTTTAACTTTTTTTTTTTTTCTGTTGAGAGATAAGGTCCTGCTCTGTCACCCAGGCTGGAGTACAGTGATGTTCACTTCAGCCTTGAACTCCTGGGCTCAGCTGTTCCTCCCACCTTGAGTAGCTGGGACTACAGGTGGGCACCACCATGCCCAAATAGACGTATATATTTTTTAATTTTGTAGAGACAGGGTCTTACTGGTCTAGAACTCCTGGCCCAAGCCATCCTCTCACCTGGGCCCTCCAAACTGCTGAGATTACAGGAATGAGCCACCACACCTGGCCCATTTTAAACTTTTGATAAAAGCTTTGTTTAATAAATTCTGGAAAGCTTTCTGTCATCACTGTAAGTAGTGGTGCCTCCCACCTGGCCCAGGCTGGTCTGGAACTCCTGGCCCAAACCATCCTCCCACCTGGGCCTCCCAAAGGGCTAGGATTATAGGTGTAAGCCACCATGCCCTGGCCTGTGCTGAGACTTTTTTAAAAATCACATAAGGTGGCAGTTTTTCTCCTTTTGTAAACCACAAATGTTCTAATTTTTAATCTATTGTTCAATATCTTAAACTTCCTAAATGTATGCTGGCATAAGGGCTCACTGAAATTGATAGGCATTCTGCAAATCAGGTGCATTACAAATGTTATTTATCTCCTTGTCTGACCTAACTTTGGCTTGGCTTGGCTTTTTTTTGATGGAGTTTAGCTCTTCTGGCCCAGGCTGGAGGGCAGTGGTGTGATCTCAGCTCACTACAGCCTCTGCCTCGTAGGTTCTAGTGATTCTCCTGCCTCAGCCTCCCGAGAAGCTTGGATTATAGGCACCCGCCACTGTGCCCAGCTAATTTTTTGTATTTTTAATAGAGACAGGGTCACCATGTTGGCCAGACTGGTCTGGAACTCCTGATCTCAGGTGATCCCCCTGCCTCCGCCTCTGACTGTTGGGATTATAGGCGTGAGACACTGTGCCCAGCCCTAACTTTGGCTTTTAATATTGTAGTGTCCAAACTGTTTGTTTGGGCCTAATCAGTCTGTTTCTTTATAGTCACATGGCTCAATTTTTCAGGTTCAGAGGGTACAGTGGTACAGCTACTCGCCAACCACTTCCGAGTGATTTCTCGTCCTCAGTGGGTTGCATATAAATACAACGTTGATTACAGACCAGATATAGAAGATGGAAATCTCCGTACAATTTTACTTGATCAACATAGAAGGAAATTTGGAGAGTGCCATATATTTGATGGAAACTCTTTATTATTATCTCGGCCACTAAAAGAGCGGGTTAAGTAATGTTATTTCACATTTTCCTGTGTTCTTTCTCTTGTTTTTACTTTATTATAATAAAATACCTATTTTTGTGCAGTTGTTTGTTGAGACGCCCCAAAGATCTCTTGCCCATATGACTTGTAGTGAAACCTACGTGCCATGTTTGGTTATCACTGATATTCAATAATGCCTCTAATTTTAATGCTTAAATGAAATTTAATAGCACAACGTGGCTCACAAATGCTGACAAAGTTTTAGATACTTTTTTTTTATTCTATTTGTTTCCTCGAAACTTCAGCCCCCAACTCCTAGCAGAAAAAAAAATTAGAGAACTTATTTTCTTCCATAAATTTCTATATTAACTGAACAATTAAATTGTTTTCAGGAGCTTAAGTAAAATATTTCAACTTAAGTATTTAATTCCAACTCTTCACTCTTGTGAATCATGTTTTCTACATGCACGTGCTTCTGTGGGAAAGACTGCTCCATCACGATGGTGTGTTGGATAGCCAGGTGACATGGTGATTTGCCGTGCAGTGAAGCTGAGTTTTTTGGAAGAATATCTGGACTTTTTGTTTTTAATCTCAGAGAGTGGAATGGTTGAGCATGACCAAAGACAAAAAATTTGTGAAGATTACAGTTGAGTTTTCCAAAGAAATCAGGCCCACGTCGCCAGATTGCCTACGCTATTACAACATTCTCTTTAGAAGGTATGTGACCGGGTTGAGTTTCTTAGCTATTCATTCGGTTGTTTCACTGTGTAGTGGTGTGGAACACGGCCATTTGCTTCCAGCACTTTGTGTTCTTCATAGTCCTCGTGTATTAAGAGAGTGAAGGGTCTTGGAGATGAAATGATACTTGAGGCTCAACTAGAATATGCAAGTTCAGTGGCTTATCCTCAATGTTCTTCTCCTGGCCTATCCCTGCTCTTTGTCTCATACCTGCCTAGAAAGAGTAATAGACATCAGCTATGCACATCTGTGTATGCCTCTGTAGGAAATACATGTTTTATTCTGTGGTCACTACAATGACTAAATATTGAAAGTTAAAATTTGAAAGGCAGAGTTTGAGGCCGGGCATGGTGGCTCACGCCTGTAATCCCAGCACTTTGGGAGGCTGAGGTGGCTGGATCATTTGAGGTCAGGAGTCCTAGACCAGCCTGGCCAACACGATGAAACCCTGCCTCTACTAAAAATACAAAAATTAGCCAGGCATGGTGGTGGGTGCTTCCGAGAGGAAGCTACTTGGGAGGCTGAGGCAGGAGGATCACTTGGTCCCAGGAGGTGGAGGTTGCGGTGAGCAGAGATTGTGCCACTGCACTCCAGCCTGGGTAACAGAGCAAGACTCTGTCTCAAAAAAAAAAAAAAGGCACAGTTTGAAAAAGAGGCCTTAGTTCAGTTTTGAGAATGAAGAACATTTTGATAACCTTTCTATAATATTGTGTTTATAAGGAGATGGAACAATTGAGGTTAAATGAACCTTAATATCCACCTCATAATGTAACTTAGTTATCAGGTACTTTGTGTTCATTGATAATATAAACAGTCACTGGCAGATTTTTTTCTTTCCCTTATATGTCTTACCAAATGCTTAATGATGTACCTGCTACTTTCAACAAAATCTATTCTTTCCATTTCTAGAACTTTCAAGCTGCTGGATTTTGAGCAAGTTGGTCGCAACTATTATACCAAAAAGAAGGCAATTCAGTTGTACCGTCATGGGTTTGTATAAAGAAGAAAATTTCATATTCTGTAGACTTAAACATAGGATTTTTTGAGAAAGTTATTCATTTCACATTTGAAGTGGTATGCCTTAAAAGTGATGGCCTTTTAAATGATATCCACTAACCATGAACAATTTAGTATAATGTCAACTCAAAGTAAGAGTCACTTTAAAAATCTTAGTATGATAAATATAAACCTTGAGGTATTCAGTTGTTGCATACACATTGTTAAGCCTAAACAATCATCCAAAATGGGTAATTTGTCTTTGAAAATATCTTCAACCATAGCAACTATATCTCTCTATATTACTCACTGGTATATGTATATATTACATGTAAGTTATGTTACAGATAAATATGGATGTAATACTTTAAGCCTGTGGGTGATAAAACAGTTTAACAAAAATGGTATAAATGGCACATCCAATAAATGTTTATCTGAAGGTCCTTCAAAAGACTAAGAACAAATACTTAAAACTGACTCTTAAGTACCAATTTTTAGACCCAGAGCTTAGGCCCAGAAGCCCTTGACTTTATGTGAAGAGCTCAGACTTAATACACTCATGTAATTTATTCTAGTACCAGTTTGGAAATCTGGCTTGGTTATGTTACTTCTATTCTTCAATATGAAAACGGCATTACCCTCTGTGCTGATGTGAGCCACAAACTGCTCCGAATAGAAACTGCTTATGATTTCATAAAGAGAACATCTGCCGAGGCCCAGACAGGAAACATCCGAGAGGAAGTAACTAATAAATTAATTGGATCAATTGTTCTGACAAAGTAAGTCTGTCTTTTAAAAACCTATCCAATCACTTTAACTACCCCCCCCCACCCCCTCCCAAGAGATGGTCCTATAGTTTTCTGATCACTAAATGTTGAAGTTCAGGAGTAGAAATGGCAAGAACAACTGGTCCCATCTCTCCTGTAGTTATACAACTTGGGAGAAGAATGTGTCAATTGTAGACCTCACTCTCTTGTAATCCCTAATGCCAGTCCATTTGTTCTGAACCCTACCTTGCACATAACACTAAGCTGTTTCTGAATTTCTTTCCTTTTCCTCTTTGTTGTAGGCATTTAGCTAGTTTAAAAACCAGTGCTTAGTTATAATCCATCAGCCATTTCCCATTTGAAGGAAGTTTTAAAATCTTTCTACAACAGAAATCTTAAATTGATGAGAGAATGGATTTAAAGAACCAGTTAGTTAGCCAACACAATCTTACATGGATGCAATTGGAGGACTCGCACTTTTCAATTTTAAAACTTACCAGAAAGCTCTAGTAATCAAGACAGTGTGATGTTGGCCTAACGATAGATAGAGACCAATGAAATAAGTCCAGAAGGTTAACCCTCCACTTAGTTGGCTTCTGACAAGTATGTCAAGGCAATTCAAAAGGGGAAAGAATAATCTTTTCAATAATGTTGCTGGGATAACTGAATATCCACCTTCCTCATGCAGTTCACACAATTCCAATTTAATTCAAAAACCAACTCAATAGACCTACATTTAAGAACTAAAAGCATAACATTCTTAGAAAAAAGATTCAGTCTTTTTGACTTTGAGCTAGGCAAAACCTTAGATAAGCCACTCAAAGCAGAAGTGATAACAAAAGAAACATAAACACATTGGGTTTCACCAAATTAAAAAGTTACTCAAACTATACTATCAAAATTGTGAAAACACAACTGGAAAAAGTGGGGAAAATGTTTGCAAATCACCTAAGTAACCTGTATCTAGAATATACAAACAATACTTAATTGAGAGACAACGTATTTTTTTAAATGGACAAAAGATTAGATACTTCTGCAGATATATTTAAACAAAATGTACAAGTGGCCAATGCATGAAAATGTACAACATCAGTAGCCATCATAGAAATGCAAGTGAAAACCACAATGAGATATCATTTCATAGCTACTACGATGGTTAAAATTAGACAGATGTTGACAAGTATCGGCAAGGATGTGGAACGCTCAGAAGCAACCCTAGTATGCTGCTTGTAGGAATATTAAATGGTTTGGCTTCTTTGGAAAACAGTCTGGCACTTTCTTAAAATGCTAAAGATGTGCATTACTGAAGTGGCCTTGTTTGAGGAAATTTACTAGGGTTTGTTGTCTCACACTAAGGAAAGCAGAGATGCCGACGCAGGAGGTGTGGGTTTAGGAGCAGAAAGCTGAGTAGGTTAAAGAAGAGAAAATCCCCCCTTGCAGGGGGAGGGGCATTCCAAATGGGTCTCCCCCTTTGCAGAGGGATGGGTTGGTTTCATAGAGGGGCTTGAGGAGGTGGTGTCTGATTTACATAGAGCCCAGAGGATTGGCTGGACCAGGTGTGCCATTTACATAGCCTGCAAAGAGGCTGGCTATCCCACTCTAATCTTTAATGTAGATGTGGTCTCCACCTGGCCGGCACCATAACACCTGCACACGTGGCAACAAGGAGAAGGGAAGAGAACTTCCATGTTGGATATACTGGCTTCTGGCATAACTGCTGGCATTCAACTATGCAAGCTTCCAGCTTGCTTACCTATGCTTGCAGCTTGATTTTTCAGGCTGCATTTTGTTAGAAAATAAATGGTTTGGGGGCTGCTTTCTTAAGAGAAAATTCCACCGAGAACTTTTACTAACCACCTAAATTCCTTTTTAACTCCTATATCATCACCATATGAACCAGTAATTTTATTCCTACTTAAATACACAAGAGAAATGAGAACATGTTTACTAAAATTGGCACACAAATGTTCGTAACCTTGTGGTAACCAAAAGTACATAACAACCGTAATGTCCAGCTGGTGAATGGATAAACAAAAGGTGGGATATCATACAATAGAATATTATTTGGAAATGAAAAGGAATTAAGTGCTAAGACTTCAGCGTGGATGAACCTTAAACATGATGCTAAGTGAAAGAAGCCAGTTGGGAAAGAACACACATTGTATGACTCAGTTTATATGAAGTGAATGAGCAAATGTGTTGAGACAGGAAGTAGACTAGTGGTTGCCTGAAGGCTGGTGAATTAGGCTAAAATGGGAAGTGACTGCTTATGTTTCTTCTTTGTCTTGATGATTGCACAACTCTGGCTATAGAAAAAAACAGGTGATCGTATGCTCAGGTGGGTGAGTTGTGCAGTATGTGAATTACATCATAGTAAATCTAATATATCCTGCAATTCCTTGCAGGATTAAAAATGTCTTATTTTCGGCCGGGCGTGGTGGCTCACACCTGTAATCCCAGCACTTTGGGAGGCCGAGGTGGGCGGATCACAAGGTCAGGAGATCAAGACCATCTTGACCAACACGGTGAAACCCCATCTCTACTAAAATACAAAAAATTAGCCGGGTGTGGTGGCATGCGCCTGTAGTCCCAGCTACTCAGGAGGCTGAGGCAGGAGAATGGCTTGAACCCAGGAGGTGGAGCTTGCAGTGATCCGAGATCGTGCCACTGCGCTGCAGCCTGGGCAACAGAGTGAGACTCTGTCTCAAAAAAACAAAAATCTTATTTCCTGTGTGGATGGTTCCATGCAATGAATAAGTCGGAAATGATACCATGTTGTAATTATTCCACAGATACAACAACAAAACCTACAGAGTGGATGATATTGATTGGAAGCAGAATCCTGAAGACACATTTAACAGATCAGATGGCAGCAAAATCACCTATATAGACTACTACAGGCAGGTATGAAACTGTATTTCTTTAAATATATTTAAATTGTAAGCCTTCATGTATTTCAGTTTATCTTATTTAGATACTTGAATATATTTGTCATATAAACATACGTATTTTCCTTTTAGAGGATTATAGCTTGACTGATCTATTATCCATGCATCCAAGTGCCTTGTATATAGGATAATGTCACATAACTAGAATGGTGCCAGTGTGACCCCTTCTTTCCCTTCTTTCAGTCTTAAAAGTGGCTACTATCATACTCTTTATTTTTTATTTTTTATTTTTTGAGTTGTAGTCTTGTTCCGTCTCCCAGGCTGGAGTGCAGTGGCATGATCTCTGCTCACTGCCACCTCCACCTCCCAGGTTCAAGCAATTTTCCTGCCTCAGCCTCCCAAGTAGCTGGGACTACAGGCGCCTGCCACCACACCTGGCTAATTTTTGTATTTTTAGTAGAGATGGGATTTCACCATATCGGTCAGGCTGGCCTTGAACTCCTGACCTCAGGTGATCCATCTGCCTTGGCCTCCCAAATTGGGTCAAATAAAGAGTAATGCAAAAAAGAACTGAGTCTCAGTAATGACTACGATTGCTGTTCCCTTTCCAGACTGCTCATTCTTTCTCTATTGAGAGAATAAGAAACACCAAGAATGTATGTAAGGTGCTTGGCACATAGTAAGCTCTGTATTAGGTCTAGCTAATTAATATTCTGGACACTTGCTCATGGCATTTGTGGGTACACAACGTGAACGTATCCTGCCGATTCCTCAGTTGTGCTACATGACAGGTACTGATGGCTTACAGCCACTCTTTAAACTGTCCTCTTGACAGTTTTCAGTATGCTTTGGGAGTTTTCAAGGCAAGCCTGGTGAGACCCACTACAGATCCTGTCTCACCCACTCTCATATACAATGTTAGAGTAGCTTGACGATCCCAGTGTCATGTTTCGTGGGAGTCCTGTCTTTGGCCAAGTATGCTCACAAGGAAAGGTCCCTGGCATATCAAAGGTAAGAGAATTTTGAGAGTATTCATAGTACACTATTAAACTTGGGGAAGCTATGTCACCAGCACGCCTGTGGCCCTTCATTTGTAGTCTCACATATGCACTTGTGAACCTGTGTGTGTGATGTTTCTAAGGTCTCACTGGTGGTCATGCTGGTCTCTTGTTTGTTGAGCAGCAACATAAAGAAATTGTCACTGTGAAGAAACAGCCACTTTTGGTCAGCCAGGGCAGATGGAAAAGGGCCTAACGGGTACACAACGTGAACCTATCCTGCTGATTCCTCAGCTGTGCTCCATGACAGGTACTGATGGCTTACAGCCCCTCTTTAAAGTCAGGCATAACTATGACTTAGTGCAGGCTTTTCAGGGAATTCGAAGTGTGTCTCCTTGGTAAGGTAGTAGGTTCCTCCAGCTGTTATAATTTAGTCCTCACACAAATTCATGCTTGTTCAGATGTATCTTTTGGATTTTTTTTAAAGGTCTAACAGATGAAATACGTAAAGATTACAGCACTATGAAAGAATTGGCTAAACATACAAGACTGAGTCCAAGAAGAAGGCATCACACATTAAAAGAATTCATCAATACTGTACAAGAGTAAGTGCTGCTTTTCTGGCTGAGTGTTTGTGTGTGCATGTGCCATAGTGTTGCAATGAAGCTGATGGCATCTCAACCCTGGCATCTCAGTTTCTTCTATTAGCAAGTGACAATGGGAAGAATTTTGTTGTTGTTGGCGCACGACTCTAGTTTTTCTGTCATTGCAGTTAGGAGGCCAGGCGGGGAAGAATGAAATCAAAAGGCTTTATGTACCTTTATGAACATGAGAGCAAAAACAAGATGTCAGAGTTTCAGGGAAGGTACTGCCGCATCTCAATGCTGCGGACAAGTGATCGTGAACCTTGGAATAGAAGGAAATTGCCTTGCACAAGTGGCTAACTGCTTTTGGTTACCTTACTTGGTTTGATCATCTTGGCGATATTTTAATTTTCAGTAATAAAAAAGTACGAGACTTACTTCAACTCTGGGATTTGAAATTTGATACCAACTTTTTGTCCGTCTCAGGAAGAGTTTTGAAAAATGCAAACATCGTGCAAGGCAGAAGAATGGTAAGACAGTTTCAAAATTATCATGTCATGGTTGGGTCAAATGAAGAGGAATGCAAAAAGGAAACTGAGTCTCAGTAATGACTACGATTGCTGTTCCCTTTTTAGACTGCTCATATTTTCTATATTGACAGAATAAGAAACACTAAATGCATGTAACGTGCTTGGCACATAGCTCTGTATTACGTCTATCTAATTAATATTCTGGACATTTGCTCATGGCATTTGGAAGATCCATTTTTCAAATATATCCTTAAGAGTCAAGTACCTAGAATCAAAGTAATTCACTAACCTATGTAAAAAAAAACAAAAACAAAAAAAACTTTATTTAAATTTTGTTATCTTTCAGTTTTTGTGGGTACATACTAGGTATGTATATGTGTGGGTTACATGTGGTATTTTGATACAGGCATGCAGTACATAATCACATCAGGGTAAGTGGGATATTTGTCCCCTCAAGCATTTGTCCTTTGTGTTACAAACATTCCAATTATATTCCTTTAGTTATTTTAAAATGCACAATTAAATTATTTTTGACTTTAGTCACCCTTTTGTACTAGCAGATACTAGGTCTTACTCATTTCTTCTATTTTTTGTACCCATTAACCATCGCTACGTTCCCCTCCAACCTCCCACTACCCTTCCCAGACTCTGTAACCATCCTACTCTATCTCCATGAGTTCAATTGTTTTGAATTTTTTTTTTTTTTGAGACAGAATCTCGCTCCATCACCCTTGCTGGAGTGCAGTGGTGTGTTCTCGGCTCACTGCAAGCTCCGTCTCCTGGGTTCACGCCATTCTCCTGCCTCAGCCTCCCTAGAAGCTGGGATTACAGGTGCCCACCACCATGCCCGGCTAATTTTTTATAATTTTAGTAGAGACAAAGTTTCACCATGTTAGCCAGGATGGTCTCGATCTCCTGACTTCGTGATCCGCCCGCCTCGGCCTCCCTAAGTGCTGGGATTATAGGTGTGATCAATTCAAGCCATTTTAATTTTTTGATTTTTTTAGATCCCACAAATAAGTGAGAACATGCAAAGTTCATTTTTCTGTGCCTGGCTAATTCCATTTAACACAATGACCTCCAGTTCCAGCCTTGTTGCAAATGACAGGGTCTCATTGTTTTTTGTGGCTCAATAGTACTCCATTGTGTATATGTATCACATTTTCCTTATCCATTTATCTGTTAGACATGTAGGTTGCTTCCAAATCTGGGTTATTGTGAACAGTGCTGCAATAAACATGGAAGTACAGATATCCTTCAATATCCTAATTTCCTTTATTTTGGCTATATGCTTAAGAGTAGGATTGCTGGATCATATGTTAGCTCTATTTTTAGTGTTTTGAGGAACCTCCAAACTGTTCTCCACAGTGGTTATAGTAATTGACGTTTCTACCAACTGCGTATGAGGGTTCCCTTTTCTCCACATCCTTGCCAACATTTGTTACTGCGTGTCCTGCATAAAAGCCATTTTAACTGGGGTGAGATGATACCTCATTGTAGTTTTGATTTGCATTTCTGTGATCATTGATATCAGCACTTTTTAATATGCCTGTTTGCTATTTGTATGTCTTCAGAAATGTCTATTCAAATCTTTTGTCCATTCTTAATTGGATTATTTTTCCCCTATAAAGTCATTTGCTTTCCTTAGATTTTGGTTATTAATCCCTTGTCAGACAGGTAGTTTGCAAATATTTTCTCCCATTTTGGGACTTGTCTCTTTACTTTATTTCCTTTGCTACATAGAAGCTTTTTAACTTGATGTGATCCCACGTGTCCGTTTTTGCTTTAGTTGCCTGTGCTTGTGCGGTATTGCTCAAGAAATCTTTGCTCACTCTAATGTCCTGGAGAGTTTCCCCAATGTTTTCTTGTAGTGGTTTCATAGTTTGAGGTCTTGGATTTATGTCTTCAAGCCATTTTAATTTTTTTAATATATGGTGAGAGGGATCTAGTTTCATTCTTCTGCATATGAATATACAGAAGAGACTCTCCTTTCCCCAGTGTATGTTCTTGGCTCCTTTGTCAAAAATGAGTTCACATTAGATGTATGGATTTATTTTTGGGTTCTCTATTTCTGATCCACTGGTCTATATGTCTGTTTTTATGCCAGTACCAGGCCATTTTGGTTACTATAGCTCTGTAGTATAATTTGAAGTCAGGTAATGTGATTCTTCCAGTTTTGTTCTTTTTGCTTAGGATAGCTTATGCAATTCTGGGTCTTTTGGTTTTAAAATAAGTTTTAGGATAGTTTTTGTTTCTATAAAGAATGTCCTTGGTATTTTGATAGGGATTGCTTTGGATAGTATGGTCATCTCAATGATATTGATTCTTGTAATTCACGAACATGGAATACCTTCATTTTTGTGTGTGGTCTCTTCAATTTCTTGCATCAGTGTTTTGTAGTTTTCATTGTAGAGCTCTTTCACTAATTTGGTTAGGTTAATTCCTAGGTATTTTATTTGTATCTATTGTAAATGGGATTCCTTTTCAGATTGTTCACTGCTAGCATATAGAAATGCTACCGATTTTGTATTTTGATTTTTGTATCCTGCAACTTTACTAAATTTATCAGTTCTATGTGTGTTTTTTTTGAATCTTTAGATTTTTCCAAATATAAGATCATATCTTTGCAATTTGAATTACCTTAATACTTTTGTCTGATGGCTCTAGGACTTCAGTACTATGTTGAATAACAATGGTGACGGGGCATCCTTGTTGTGCTCCAGATCTTGGAGAAAAGGCTTTCAGTTTTTTCCCATTCAGTATGATACTAGCTGCGGGTCTGATGTATATGCCTTTGATTATGTTGAAATATGTTCATTCTATACCCAGTTTTTGAGAGTTTTTAATCATGAAGGGATATTGAATATTAATAAATGCTGCTCAGCATCAGTTGAAATGATCATATGAGTTTGTCCTTCATTCTGTGGATGTATCGCAGTGATTTGCCTGCATAGAACCATCCTTGAATCCCTGGGATAAATCCCACTTGGTCATGATGAACATTTTTAGTGTGTTAGTAAATTTGGTTTGCTAGTATTTTGTTGAGGATTTTTTGTATCTGTGTTCATCGGGGCTATTGGCCTGTAGTTTTCTTTTTTTGATGTGTCTTTGGTTTTAGTAATACTTCATGAAATGACGTGGAAGCTTTCCCTCCTCCTCTATTTTTCGGCATAGGAGTAGGATTGGTATTAGTTCTTTAAATGTTCTGCAGAATTCAGCAGTGAAGCCATCAGGTCCTGGGCTTTTCTTTGGGAGACTTATTATGTCTTTGATCTTATTACTTGTTATTGGTCTGTTCAGGTTTTGAATTTCTTCATGGTTTGATCTTAGTAGGTTGTATATATCTAGGAATTTTTCCATTTCTTCTAGATTTTCCAATTTACTGACATACAGTTGCTCATAGTAGCCAGGAGTGATCCTTTACATTTCTACAATATTGGTTGGTTGTAATGTCTCCCTTTTCTTTTTCTTTTTTTTTTTTTTTTTTTTGAGACTGAGTCTCACTCTGTTGTCCAGGCTGGAGTGTAGTGGGGGTGATTCTGGCTCACTGCAGCCTCCACCTCCCTGGTTCAAGCAATTCTTGTGCGTCAGTCTCCTGAGTCCCAGCACCTGGGATTTTGCCATGTTGGCCAGGTTGGTCTTGAACTCATGACCTCAAGTAATCTGCCTCTCTCGGCCTCCCAAAGTGCTGGGATTACAGGTGTGAGACACCACATCTGGCCTTGCATTTCTAATTCTTTAAGATGCATCATGGGGTGGTTTGAAGTTTTGCTCTTTTGATGTAGGTACTTATAGCTATAAACTTCCCTCTTACTACTGCTTTCACTGTATCCCATAGGTTTTGGTATGTCATGGTTTCATTATTTGTTTCAAGAAAGTCTCAATTTCCTTATGACTGATGACCGGTGGTCATTCAGGAGCATATTGTTTAGTTTCCATGTGTATGTATAGTTTCCAAAATGCCTCTTGTTTTTGATTTCTAGTTTTATTTCATTGTGATCAGAGAAGATCTTTGTTTGTCTTTTGAATGTTTTAAGACTTCTTCTTTTTTTTTTTTTTTTTTTTTTTTGAGACAGAGTCTTGCTCTGTCGCCCAGGCTGGAGTGCAGTGGCACGATCTCGGCTCACTGCAAGCTCCACCTCCTGGGTTCACGCCATTCTCCTGCCTCAGCCTCCCAAGTAGCTGGGACTGCAGGCGCCCGCCACTACGCCCGGCTAACTTTTTGTATTTTTAGTAGAAATGAGGTTTCAGCGTGTTAGCCAGGATGGTCTCAATCTCCTGACCTCGTGATCCACCTGCCTCGGCCTCCCAAAGTGCTGGGATTACAGGCGTGAGCCACCGCGCCCGGCCGTTAAGACTTCTTTTGTAACCTAATATATGGTCTGTCTTTGAGTGATCCATGTACTGAGGAATGTTCATCATGTGGCTGTTGGCTGAAACGTTCTGTAACTATGATGTCCCTCTAGTGTGTAGTGCAGATTAAGGTCAACATTTCCTTTATTTCTGTCTGAAAGATCTGTCCAGTGCTGAAAGTGGGGTGTTAAAGTCTCCAACTGTTATCATATTGGGGCCTATCTCTCTTTAGCTCTAATACTTGTTTTATATATCTGGGTTCTCCAGGGTTGGGTGCATATATATTCACAATTGTCATATCCTCTTGCTGAATTGACCCTTTTATTGTTACACAGTGACCTTCTTTGTGTCATAGTTTTTGTCTTGAAATCTATTTTGTCTAAGTATAGCTATTCCTGTTTTTTCTTGTGTGTGTGCTTTTTCATGCCTTTATTTTCAGTCCATGTGAGTCTTTATAGGTTAAGTGTTTTTTGCAGGCAGATCTATTTTTTTAATCCATTCGGTCACTCTTTCAATTAGAGTTTAGTCCATTTACATTCAATGTTATTATTGAGAAGTAAGGATTTACTCCTGCCATTTTGTTATGTGTTTTCTGGTCTCTTCCTCCTTTCTTTCCTGCCTTCCTTTTAGTGAAGGTGATTTTCTCTAGTTTGATATAACTTGTTTGTTTTGTGTATCCATTGCATATTTTTGAAGTTCCCACAAGGCTTGCAAATCCTGTCTTATAACCCCTTCTTTTAAGGTGCCAACAACACTGCTTGCATAGGCAAACAAGCAGAAAGAAAATGAATAAACTCTGTTTTACATTTGTCCTTTGCTTTTTAAAATATTTTTCTTTTTTTTTTAAATTTTATTTCAATAGGTTTTTGTGGAACAGGTAGTTACATGGATAAGTTCTAGTGGTATTTGTACTTTTGGTGCACCCATCACCTGAGCAGTATACACGGTACCCAACATGTAGTGTTTTATCCATTACCCCTCCCACCCTTCCCTGCTGTCCCCAAAGTCCATTGCATCATTCTTACGCCTTTGCATCCTCATAGTTTAGCTCCCACTTATGAGTGAGAAGATAACAATGTTTGATTTTCCATTCCTGAGTTACTTCATTTAGAATAATGGTCTCCAACTCCATCCAGATTGCTGCAAACCCTTTTTATGGCTGAGTAGTATTCCATGGTGTGAATGTACACCACATTTTCTTTATCAACTCATTAACTGGACATTTGGGATGGTTCTATATTTTTGTGATTGCAAACTGTGCTGCTATAAACTTGCATGTGCAAGTATCTTTTTCATATAATGATTTTTCCTCTGGGTAGATACCTAGTAGTGGGATTGCTAGGTCAAATGGTAGATCTTTTAGTCCTTTAAGAAATCTCTACACTGTTTTCCAGAGTGGTTGTACTAGTTTACATTCCCACCAGCAGTATAAAAGTGTTCCCTTCTTGCCACATCCATGTCAACATCTCTTTTGATTTTTTTATTGCCATTGTTGGAGGAGTAAGGCGGTATTGCACTGTGGTTTTAATTTGCCTTTCCCTGGTCATTAGAACATTTGTTCATGTTTGTTGGCCACTTGTATTTCTTTTGAGAATTGTCTATTCATGTCCTTGCCCATTTTTTGATGGGATTATTTTCTTGCTGATTTGAGTTCCTTGTAGATTCTGGATATCAGTCCTTTGTCATATGCATAGTTTGGGAATATTTTCTCCCATTCTGTGGGTTGTCTGTTTGCTGATTATTTCTTTTGCTGTGCATAAGTGTTTTAGTTTAATTAAGTCCCATCGATTTGTCTTTGTGTTGCATTTGCTTTTGGGTTCTTGGTCATAAAGTCTTTGCATAAGCCAATGTCTAGAAGAGTTTTTCTGATGTGATCTTCTAGAATTCTTATGGCTTCAGGTCTTAGATTTAAGTCTTTGATCTATCTTGAGTTGATGTTTGTATAAGGTGAGAGATGAGATCCAGTTTCTTTCTGCTACATGTGGCTTGCCAATTATCCCAGGACCATTTGTTGAATAGGCTGTCCTTTCCCCACTTTGTTTTTGTTTGCTTTGTCAAAGACCAGTTAGCTACTAGTATTTGGCTTTATGTCTGGGTTCTCTATCTGTTCCATTGGTCTATGTGTCTATTTTTATACTACCATGTTGTTTGGGTGACTATAGCCTTGTAGTATAGTTTGAAGTCAAGTAATGTGATGCCTCCAGATTTGTTATTTCTTAGTCTTCCTTTGGCTATGCGGGCTCTTTTTTGGTTCCATATGAATTTTAGGAATTTTTTTCTAGTTCTATGAAGAATTGATGATGCTATTTTGATGGGAATTGCACTGAATTTGTAGATTGCTTTTGGCAGTATGGTCATTTTCACAATATTGATTCTACCCGTCCATGAGCATGGGATATGTTTTCATTTGTGTCACCTATGATTTCTTTCAGCAGTGTGTAGTAGTTTTCCTTATAGAGAGGTCTTTCACCTCCTTGGTTAGGTATATTCCTTTTTTTTTTTTTTTTTTTTTTTTTGGGGCAGCTATTTTAAAAGGGGTGGAGTTCTTGATTTGATTCTCAGCTTGGTTGCTGTTGATGTATAGCAGTGCTACTGATTTGTGTACATTAATTTCGTATCCTGAAAGTTCACTGAATTAACTTCTCAGATCTAGGAGCTTTGTTGGATGAGTCTTGAGGGTTTTCTAGGTATACAATCATAACATCAGCAAACAGTGACAGGTTGACTTCCTCTTTGCTGATTTGGATGTCCTTTATTTCTTTCTCCTGTCTGATTGCCCTGGCTAGGACTTCCAGTACTATGTTTCATAGAAGTGGTGAAAGGGGGCATCAGTGTCTTGTTCCAGTTCTTGTGGGGGAGTGCTTTCAACTTTTCATTGTTAACCCAATGATCATTCAGAAGCAGGTTATCTAATTTCCATGTATTTACATGGTTTTGGGTGTTCTTTTGGAGCTGATTTCCAGTTTCACTCCACTGTGGTCTGAGAGAGTACTTGATATAATTTTAATTTTTCTTAAATTTGAGACTTGTTTGTGTCCTTTGCTTTTTAACTTATGTTTCTATTTATATCATTTGGCTTTTATTACCTTAAGGTATGTCCCTTCTATGCCAATTTTGCTGAGGGTTTTTTTTTTTTTTTTTTTTGAGACAAAGTGTCACTCTGTCACCCAGGCTGGAGTGCAGTGGCAGGATCTCGGCACACTACAACCTCTGCCTGCCGGGTTCAAGTGATTCTCCTGCCTCAGCCTCCCAAATAGCTGGGACGACAGGTGCATGCCACTAAACCTGGCTAATTTTTAGTAGAGACTGGGTTTCACCGTGTTAGCCAGGATGGTCTTGATCTCCTGACTTCGTGATTGGCCCACCTCAGCCTCCCAAAGTGCTGGGATTACAGGCGTGAGCCACCGTGCCTGGCCATGAGATTTTTGATCATAAAGTGATGCTGGATTTTATCAAATGCTTTTTCTGCATCTATTGAGATAATCATGTGATTTTTGTTTTTAATCCTGTTTGTGTGGTGTATCACACTTATTGACTTGCATGTTGTAAACCATCCCTGTATCCCTGGTATGAAGCCCACTTGATCATGGTGGATTATCTTTTTGATATGCTGATGATTCATTTAGCTAGTATTTTGTGAGAATTTTTACATCTATGCTCACCAGGGATATTGATCTGCAGTTTTGTTTTATTGTTTTCTTCTTTCTTGGTTTTGGTATTAGGGTGATACTGGCTTCATAGAATGATTTAGGGAGGATTCCTTCTTTGTCTTTTGGAATAGTTTCAGTAGGACTGGTACCAACTCTTCTTTGAGTATCTGATAGAATTCAGCTGTGAATCCATTTGGTCCTGGACCTTTGTTGGTGGCATCTCATATTACCATTTCGATCTCACTGCTTGTTATTGGCCTGTTCAAAGTTTCGGTTTCTTCTTGGTTTAATCTAGGAGGGTTGTATATTTCCAGTTCCAGAAATCTATCCGTCTCCTCTAGGTTTTCCAGTTTGTGTGTGTAAAGGTGTTCATAGTAGCCTTGAATGATCTGTTGTATTTTTGTGGTATCAGTTGTAGTATCTCCAGTTTGATTTTTTTTTTTGAGATGGAGTTTCACTCTGTTCCATAGGCTGGAGTGCAGTGGCGCGATCTCAGCTCACTGAAAGCTCTGTCTCCCAGGTTCACACCATTCTCCTGCTTCAACCTCCCGAGTAGTTGGGACTACAGACGCCTGCCACCACACCCGGCTAATTTTTTTGTATTTTTAGTAGACACGAGGTTTCACTGTGTTAGCCAAGATGGTCTTGATCTCCTGACCTCGTGATCAGCCCACCTCGGCCTCCCAAAGTGCTGGGATTACAGGTGTGAGCCACCACGCCCGGCCACGCCTGGGAAATTTTTGTATTTTAAGTAGAGACGGGGTTTCACCATCTTGGCCAGGCTGGTCTTGAACTCTTGACGGTGTGATTCACTGGCCTCGGCCTCCCAAAGTGTTGGGATTACAGGCATAAGCCACCATGCCTAGCCCAATTTTATTTAACTTTTAAAAGAATCAGCTTTTTGTTTCATTTCTCTATTGTGGGTTTTTTGTTTCAATTTCATTTAGTTCTATTCTGATGCTGATTATTTCTTTTCCTCTGCTGGACTTGGGTTTGATTTTTTCTTGTTTGTCTAGTTCTTTGAGGTGTAACCTTTAGATTGTCTATTTGTGCTCTTTCAGACTTGTTGATGTAGGCATGTAATGCTATGAGCTTTCCTCGTAGTACTGCTTTTGCTGTATCCTGGAGGTTTTGGTGGGTTGTGTCACTATTATCATTCAGTTCAAATCTTTAAAATTTCCATCTTGATTTCATTGTTAACCCAGTGATCATTCAAGAACAGGTTATCTAATTTCCATATATTTGCATGGTTTTGGGTGTTCCTTTTGAAGTTGATTTCCAGTTTTACTCCACTGTGGTCTGAGAGAGTACTTGATATAATTTTGATTTTCTTAAATTTGAGACCTGTTTATGTCCTTTTGCTTTTTAACTTACGTTTCTATTTATATCTTACTGTATGTCTTAACGTTGTTGCTATTTTTGATTGGTTCACCTTTTAGTATTTCTACTTGAGTAGTTTACACATCACCATTAGTGTTATAATACTGTGTTTTTCTGTGCACTTCCTATTACCAGTAAGTTTTGTACCTTCAGATGAATTCCTATTGCTCCTCAACATCCCTTTCTTTCTGACTGAAGCACCCCTTTTAGCATTTCTTATAGGGCAGATCTGGTGTTGAAATCCCTCAGCTTTTGTTTTTCTGGAAAAGTCTTTCTCCTTCCTGTTTGAAGGATATTTTTACTGGGTATATTATTCTAGGGTAATTTTTTCTTTTCCTTCAGCACTTCAAATTCTCTCTCCTGGCCTGTATGGTTTCCACTGAAAAGTCTGCTGCCAGATGTATTGGAGCTCCATTCTATGTTATTTTTCTCTTGCTGCTTTTAGGATCCTTTCTTTATCCTTGACCTTTGGGAGTTTGATGATCAAATGCCTTGATGAGGTTGTCTTTGGGTTAAATCTACTGTAACCACCTTATACTTAGATATTGATACCTTTCTTGAGGTTTGGGAAGTTTTGCTATCTCTTTGAGTGAATTTTATACCATTATCTCTTTCTTTACCTCGTCTATAAGGACAGTAACTCTTAGATTTCCCCTTTTGAGGCTATTTTCTAGATTTTGGAGGCATGCTTCTGTGTTTTCTTTCTTTTTTTATGATACTTTAAGTTCTAGCGTACATGTGCACAACGTGCAGGTTTGTTACATGTGTATACATGTGCCATGTTGGTGCGCTGCCCCTGTTAACTCGTCATTTACATTAGGTCTATGTGTTTTCTTTTATCTCCTCTATGTATTTTCAAACAGCCTGCCTTTGAGCTCAGCAATTCTTCTGCTTGATTTAATTCTGCCCTTAAGAGACTGAGGTATTCTTCAATATGTCAATTGTATGTTTCAACTCCAGAATTTCTACTTGAATCTTTTTAATTATTTCCATCTCTTTGTAGAATTCATCTACTAGAATTCTCAATTCTCTGTTATCTTGAATTTGAGTTTCCTCAAAATAGCTATTTTGAATTGTCTGAAAGGTCACGTATCTATTTCTCCAGGATTGGTGCCTGGTGCCTTGTGCCTTATTGAGTTCCTTTGCTGAGGTCCGTGTTCTCCTGGATGGTCTTGATGCTTGGGGAAGTTCATGAGTGTTTGGGCATTGAGAGTTAGGTTTTCATGATTGTCTTCGCCATCCGGACTTGTTTGTATTCATCTTCCTTGGGAAGGCTGTCCAGTATTCAGAAGGACTTGGGTATTGTGATCTAAGTCACATCTGCATCAAGGAACATCCCAAGCACAGTAATACTATGGTTCTTGCAGATTCCTAGTGATATCACTTTGGTGATCTTGGTATGATCCAGAAGACTTCTGGATTACCAGGCAGAGAGTCTTGTTTACTTACTTTCTGTCTCTCTCTGTGCTGAGCCACCTGGATCTGGGTTTGGGGTGACACAAGCACCCCTGTGGTGACGACCAATGGTACTGCACTGGATCAGACCTGAAGCCAGCACAGCACTGGGTCTTTCCCAAGGCCCAGTGTGACCACTACCAGGCTACCACCTATGTTGGATCAAGGTCCTAAGGTTCTGCAATGAAGTGGCAAAGCAGCCAGACTGGTGTCCTTCCCTTCAGGGGCAGTAAGTTCCCCCAGGCCCTGGGCAGGTGCAGAGATGCCATTCAGGGGTCAGGGACTGGAGTCAAAAATCATAGAAACTTACCTGGTATTCTGTTGTACTGTGGTTGAGCTGGCAGTCAAACCACATGATGCAGACCTTTCTCACTCTTCTTTCTTTTTTCTTTTCTTTTCTTTTTTATTTATTTATTTTTCGAGACAGTCTTGCTCTGTCGCCTAGGCTGGAGTGCAGTGGTGCAATCTCGGCTCACTGCAAACTCCACCTCCTGGGTTCAAGCGATTCTCATGCCTCAGCCTCCCAAGTAGCTGAGATTGCAGGCGCCCACCACCACACCCTAGCTAATTTCTAGTAGAGACGGGATTTCACCAGGTTGGCCAGACCTTCTGACCTCAAGCGATCCACCTGCCTTGGCCTCCCAAAGTCCTGGGATTCCCGGCAGTGAGCCACTGCACCCGGCCCCCTTCTCTTTCTACACATAGAGGAGCCTCACCCCATGGCCACCACCACCACAGGCTCATAGGGAGTACTTCTAGGCTACTACCAATGTTCCCTTAAGGTCCATGGGCTCTTCAGTCAGCTTGCGGTGAATGCTGCCAAGCCTAGGAATTACCCTTCAGGGCAGCATGCTCCGCCTTGGCCCAAGGCAGGTTCAGAAATGCCATCCATGAGCCAAGTCCTGGGATTGGGGACCCCAAAAGCCTGCTTGGTGCTCTACCCCACTGTGGCTGAGCTGGTACCTAAGGTGCAAGGCAAAGTCCTCTTTACTTTTCCCTCTACTTTTCTCAAGCAGGAGTCTCTCCCCATAGCCACAACAGCTGGGAATATGCTGGTTCTCACCTGAAACCAGCATCTCTGAGTCCACTCAAGGCCCTCGACACTCTACCTGGGTGTTATTGCTGGTTCTTCAGAGCCCAAGGGCTCTTTAGTCAGTAGGTGATGAATCCTGCCTGGGCTGCGTCCTTCCCTTCAAAGCATCAGGTTTCCCTTCTGGCCCAGGGTATGTCTAGAAATGTCATCCAAGAGCTAGGGCCCAGAATGGGGGCCTCACAACCCTGACTCTTGTCCTATCCTACTGTAGCTGAGCTGGTATCCAAGATACAAGACAAAGTCTTCACTCTTCCTTCTTTTCTCCTGAAGCAGAAAGAAGGGGTCTCTTTTGGAGCTTTGAGCTGTGCTGCCTTGGGTTGGGGTAATGTAAGCACTCTCTTAGCCACCCTGACTGGTGCCTCAGTAGATCACGTCCCCTACCCCTCCAGCCCCAGTTTACAAGCTCTGAGCTCAGATCAGCGTTAGGACTTGCCTAGGGATTGCAGTTTTTGTGGCCTAGACTGTTTCTCAGGTTCACTTAGGGCCACAGAGCACTCCAGCCCATGGTGGTGAGGCTTTCCAGAACTCGAACTCTGACCACTGGGATGGGCAATTCCCCTCTGTCTAGGGCCAGAATCAAATGTTCCCCCTATGGGTGGCCATCAGCTGAGTACAGCGCAGGTCTGCTTTCTGCTGTGACAGGGCAGTGCTGATTTTAATGCAAAGCCTCACAGTTGCTGTGCTCTCCCTCTCCCAACTGCACAGATTCTCCATGCCATGCAGGGGTGGGAGAAGGGTGACGTCAGCAATTCAAGACTGTTTTTCCCACCTTCAGTGCCTCTTTCAGCAATAGAAAGTAAAAACCAGACACCGAGTGCTCACCTGATGTTTGGTTCCTATGAAGGTGCTTCCTTTGTACAGATACTTGTCAAACTTAGTGTTCCTCTTGTAGGGATGATCAGTGGAGGCCTCTATTTGGCCATCTTACTCTATCCTTGGTTAAATGTTTCAAGTGTCATTCCTTGGAATAAAGTTCCCACCAAAAGACTAAATTTTTAGGGAGCACTTGCTGTGATAGAACAGTATCACGAGCCAATCTGAGTCTAACAGCATCGAAAAGCTCCAAAAGAAACTTCACATGAAATACAATTAAGTTTATTTGCACTAAGACTGATTCACAAATTGTGCAGCACTCAATCAGAAGGGGTTCAGAGAGCTCTGCTGCAGCAGTGTGAGCAGTGAGCTTTTATAGGCTGATGCGAAATAGGACAAAATACATTTGCTCTATTTAAGTGGAAGAACCCTAGTTGGTAACTGGTAGTTTCTGATTGGTAAAGTCTCTGGCTTTGCTTTACTGTTTACATTGGGCTTTGCTTTGCCTACATAGGAACCTAAAGCTCTGGAGCCATCTCCCCCACAATGGCCTCTCAATTAAAATTTTTTGCACCTAGGATAGAATTCAGTTCTGTTAACCTAAATCTTATTGAAAAAAATACCTAAATTGGCCATTCAAGTGTATAATTGTAACATTTCAATAGGAGATAGCACAGATTTACATAAGTTGATCCTTAAAGTTTTATGCTAGGTCTTATAATTCTTTTCTAGGTTAAAGCCAATTCACAAGGAGACTGGTCAAGAGAAATAAGAATTACCGTTACTTAATGCAATGCCGCTACATAGTTGGCTCATACTCCATAGTAGGAGCAGTCACAGGGAAGCCATGTCCTTAAAGAGTCATCTACAGAGTGTCACAGCCCCCATGGGCATAACTATGAAACCAGCAGAAATGTAAGTAGAGCAGAAATTACTTCCAATTTGAAAATCAGTTAACAATCTTAAAGTGTAACAACTAAAATATTGTAGGAATTGGTCACTGTATCAAAACCTTAAAAGTTTGTAAAGTCTAATCTCTAGTCAAAAAATATTAAAACAGACTTTGTAATATATGGTTTACGGCTATTAAGATACATGTTGTAGAAGGTATGAGAATTAAGAACTTGATGTGAATGGATGGAGAATATTAAGAATTCTCAGTCATGTTTCCAAAAACTGAACTTAAACTTTCTAGAGCAGTTTTAGGTTTACAGCAAAATTAAGAGGAAGTTAGAGAGACTTCTCATATATATATCCTGCCCCCAATAATGCATAGCCTCCCCCATCAACATCCCCTACCAGTGTGGTACATTTGTTGCAACTGATGAGCCTACATTGAAATATCATAATCACCCAAAGTCCGTAGTTTACAGCAGGGTTCACTCTTGGAGTTGTACATTCTAGTGGTTTGGACAAATGTATATGACTTGCATCCACCATTGGTTTCATGCAGAGTGTTTGTCACTGCCCTAAAAGTCTTCTGTGCGTCACCTAATTATCCCTTTCTACCACCTCCTACCCCTTGCACCACAACCTCTGAGGACCACAATTATTTTATTTTATTTTTTCTTTTTACCATCTCCACGGTTTTGCCTTTTTAGAATGTCATCTAGTTAGACTCACACCGTATGCAGTCTTCTCAGCCTTGGCTTCTTTTGCTTTGTACTTGGATAATAAAATCTGTAGAACAAACCCTCAGGGCACAAGGTTACCTGTATAACAAACCTGCATGTGTACCCCTGAACCTAAACGTTTTCTTTTTTTAAAAAAAGGGTTAGGTTCTGGTTAAGTAGCATCTCCTGAGGGCAGGGCCTGTTAGGAACACAGGGCCCTGGTGTATTTCACAATAGTTTATTTTCTCCTCTCCCTGCTGGAAGCACTAAACAATTTTCCTCTGGTATTTATTGCGAGGACCTGGTCAAGCTCCTAGAGGTAAAACTCTCAAAATTGTGGGGAGCCTACTATGACTGGGTATACCTGGAGTTTTTAACCCTCAGAGTTGTCCATGCTGAGCCTGCAGTAATTCATCAGTTACAGTTCAGGTCACCTGATGCAGAAACTGTTATCCTGGGAAGTTTCTTGAGTCTTTGCTCCAGCTAGCCAGGACTCCCTGTTTTGCTTATTTGTCTCTTCAATATAGGAGGCAGTGATTTGCCCTGTGTCCTCACCGCTCTTGAAAATCCTAGGAGAACTGTTCATTTTTTTCAGTCTGTTTAGTGTTTGACTTGTTGTTAGGACAGAGTAGTGACTTCAAAACTCCTTAGAAGTAGAATCGGAAACTGAAAGTCTACTGTCTTTTTTTTTTTTTTTTTTTGAGACGGAGTCTCGCTCTGTCGCCCAGGCTGGAGTGCAGTGGCTGGATATCAGCTCACTGCAAGCTCCGCCTCCCAGGTTTACACCATTCTCCTGCCTCAGCCTCCCGAGTAGCTGGGACTACAGGCGCCTGCCACCTCGCCCGGCTAGTTTTTTTGTATTTTTTAGTAGAGACGGAGTTTCACGGTGTTAGCCAGGATGGTCTGAATCTCCTGACCTCGTGATCCGCCTGTCTCGGCCTCCCAAAGTGCTGGGATTACAGGTTTCAGCCACCGCGCCCGGCTGTCTTTTTTCTTTTAAACATACTTTCTACTGACATGCATATCTTGCCTTTTTATCGTGTCTTACTTTATATTTAATTAGCTGTCTGAGATGTTTATCATGTTTCACTGGTCAGTACCTTTTGAATATGAATGCTATATTTTTTAGGATTGAAGTAGATGGGGATGCTAACTCTTATATAGACACATTACGGAAATATACCAGACCAACGCTGCAGATGGTAAGTGTCTAGTTGATACATGTACAGTCTTTAGTTATTGTTCTAAACCATTTTGATAAGTATTTTAGAATTCAAAATGTTGTTGTTGGCTTCCTGAACTTGCCAATGAAAGCAGATTAACCTGCATAATATAGCTGAATATAAACTTTCATGGTTTAGCTATTCCTGAATATCACAATCTTAAGCTAATTTTCTCAGGCTTGGGGACTTGTAATTATTTTTAAAATCTCCTAACTTGAAAAAACACACCACAGAAATGTAAAGTAGTGTGGGTATTAACAATCACCACATTCATTACTTTCATCCCCAGGTATAACCTGCCCAGTCTGTGATCACGATCTTCTAGCCTGTGTTATTCTTCTTGCCTGGTATTTTTCTTTTTCTTTTTCTTTCTTTCTTTCTTTTTTTTTTTTTTTTGAGACAGAGTCTTGCTCCGTGGCCCAGGCTGGAGTGCAGTGGTGTGATCTCAGCTCACTGTAACCTCTACCTCCTGGTTCAAGCAATTCTCCTGCCTCAGCCTCCCGAGTAGCTGGGATTACAGGCGCCTACCATCACACCCCACTAATTTTTGTATTTTTAGTAGAGATGGGGTTTTACCATGTTGTCCAGACTGGTCTCAAACTCCTGATTTCAAGTGATTCACCCGCCTTGGCCTCCCAAAGTACTGGGATTACAGGCATGAGCCACCGTGCCTGGCAATTCTTGCCTGGTATTTTTTCTAGGAAGCCTGTTCTTTCCTTTCTTCCATTCAGTGTCTTAGACCAAGTTGTCATGTTTTATCCGAATTATTACAGCAAATTCTTCTTCTTATTTTTTGAGACAGAGTCTTGCTCTGTTACCCAGACTGGAGTGCAGTGGTGCAATCTCGGCTCACTGCAAGCTCTGCCTCCTGGGTTCACACCATTCTCCTGCCTCAGCCTCCCAAGTAGCTGGGACTACAGGCACCTGCCACCACGCCCAGCTACTTTTTTGTATTTTTTAGTAGAGATGGGGTTTCACCATATTAGCCAGGATGGTCTCGATCTCCTGGCCTTGTGATCTGTCCACCTCGGCCTCCCAAAGTGCTGGGATTACAGGCGTGAGCCACCACACCCAGCTACTACAGCAAAATATTTTTCTTTCTTGGATTCTTTACACTAGTTCATCTTCTTTCTTCCCCCGGGATGATCTTGAGGGGTAGAGATGGGAAGATGTCTGCTTCTTGACCATGAAACCAGAATATGTTTTGCTATTGTGTTTTACGTAAAGCCTAGACTTTCTTCTTTTAATTGCTCTTAGGGAACCCTTGTAGGATACCCTGAAGAATACCTTATATGAGCCATATGCATTCTGAAATGTAATGTCTGGGTTTTGAAATCCTGTTGGACTTAAGTTTTATGTGTTGCTTCCTGTTACTTGAGTACTGTTTTATTCTTCTCTTTCCTGGCCCACTCTCAGTAAGAGAAGCCTGCATTGGGAACCAGCAAAGTGTCCTCTTCTAGGATTAGAATCAGAGTAAAAGCGGCTTTGACAGCTGTTTGAATTCCAGCTTATTCTCATAACAGGAATTTCTTTGCTCATTTGGCATCTGCCTGAAAAGCTCAAGATTACCTTTTCAAATGTGGGACTTTCTTTAAAGATCTTTTACCTCTTGAAGAACTTGTTCCACTTTTACTCACTTACTCATTTATTCATCCTAGATTTGCCTTTTGAAACAATTTCTTAAGGTATCCCCTTAAATATTTTAAGGCATTATGTCAGATGGCATGGGGGGAAGCATGTCCACAATCTTGTGTGCCCCAAATAGTTGGAAATGATCCATAAATAAAATAGGGATTAAAAATCACTTATAAGGCCGGGCGTGGTGGCTCAAGCCTGTAATCCCAGCACTTTGGGAGGCCGAGACGGGCGGATCACGAGGTCAGGAGATCGAGACCATCCTGGCTAACACGGTGAAACCCCATCTCTACTAAAAAAAATACAAAAAACTAGCCAGGCGAGGTGGCAGGCGCCTGTAGTCCCAGCTACTCGGGAGGCTGAGGCAGGAGAATGGCGTAAACCTGGGAGGCGGAGCTTGCAGTGAGCTGAGATCCGGCCACTGCACTTCAGCCTGGGCAACAGAGCAAGACTCCGTCTCAAAAAAAAAAAAAAAAATCACTTATAAAACTGTCCAAGTACGAATGGACATCTCCATAGACCAGCAATAGAAGGGGATTCATGTATGTAAGTAGGAATCAAGCCACGTGGCTCAGATTTCAAAGTCTGTGGCATCAGGCAAGGGCAGAACAAGGCTGTGTAAGATAATACGTTGATGTAATAAGATTGCAGGCCACATATTTATGTTGTACCTAAAATAAAATGTGAACTTCACAAACGTGACTGGTAATAACACGACCAGGCGTTCACAAGTACTTGATGTTTGGGATGTGTTTGTTTTCTTTATGGCAGGTACAGACAGCTTGCAGATCACTATTTTAAATGAGTCATGATGAGGAAACATGTGTATGTGAATAATAAAGAATTAAAATCCTATAAATGTGAGTTGGAATACGTAAGGCAGAAATAGAGGAAAGTGTTCCCGGAGCAAATTAAGGGGCTGGGCTGCTATTTCTCACTGCCCAATAGCGAGATGAAGACTGGGGTGGAAGAGAGTTTTTATTTCTGTAACCAGTTACAGGGAGAAGGCCTGGAAATTATCACCAGACCAACTCAAAATTACAAAATTTTTCAGAGCTTATATACCTTCTAAGCTGTATGTCTATGTGTAAGTGTGCATTTATCTAAATATATGTGATTAACTTTTTCTTTTTTTTTTTTTTTTGGACTGTCTCTCTCTGTCACCCAGGCTGAAGCGCAATGGTGTGATCTCGGCTCACTGTAACCTCCACCTCCCAGGTTCACGCCATTCTCCTGCCTCAGCCTCCCGAGTAGCTGAGACTACAGGCGTCCACCACCGTGCCCGGCTAATTTTTTATATTTTTAGTAGAGACAGGGTTTCACCATGTTAGCCAGGATGGTCTCGATCTCCTGACCTTGTGATCCACCTGCCTCAGCCTCCCAAAGTGCTGGGATAACAGGCGTGATGTTATCCCAACAGGCGTATGTCTGGCCATGAGTGATTAACTTTTCATCTATAACTAAAGTCTGAGTCCTGAAGACCTTCTTCTGGAGACTCAGTAAATTTACTTAATCTAAATGGGTCTAGGTGCTATGGTGATTACCCTTATCTTGTCTCCTGCTAAATTATGGAGGTTTGGGGCATTCCTTCAGACCTCCACTTGTTTGTGGAGGCCTCGGGATTTTCTTCCGACCCCTAGTGAAACTTGTTTATCCTAAATGGGTCCTGTTAAGAATTCCTTCATTATTTTGTCATGCTTTGAGGTCCAGGAAAGGCCTAGGCAAAACTCTTGTTGGACTTGTGTTACATTCCAGCCTTTGTATAAGGGCACTGACTTTTTTAGCTTTTAATATTTAGCTTAACCACTCAGTACTGAAAGAATTGTGATGGAGGCCTGCGTTAGTGAAAACTGGCCTGCCACAAAACTACATTCAGGTTACAGCTTTCTTTACAGGAACTGAAACAAATCTAGTATTAAGGCTACAAGAATTTTAAAAAGTCATTTGCAGTAAAATGCCATTTGGGAACATAGTCCTCATTTTAAACAGAAAATCCTACAAATGTTCTATTTAAAATTATTATGCATTAATCCAATCTAAACCTTTCATTTTTAGATATTCAGAAACTTTTATTCCTTTTAATATAATATTTTCGTGTAATTTCAGACTTACAGGAAGAATCGGAAAAATAATACAAATGCCCCCTCTATACCCATCATCCAGATTACCCAAATATTTGACCACATTTGTATAATTTTTCTTTTTCTCCTTTTCCATATGCATGTGATTATAATTCATGGCAGTTACTGTGTATATATATGTGTGTACGATATGCTGCTCCATTAATCTCTAAATACTTCAGTGGGTATTTTGAAAACAAAGGAACATACTTAAACACAACATATTACCCATTTAAGAAAATTGATATTGAGGTAATGCTGTTTTCTTTTTTCTTTTCTTTCTTTTTTTTTGAGACAGAGTCTCTCTGTCACCCAGGCTAGAGTGTAGTGGTGTAATCTTGGCTCACTGCAACCTCCGCCTCCCAGTTCAAGCAATTCTCCCGCCTCAGCCTCCCAAGTAGCTGTGACTACATGTGCCCACCACCATGCCTGGCTAAATTTTGTATTTTTAGTAGAGACGGGGTTTCACCATATTGGGCAGGCTGGTCTCGAACTCATGACCTTGTGATCTGCCCGCCTTGGCCTCCCAAAGTACTGGGATTACAGGCGTGAGCCACGGCACCCAGCCGGTAATGCTGTTTTCTAATCTGTACACATAATTATAATTTCACCACTCATCTCTGAACCAAAATCAAAACATTTAAAGCTAGTCCTTTGAAAATATCAAAATTTGATATTGTCAAGACTGAAGACTAAAGCTAAAAATAGAAACAAGTAGAATTCATTAGTATAGATTCACTGGAGATTAATACAATACTAAAACACCAAAAGCTGCTATATGCCAGTCATTTGAAAATTTCAAATAGGTCACCTTTAGAAAAAATGTAAATGACTAACTGTTTAGTCTGAACTATGGGACAAATATTTCTCAATGCAGGCAATGCATTTGAAATTCGACATGCTTTCAGATGAAAGGAAGAATAACAGTGTAGAATGAGAATTTCCTTAATCTGATAAGATATCCACCAAAAACTTCCTATAAGCATCATCATCTTAGAAATAATTTAATAATTACCGGGCGCGGTGGCTCAAGCCTGTAATCCCAGCACTTTGGGAGGCCGAGACGGGCGGATCACGAGGTCAGGAGATCGAGACCATCCTGGCTAACACAGTGAAACCCCGTCTCTACTAAAAAGTACAAAAACTAGCCGGGCGAGGTGGCGGGCGCCTGTAGTCCCAGCTACTCGGGAGGCTGAGGCAGGAGAATGGCGTGAACCCGGGAGGCGGAGCTTGCAGTGAGCTGAGATCCGGCCACTGCACTCCAGCCTGGGCGACAGAGCGAGACACCGTTTCAAAAAAAAAAAAAAAAAAAGAAATAATTTAATAATTATGTTCCCAAGAAAGTCAGGAACAGGCCAATTAGTAACCAGTCTTCCTAACTGCTTAGTTTCCCACTGGAGGTCCAACCCAATATTTGAAATCTTGGAAATCAGGCAGTTTCTATAACTCCTAAGTTTGCTTACTCAGCAGTAAAATGGGGATACTACTACTTATTTCAGTGGGTTGCTGAAAGTATTAACTTTGCCAAGCGAACCACTCGGCAAGTGCCCTACACATACATTGTGATGAAGCTGTCTAGGGTCAATGAAACCATCTCGTTGTCTGAGGCGTTATCGGAGTTCTTTGTCTCACATGACCAAGAAAATTTCAGAGTGTGGACACCAAGCATAAGGTTGGAGCAAAAGAAGAAAGTTCTCTGCAGCAGAGAAGGGGGCCTGAGAGGGCTGCCACTTTACAGTGAAGGGAAATTTCTTATAAAAGCTTTTGTGTTTATCTGTGTAGCTGTCTGTGTAACTGTCCTCATCTGTGCAGCTGCAGGCATTTCTCAGCCAAGCCTCCCCCTTGTGCAAGTGCCCACGGAGCCCACACTGTGTACATGTCTGTAGACGAGGAGGAAACTTTCCTGGGAGCCTGCTGATTACACAAAGAACAAAGGCATTTCTACATTGGGTCTTGCTCCCTTATCTGTGCAGCTGCAGCTTGATTTTTCAGACTGTTTAAAAGAATTTTACTAAGGACCTGCCTTAACTTTTTGTTTTTGTTTTTGTTTTCCTTTCTTCTCTCTCATGATAGTCCTGTAAATGGTGACTGTCCTGACCATTGTATCTTTCAGCCTATTTTTTGTTTGTTTGTTTGTTTGGAGACAGTCTCGTGACAGAGTCTCGCTCTGCCGCCCAGGCTGGAGTGCAGTGGCGCCATCTTGGCTCACCGTAAGCTCCGCCTTCTGGGTTCACGCCATTCTCCTGCCTCAGCCTCCCGAGTAGCTGGGACTACAGGTGTCCGCGACCAGGCCCGGCTACTTTTTTTGTATTTTTAGTAGAGACGGGGTTTCACCGTGTTAGCCAGGAGGGTCTCGATCTCCTGACCTCATGATCCACCCACCGTGGACTCCCAAAGTGCTGGGATTATAGACGTGAGCCACCGTGCCCGGCCCCTTGAGCCTGTTTTTAACCCATCCTTGTCAACATGGTGATAAGTTCCTGGAAACTGAATAGGATGGAAATGATATTGCAGGCTTAAGCCATTGATGTATATTGCCAAATTGCCTCTTGCAGCAATTGCTGTAATTTATTATTATAATTTATAACATTAATGTTAACTATAATTTACAACATCAATATTAACTATAATTTACAACACTATAAACACTTAACAATTTAATGTTAATTATAGTTTGTAATTTTAATTATAATTTGTTTCTTCCACACATTCGCCCTTCCAATTGTTTAATGTAACTAATAATTATAACTAATATAATTTTCTAATAACTACAATATGCCATAAATTGATATAATTATGTTATAATTAATAACATGGCTCTAGACCCTTCACCCTCTTGGGTTCAAATATTTTCTTAATAAATTGACTCTAGCTTGTCAGTCTTCCACCTAAGTTGCCTGCTCCAGATGGTTTTTCTTTCCTGTATCACTGTTGTTGTATCTTATGGAATGTCATGTTGGCTGGTTTTCAAGGTGATTTGTATCCTGCCCGATGATGACAAACACAGATATGACAGCATAAAAAGATACCTCTGTACCAAATGCCCGATTCCAAGCCAATGTGTAGTGAAAAAGTCCAGGCAAGAACCATTGTCACCAAGATTGCCCAGCAGATGAATTGCAAGATGGGAGGAGCCCTCTGGAAGGTGGAGACTGATGTATGTTGTATTTCATTGACTTCATTTAACTTATATCTAATAAAACGTAAGATTCTCTTAATTGTTAATACTTAAATTTTGCTCACGTTCTAACTCCACTGCCTTTTCAAAAAAAACTTAAGGTACAAAGAACAATGTTCGTTGGCATTGATTGTTTCCACGATATCGTAAATCGACAGAAATCAATAGCAGGATTTGTGGCAAGTACCAATGCTGAATTAACAAAGTAAGTAAGCTCTGGTAGATATTGTTTAGTTGGTAGCTGACTGTGGACCAAACAGAAAAGATGAACCTAATTTAATATTTGTTAACTCAAGAGGTTGGGAATTTGACAGATGAGTTATTCTTAGTCATGTGCTCTCCTGATTTTGCTGGCAAAGTTATGTTCCCAGAACATTTTGCACAGTTGGCTGCTCTACATCATTTTCCGTTGCTGCCTATAACATACCACAAACGTGGCAGTTGATGACAAATGCCCATCTCTATCTGCACAGTTCTTCTCACCAGACACCTGGTAGTTCACAGCTCTCGGGACCTTACAAGGCATAAATGAAGGTATCAGCCAAGCCACGTTATCATCTGGAGGCTGGGCAGTCCTCCCCTTCCAAGCTCATGTCGTTGTGGCTGAATCCATTTCTTTGTGGTTGGGTGACAGAGGTCCTTGTTTTTTTCTGTTTTGTTTTTGTTGTTGGCTGTCAGCTGCAGGCCAGTCTTGATTTCTCTCACATAGCAAACCCTTCTCCATCTTCCAACCAGCCAGGGCACATTGAGCCCTTGTTCTGTGTTGAATCTGACCACCTCTTCTGCCATCAGCCAGAAAAAAACATCCCTGCTTTTAAAGGAGCTCATGTAATTACAAATGACCCATTTGGAAAACCTTTATCATAAAGTCAATGGAGCCATATAGCATAACATAATCACAGGGGTGGTATCCTGCCATGATCACAGGCTCCAGGGATTAGAACAGGTAGAGTTCTGTCTACCATAGGCTCTGATCAGTAAATGTCTTAAATGGATATCATTAACACATAGTGAAATATTTGAGATGTGCATGGGTAAAGAGACATTGAAACATAAGTGGCCAGAGATCTGTAAGTATAAGATCTTGTCTTCATATACTTGCATGTGGTGTACTTCCGAGAGGAGATGTGTGTCTATATCCCATGCTCTTGTCTTCTCCCAGGGCCCTTTTATTTTCTGTTCTCAGAGTAGAAACCACGCTGTACCTTGAAATAAGTTTGCAGTCTTAAGTTTGCCGTCCTTTGCGTATTACTTGATGTGTGACCATTGCAAATTACCTCTATGTTGAACAATGATCGTGGCCCACTAGGTATAATTCAGGAATATCTTCTAAGGAAGATCCATCTTTATTTCCATAGATGATTACTTTTTTTCCAGTCATATTCTGCTTCAATATGATAACACTGTTTTTTTCTACTTTTTGTTTGAAAATAACAATCATAGGGAAAAATTATACTTTCAATTATTCAACAGATGCTTTTTCAAGTAATATACTTATTTTAATAGTATAAAATCTGCTTTCCAATGAAAGAAAAACTTCCAGAAAAATTATGAAAATAGCCAATACCTTGAACAAAGAGAAACACACATAGCTAAGTAAATATTACAATTACGTACTCCAAACCCAAGAAAGCAGAGACCATCAGGAACCAAATCATTCTTGGAACTGTCAACAGATTTTTCTGAGTGGCTGCCATGTTCCGAAGCTGACACTGGCAGTGAAAATGTGGAGCCAAGACGCCTGGTCATACCCTATGAATTAAATCCTAGTGAGAAGAGGCAGACAGACAGATACATCACAATATGTCAGGTGGTCAGATGGGGTTACTCTGAAGTAAACAAGAATGCAGTAAGGGGATAGAAACTTGAGACAGCATACCATTTTACTGGATATGTTGAAGTTGTCACAACAGCTGCCACCATTCCAAAGCAAACCCCTTCCTTAGTGAGGGGGAGCATGTAGGAGCCACTATTGAGAGCATTGATCCCAAAGCAGGAGCCATGGGGAGCACAGGATTTTCATTTTATTGCATTCCCCTGTAGGTGAAACTGCAGTCGTCTTGTACAATAAAGCATGATTAATTTGTAGTAATGTGAATAAATGCTTCCGTTCTATTTGACTATTTGTATGCACTCAGGATTTTCTAAAATGCCTAAGATCAAAGAGACCAACCAAGACTTTGATCTCTGTGGTGATATGAATTGATGCTAAAATGTCCTCAACTACTGATAGTAATTTTTTTTGCTCGTAGATTAATGCAGACTCAAAATGAGATTTTAAGAATCTTGTTTTCCAAACTGGTGGTTTGTTTTTTCTGTGAACAGGTGGTACTCTCAATGTGTCATCCAGAAAACAGGAGAAGAGCTTGTGAAAGAGCTGCAGACCTGCTTGAAAGGTCAGTGTCTTGTAACGGTTGGGGAACCCAACACTATACAAATAGTTCTCCACCAGTGGACCTGTTGCCTCCAGAGGACACTTGGTAATGACTGAACCTTTAGTGTTTGGAATCTCAACTGGGGTGGAGGTGGTATTGCCCCATTGAGTCTAGTGGGTAGAAAACAAAGATGCCGCTAAACATCCTAGCATGCATAGGTTGACCCCATCTCCACCACCTCCACCACGAATTCTCTGGATCAAAACTTCCATAGTGCTGTTGCTGAGTGACCCTGGAATAGACAGGACTCATGCAGTAAAACTGCCCTGAAAGCTACAGTGTTGGGAATAGACAGGACTTAAGCAGTAAAATTGCCCTGAAAGCTGCAGTGTTAAAAGATGGACTTCGAATTTGTCAAAAGCAGCAAGGGCTAGTTTGTTCCAAGTTACGGTTTATTTACATAAGCTTCTGATTTCCTCTCAGCTGCCCTGGATGTCTGGTGTAAAAACGAATCATCGATGCCACATTCTGTTATTGTGTATCGGGACGGAGTGGGAGATGGTCAGCTTCAAGCATTGCTTGACCATGAAGCGAAAAAGATGTCAACCTACTTAAAAACCCTCTCTCCTAACAAGTAGGTTGTATTAATTGTAAAGTGTAGTGACTCATCCCTGTAATCCCAGCACTTTGGGAGGTCAAGGTGGGCAGATCACTTAAGCCCAGGAGTTCAAGACCAGCTTAGGCAACATAGAGAGACCCTGTCTCTACAAAAAATAAAAAAATTAGCTGAGCCCGGTGGTGTGTGCCTGGAGTCCCAGCTACTCAGAAAGCTGAGGTGGGCAGGTCACTTGAGCCTGGGAGCACTGCACTCATACCTGGGTGACACAGTGAGACCTCGTCTCAAAAAAAATCGTACTGTGAAGATTTTAGCTTGACAGTTTAGTCTTTGAAAAAAAATCTGATTTTTTTTAGAGGAAAACACCAATACAATGTGTGATGAGAGTAGGCGCTTGATATAAATAGTGGCTTCTGTGAATGAGAGTAGGCGCTTGATATAAATAGTGGCTTCTGTGAATGAGAGTAGGCGCTTGATATAAATAGTGGCTTCTGTGGATGGGTGGGGGGAGCGCGGGGCAGACCCTTCTGCTTTGATCTTGCGTTCCACACCCAAGTCAGAATGCAAAGCAGAATTGGGCCTGGCAGTGGCAGACTGCTTCCACCATGAAGCTCCAGTTGAATCTTCCTACTTTACTTCAAGTCTTGCTGTGGGAGGGCTTGTTAACCTCAGATAATCATAGAAATCCATGAACGGCCTGGCGTGGTGGCTCACGCCTGTAATCCCAGCACTTTGAGAGGCAGAGGCGGGTGGATCACTTGAGGTCAGGAGTTTGAGACCAGCCTGGCCACCATAGCAAAACCGCATCTCTATTAATACAAACACAAAAATTAGCCAGGCGTGGTGGCGCACACCTGTAATACCAGCTACTTGGGAGGCTGAGCCATGGAATCGCTTGAACCTGGGAGAGGGAGGTTGTAGTGGGCCGAGATCATGCCACTGCATTACAGCCTCGGGGACAGAGTCATACTCCATCTCAAAAAAAGAAGAAATCCATGAACGTAGCGTATGAACAGTTCACACTTATCCTGGACTTCTGTGTGTCTCCAGACTGGAGGAGCCAGCTGGAGGGAATCTCCAGCCCTAAGACTTACAAAACCTGGAAAACTCCACTTTTGTAAAACTCCTGTTTCCTGAGGGCCCGCTGCCCAGCCGGGATTGTAGGAATGATCCTAAAGTTGTGAGGAAGGGACCCTTCCCCTGGGATGTGGGTGGCTATGAATAAATACCTCCTCATTTACTGCTTCAGTTGGGCACATGGAGCCCAATTGAAATTGGTAAAATTAGGGTATAAGGAGGGCTGCTGTCCATTCTTCTTAATGGGTCCTAAATGTAAAACAGATGTTTTAATACACTGTATACTTCTGAGGTAAGGCTGAGTAAACCTAGAGACACTTACCCTAATTTTTTTAAGTTTCACTCTAGCTTTCATTGTGGTGAAGAAACGAATAAACACTAGATTTTTTCTTAAGCATGGAAGCGATTTTCAAAATCCACCTCCAGGGACAGTTATTGACATAGAGTTGACTAGGAATGAATGGTAAGTCATCTGTATTTTTTGAATCTGTAATTTTCTCAATTTGCTTCAGTTCAGCGCAATCACTTAATTCCAATAAATTTACCTTAAAGCATTTCTGATTCTTTAGAACTAATTTGGTCTGTTTTTTTACTATTGGGTAGAGATTCCTCATTTGGATCTAGAAATTGCGATTAGTCTTTTGGTTGTCGAAGTTCCTTCATCAAACATTTGTAAATGTCTGTGATCACATAAGAGTTAACTTCAGTGTGGCCCTAAAACTCTTTAAATTATGAATACAAAAGATAGCAAGTGATGTTTATATTGACAATTTGGAGTCGTCACAAATCGAATTATATTGAATATATCATGACCATCAAAATGTTTATGCAGTAGCCTAAGAGGTTATCTATTTATCTGTGTGTCTGTCTGTCTATCTATCTGATGGAGTCTTACTGTCGCCCAGGCTGGAGTGCAGTGGCGCAATCTCAGCACACTGCAACCTCTGCCTCCCAGGTTCAAGCAATTCTCCTGCCTCAGCCTCCTGCGTAGCTGGGATTACAGGTGCCTGCCACCACGCCCAGCTAATTTTTTGTATTTTTAGTAAAGATGGGGTTTCACTGTGTTGGCCAAGCTGGTCTCAAACTCCTGACCTCAAGTGATCCACCCACCTTGGTGACCCAAAGTGCTGGGATTACAGGCGTGAGCCACCACGTCCAGCCAGACGTTTCTATTTTAAAAATCTCTTTCTGCTTTAAAACAGCAGTGTGGGGCTGGGCGTGGTGGCTCATGCCTGTAATCTCAGCACTCTGGGAGGCCAAGGCGGGCAGATCACGAGGTCCAGAGATCAAGACCATCCTGGCTAACATGGTGAAACCCCATCTCTACTAAAAATACAAAACATTAGCCGGGCGTGGTGGTGGGTGCCTGTAGTCTCAGCTACTCAGGAGGCAGAGGCAGGAGAATGGTGTGAACCTGGGAGGCGGAGCTTACAGTGAGCGAAGATCGCACCACTGCACTTCAGCCTGGGTGACAGAGCAAGACTCTGTCTCAAAACATAAAAAAAAAAAAAAAATAAACAGCAGTGTGAAAAAAGAGACCAGTTTTTTTCATGTGAAACATTTTGTATGACACTTATTCTTTGTTATCCTGAACAGAGAAATGATGTGTTCAGAAAGTAATACTGAATAGGCTACAAAATAGTTTCTTTTTTTTTTTTTTTTTTTTGAGACGGAGTCTTGCTCTGTCACCCAGGCTGGAGTGCAGTGGCCGGATCTCAGCTCACTGCAAGCTCCGCCTCCCGGGTTCCCGCCATTCTCCTGCCTCAGCCTCCTGAGTAGCTGGGACTACAGGCGCCCACCACCACGCCAGGCTAGTTTTTTGTACTTTTTAGTAGAGACGGGGTTTCACCGTGTTAGCCAGGATGGTCTCGATCTCCTGACCTCATGATCCGCCCGTCTCGGCCTCCCAAAGTGCTGGGATTACAGGCTTGAGCCACCGCGCCTGGCCTACAAAATAGTTTCATATAGTCAGCCCTGTTGTTCATGGACCCAAGGAAAGTAATTCCCAAACAGTGATTTAGAAGTCTTTTTCTTGTTATGAGGATGTAAGTCATTATGAGTGAGAGCCAGCCTTTAAGACATTAAGATTAGACACAACTTCCAGAAGATGAAATGGTTAGAAACATTCTATATAACAATGTACTGAAGAAAGAAAAGATATAAAAAGGAATAAAGGCCATAAGAATGTCTAATGAAAAGGTCAATTTGTATTTGAATATCTAACAAACATGAATATAGTCAAAATGAAGAAAAATCAGTGGAAGGGTTAAAGAGTAGGTTAGACATAAAAGAAAACAAATTGTTAACTGGAACGTATGTTCACAAAATTCCCATAATGCAGTGGAGAGCCATAAAGATGTGGAAGATATGAAAAAATGTTTAGAAAAATATAAGGTAAGGCCGGGCGCGGTGGCTCAAGCCTGTAATCCCAGCACTTTGGGAGGCCGAGACGGGCGGATCACGAGGTCAGGAGATCGAGACCATCCTGGTCTACACGGTGAAACCCCGTCTCTACTAAAAAAATACAAAAAAACTAGCCGGGCGAGATGGCGGGCGCCTGTAGTCCCAACTACTCGGGAGGCTGAGGCAGGAGAATGGCGTAAACCCGGGAGGCGGAGCTTGCAGTGAGCTGAGATCTGGCCACTGCACTCCAGCCTGGGTGACAGAGCGAGACTCCATCTCAAAAAAAAAAAAAAAAAAAAAAAAAGTAAGGTAAAATAAGATTTGCTCTATATCTAATAGAAGTTTCAGTAGTAGATAAGATATGATGGGGGTATGGTGGCGTGGAGCAATATTCAAAGAGAAAGTCTGAGATTCTGAATCCTCAGATTGAAGAATAACAAGATTTGGGCAAAGATCAGTAGAAGTTCACACTTAGAAATGTTATAGCAAAACTTCAGCAGGCATAAGAAAATGTAAAAGCAACCACAGGAATAATATATTTACAAACAATAAAAATCACATTCAGCAAGAGTAGAAATCAGAATACTATGAAGTATCTTTAAAAGGCTTAAAAATAGCCATCAAGCTAGAATTTGATACCCAGCTAACTTATCAAGGGTGACAGTGAGATACAAACATGCTCAGTTAGTGCACATACAGTATATACCTTAGCAGATCCACCAGACCCTCACTGAGAGAACTACCCAAAAAGACTGTATTTTAGGAAGAAGGAAATCGAACAGTGAAGGGAGAATGAAATGCAAAAAGCAATGCTGATGAGTTACGATGGAGCATAAAAAAGCCTTGATTTCATAAATGCCAATTTATAGGGTATATTAAAACAAGACCTGGCCGGGCGTGGTGGCTCACACCTGTAATCCCAGCACTTTGGGAGGCCGAGGTGGGTGAATCATGAGGTCAGGAGTTCAAGACTAGCCTGACGAACATGGTGAAACCCTGTCTCTACTAAAAATACAAAAATTAGCTGGGCATGCTGGTGGGCACCTGTAATCCCAGCTACTCGGGAGGCTGAGGCAGGAGAATTGTTTTAACCCAGGAGGTAGAAGTTGCAGTGAGCTGAGATTACATCACTGCACTCCAGCCTGGGCAACAGAGCGAGACTGTCTCCAAAAAAAAACCCCTAAAATACTGGATATAACACTTACATAGAAAAGGAGAATTATGAGGTTAAAGCATACTAAGATTCTTCAGTTATTAGGGAAAATGATAAAGCTTCTGGTGCTTTATACTTCAAGCAGTTATATTAATGAAAGACTTAACGTGAAACCACAGTGGAAATCATGACATTCATACCAAGAGTTAGGAAGAAATGAAGTAAAATGAAGGAAAGGCAGAAACATTTGATCAATCTAGTACAAGGCAGGAAAGGATTAAAGGAAGGAGGAAATAAAAAGTATCATAAACATAAAGTACAACATAAGATTGTAAACATAAAAATAAATTCAATATTTATAACACACACAGATCAATCTTACGGGTTGTATTAAGAAGTTTAAATACAGTCCAGTGATTCTCAGCGAGGCAGCAGGCCTTCATCCCAGGATCTCTGAATGGAATTATCTACGGCCATATCAGATCAAATGTGCCAATCTTGTTTCTTCCTCTAGGTTTCAGTGCATGTACTTGAAGTTAAAATCCCATGAGAGTTACTATCTCTGTCAGTGATTTAATTGCCTTCTATAAATTTGATTTCTCAAATCGTTGCCTAGTTAGACAGGTTTCTAAATGTAAAGGAAACTTAGTCTATAGAATAGATTTTTGTAAGCTCTTTTACTAAATGTTTTCATTTCAGACATTAGGTTTACTTACTGTACCCTCTTTCAAAAATGAGCTGATACCCACATGCCCTATATTTCCAGGTATGACTTTTTTATTGTGAGTCAGTCTGTGCAAGATGGAACTGTTACCCCCACTCATTATAACGTCATCTATGACACGATTGGCTTGAGCCCAGATACAGTACAGCGTTTAACATACTATTTATGCCACATGTATTATAATTTGCCAGTAAGTACTTTCTGTTACTTTTTTCTTCAGATTTTTAAAATGTACTATTCAAGATTGAACAATGTTGGACCTCTGAATTGGCTTCTGTGAATTTAAATTTAGGGAAAGTAGATGTAAAGTGAAAAAAAATTTAGTTGTGTGTGTGTGTGTGTTTTTTTTTTTTTTCCTACTAAAGGGCATCATTCGAGTTCCAGCACCTTGCCACTATGCCCACAAGCTGGCTTACCTCGTGGGACAGTCCATTCACCAGGAACCGAATCGTTCTCTGTCAACCCGTCTCTTTTACCTTTGACCTGCAGAGGAAGACCTGATGTGATACTGAAACCACAGCGTGTAAGCCTGTCTTCCTTTTGAAGCAGGATGTCTGAAATATTTTCCTAGGTCCATAGCTTTAAATTCCCATTGTTCTTGATTGGACATGGGAGAGATTCAGAGTGATATGTTCTACTCTCAGTACTATCACAGACTGATTTTTCCAGAAAGGGGAAATGACAGGGTTTGGTTTGCAGTTTCCCTTTCAAATATGTGACAGAGATCTCATAACTAAACGTGACTGAACACTTTCCACCCCAAGCAGGGCCACTCTAATAATTGAAAAGATGGGACATTTGTCACAGAGAGAGTACATCTGTGAACAAGTAAATTCTACTTGGAAAACTACATCTACTTTATTTTTGAAACTTTTTTTGTTAACAGGAACGGAAGACATAAAAGTAACAACACTGAATTTCTTTTAATATTTTGTATTTAGAATTAACCTATTACTGATGAGCTACATAGGAAGCATTGTGTTATTCCTTGTACTGGGGTGGGAATTTGGATGTATTTTTGGTAGAAAGGTCATAAAGAAAGCTTGATTACGCCTGTAATCCCCAGCACTTTTGGAAGCCCGAGGCGAGCGGATCACCTGAGGTCAAGAGTTCTAGACCAGCCTGGCCAATATGGTGAAACCCCATCTCTACTAAAAATACAAAAATTAGCCAGATGTGGTGGTGGGTACCTGTGATCCCAGCTACTCATGAGGCTGAGGCAGAAGAATCGCTTGAAGCTGCGAGGTGGAGTTTGCAGCAAGCCAAGATCTTGCCGTAGCACTCCAGCCTGGGCAACAGAGTGAGACTCTGTCTCAAAAACAAAACAAAACAAAGAATTGGCAGCTTAGGAACACAAATACTTGGTTTTTACACAAAGAAGGAAAACTAAGCTCTGTTAATGAACTTGGTTAATTCATTCTATTGCACGGTCCCAGTATGTTATGTTAGTCTGATCAAAATCCAAAGTCTTCAGTAAGTTATTTAAGTGGAGCTATTATATTTTTCTTGAAAGCGGACTTTTTTCTCTCCACCTAAAACTATCCTTAATTAGACTCAGGAAACAATGGTTTTTTTTTTTTTTTTTTTATGTTGTTGTTGTTGTTTTATATGGAGTCTTGCTCTGTCACCCAGGCTGGAGTACAATGGCGCAATCTCAACTCACTGCAACCTCGGCCTCCCAGGTTCAAGCGATTCTCCTGCCTCAGCCTCCCAAGTATCTGGAACTACAGGCATGCGCCACCACACCCAGCTAATTTTTGTATTGTTAGTAGAGACGGGTTTTTGTCATGTTGGCCAGGCTGGTCTCAAATTCCTGACCTCAAGTGATCTGCCCGCCTCAGCCTCCCAAAGTGCTGGGATTACGGGTGTGAGCCACCGCACCTGGCCTTGTTTTGGTTTCTTATACTCATAGATAGTGTTATTGTGGGGGTGGGTGTAGGGATGGGGATTAACTTCAAATATACAAGAAAAGGTATATTTGGAAACATAATTGCTTGATTATATATTAGGTTTACAATTTGAACTGGTCTTGTAAGAAATAAAATGGAAAGACTTTGGAATCTAAACACATTGTAATCTAGGTAATGTCCTTCTGAGCAGTTACTGCCAATGGCAATAACATTGAGATGGGTCTGTAATTTAACAAACACTAAGATAACATGTTCTTAAGTTAGAATCTGATTTATAATGATCAATTTCTAGAGGTCTAAAAACGGTTTCTTGGAAAGAACCAACGGAAAGTAGGTATTAAAACTTTCTGAATGTTCTCTCTAAATATAATATATCATTTATTCCTAACACTGTCAAATTTAAGATGATGTGATTCAATAAAGTTATTCATGTTAAAATCAATGATTTTAACATGAATTAAACACGACTGGCTCTTGTTATTTTTTAAATGTTTTTAGCCTCCCTAATATACTAATTTGTTGCTTTCTAAGATAACTAGAAATACTGCTGTGACCAGGGAAATATCCAATTAGCCTATTAGTTCTTTATAAATTGGGTGAAGGAAGCTGGGTATCCAGTATTTCCAAGAAAAGTCTCATTTCAGAGGCTTACATTTAAAAATGTCTGTGATGTATCACAACACTTCAGTTTCACATTGTTGAGCCAGGGTTGGGAGTGCTAATTAAAGGTCTGTCAGGGCTGGGCATGGTGGCTCGTGCCTGTAAGCCCAACACTCTGGGAGGCTGAGGTGGGTGGACCACTTGAGATCAAGAGCTCAAGACCAGCCTGGCCAACATGGTGAAACCCTGTCTCTACTAAAAATACAAAAATTAGCTGGGCATGCTGACACATACCTGTAATCCCAGCTACTTAGGAGGCTGAGGCAGGAGAATCCCTTGAACCTGGGAGGCAGAGGTTGCAGTGAAGCAAAATTGCACCACTGCACTCCAGCCTGGGTGACAGAGTAAGACTCCGTCTCAAAAAAAAAAAAAAAAAAAAAAAAAAAAATCCATTTGGCCTATGAAGTAGCAATACAATAATTCAAAAAATGAACTTGACTCTGGCAATAACATATCGATCCTTGCACTGAATACAGCTCAAAGCTGGACAAAATATTAGAATGTTGAACAGCATCAAAGTGTTAGAAACAAAATGCTTGTTCCCTGGTGCTGCAAAGAAATAGTGCTCAAACATTAATTTTCTCAGCAAGGCAGTTTTAATTTTCTGCAGAAAGGGTGCTCATTGCAGATGGAACAATGGCAAGAGCACACCTGGACAGGGGAGAGGAAGGAGTTCTTATTCCTGATATAGGTGGCCCCTACTGCTATATTGTTCCCTTAGTGGCTATGGCTGGACCACACAGTCTAAGCTAATTCCAATTGGCTGTTTTTTTTTGTTTTTTGTTTTTTTTTTTTTGAGACGGAGTCTCACTGTGTCGCCCAGGCTGGAGTGCAGTGGCTGGATCTCAGCTCACTTCAAGCTACGCCTCCCTGGTTTACGCCATTCTCCTGCCTCAGCCTCCCGAGTAGCTGGGACTACAGGTGCCCACCACCTCGCCTGGCTAGTTTTTTGTATTTTTTAGTAGAGATGGGGTTTCACTGTGTTAGCCAGGATGGTCTCAATCTCCTGACCTCGTGATCCGCCCGTCTTGGCTTCCCAAAGTGCTGGGATTACAGACTTGAGCCACCGCGCCCGGCCTGATCGGCTGTTTTTTAAAAAGAGCAGGAGTATGAACTGGAGTGGCAGGGTGAGTAGTCTAGCAGGAAGGAAGGTTAGCAACAGGTAACTAAAGGTGACTTAGGTCAGAGCAAGTGACCAAGGGTGAGTCAGGATGGAGCAGGTGACCAGGGGAACAGGTGCAAACTACTGATTAAGACTGGTGGGAAAGTTGTTTACCGAAACTAGAAACAAGTGGGCAAAGAGAACCAGGAAGTTAAACTTTAAAATGGAGAATCTAAGAGCTGAACATAGTGACATACTGATTCTTTGAAGAGAAAGTTGGGGTTCACTATATTTAACAAAAGGGATGGAAAAGTAGAGAAAACAGTGCCAATATCTGGCAGAAGGAAATCCAGGAATATGACCCTGGTATTTGGGACTGCTTCTTATGCCACAGATTCTGGAAGGGGCCATTGAGTGAGAAGTCAGGTTTGTTTTGACATATTTGTGAGTCTGTTTGAAAAAAAAAAAACTGAAGTCCAGCAGCAGCATGGAGGGTTGTAGGTTACTTGCACACTCTGGTTTGAGACTCTCAGGGATACAGTGTAGTAAGGAGCTTGACAAAGATAAGGCTTCCCAGGAACAGAACTTACCTTTAAACCACCTGGATCGTTAATACCCCACAGTCATCAGCCAGAAGCAGTCTCATTGCAGGATGATAACATCTTTGTCATCAATCTAACATTTCCATGCAATATATAGTACTCGGTCAACAACAACCAATGTAAGAGGACAATCATACAAAGCCGAGGGAAACAAGACAACAGAAATAGAACCATAGGTGCTCGGGTCATGTGAGTTATCAACAGTATTCCCAAAAGTAAAATACAAATGTTGAGCAAATTGTAGTTCGAGACCAGCCTGGCCAACGTGGTGAAACCCCATCTCTACTAAAAATACAAAAATTAGCTGGGCGTGGTGGTGGGCATCTGTAATCCCAGCTACTCGGGAGGCTGAGGCAGGAGAATCGCTTGAACCCAGGAGCAGAGGTTGCAGTGAGCCGAGACCACACCATTTGCACTCCAGCCTGGGCAATAAGAGTGAGACTCCATCTCAAAAAAAAAACAAAGAGCTTTAAAAAACAGCCAAAATGGGTGAGGGGGAAGATTAAAGACTACAGTGCTGGATGGGTGCAGTGGCTTATGCCTGTAATCCCAGCACTTTGGGAGACCGAGGCAGGTGGATCACAAGGTCAGGAGATCAAGACCATCCTGGCTAACATGGCGAAACCCCATCTCTACTAAAAAATACAAAAAAAAAATTAGCAGGGCGTGGTGGTGGGTGCCTGTAGTCCCAGCTACTGGGAGGCTGAGGCAGGAGAATGGCATGAACCCGGGGGGCAGAGTTTGCAGTGAGCTGAGTCTGCGCCACTGCACTCCAGCCTGGGTGACAGAGCAAGACTCTATTTAAAAAAAAGACTACAGTGCCATTGCATTTAAGTAAATTTGGTTTGTTTTTTTTTTTTGAGACGGAGTCTTGTTCTGTCACCCAGGCTGGAGTGCAGTGGCGTGACCTCAGCTCATTGCAAGCTCCACCTCCTGGGTTCACACCGTTCTCCTGCCTCAGCCTCCTGAGTAGCTGGGATTACAGGTGCCCGCCACCACGCCCTGCTAATTTTTTTTTGTACTTTTAGTAGAGACAGGGTTTCACCATGTTAGCCAGGATGGTCTCGATCTCCTGACCTCATGATCTGCCCGCCTCGGCCTCCCAAAGTGCTGGGATTACAATCATAAGCCACCGCACCCGGCCGCATTTAAGTAAATTTTATACACATGCATATGCATAAAACATCCCCGTATACTCCCCAGGAGCCATACGTATTTAATGATGTGTTGGGGGAGGAGTAATGGGATGGGAAAAGTAGATAAAGAACATAAGAGAGGGTCTTGGGCAGTCTGCAGATGGCAGGACACCATGAACTAAGGAGTGTGATTAACTCCGCTTCATGGAACCGAAGTCTTTGAGAGAAAGAAAAGCAACTGAGAACCTTCCAGAATTAAGAAAAATATAAGGCTGGGCGCGGTGGCTTACGCCTGTAATCCCAACACTTTGGAAGGCCAAAGTGGGTGAATCACAAGGTCAGGAGTTCGAGACCAGCCTGGCCAGTATGGCGAAACCCCATCTCTACTAAAACTACAAAAATTAGCCAGGCGTTGTGGCAGACACCTGTAGTCCCAGTTACTTGGGAGGCTGAGGCAGAATTGCTTGAACTCAGGAGGCGGAGGTTGCAGTGAACTGAGATCACACCACTGCCCTCCAGCCTGGGCAACAGAGCGAGAGTCCATCTCAAAAAAAAAGAAAGAAAAATGTAAGACTTTAGATGGAAGGGCTCACTGGGTGAAGCCCCAGCGTTCCACTTGCCTGGCTCATCAAGTTCCCGTCCATTCCTCCAGCCCCATCTCTGTGGCCAACCTCCACTCCAGGTCCCCGTCCCTGTGCTTCAGCTGCACTGAATGCCTCTGTGTGCCTGCAGGGCCTGCACTCTCTCAGTTTGGCCTTTGCACATGTGGTTCTTTCTCCTCAGGCATTTCCTCACCTGTCTGTGCCTGGCTGACCCCTGCCAATTCCCCAAGTCTCCACTCAGGTGGCTCTTCCTCAGGGATGCTTCCTGAAGTGCCCAGACTGGATGTGGGGCCCTTCCACCACTGCCTGGGCTCATTTAGCACAGCACTTTCACAGGAGATGCCCAGTGCTTGTGTGCCCCCTTCCTGGTGATGAGCCTATGGCATCTCATTCACAGACGCATCCCTGACACCACACACACTGACTGGTACAGGGCGGGTGTTCAAACCGTGTTCCTGAAGAGAAGGATGCCCACATGGATAACTCCAGTCTGCATCTCTCTTTTTTTTGTTCTTTTTATTTTTTGAGACAGTCTTGCTCTGTCACCCAGGCAGGAGTGCAGTGACACAATCTCACCTCACTGCAACCTCTGCCTCCCAGGTTCAAGCAATTCTTCTGGTTCAGCCTCCTGAGTAGCTGGGATTACAGGCACCCATCACCACACCCGACTAAATTTTGTATTTTTAGTAAAGATGGGGTTTCACCATGTTGGCCTTGCTGGTTTTGAACTCCTGACCTCAAGTGATCCACTTGCCTTGGCCTCCCAAAGCGCTAGGATTGCCTGAACCAGATCTCAGTCCTGACCAAACTGCACATTTCACCCTCCCACTGCCTGTTAGGCATCTCGACGTAGAGTCCTGAATGCACCAAAGACATCCCATTCCGAAGTGAACTCCTGATTCTCCCTGTTGCCCCAATCATCCGGTCCTGCTCTAAATTTCCTTCCATCAACGGTGGCCTCATGCACTCAGGCTCTGGGGCTTGAAGTCTTAGGGTTGCACTTAATGCTTGCCTCTCCACTGGCTTCACTTCTAATCTGCCATCAAACCTTTCATCTTCACCCAGAAACACCACCTCTGTCTCTCAATCTCCTTCCTAGAGCCCCACAAGGTCTCCTGTGAATTTTCTCTTTATCTTTCAATAGATCTTCCACTCAAGTCCATTCTCCACTCAGCTGTTTGTGTGGAGCTTTCTTTTCTTTTTTTATTCCCCCAAGTGTTCAGGTTTATTGAGAGCATTAGGGGCTGCAAGGGAGCCCTGCGCATCTGGAGGCGAGGCCTGGTGTTTGCCTGGACAGTGGCCCAGAAAGCAGCCAAGAATGGAGTATCCTCTACCCGGTTTACTTGAAAGTGTGGCTCTCGGGTCCACCCTGCCCAAAGCCTTTAGGCCCAAACATGGCGGCATAGCAGGAGTGGTTGCAGTAGGGTTTGCCTTCGTGCTCAGCGTGGCCCCTGGAGGTCAGCGTCTTCCCACATTTCTCGCACTTCAGGCAGGGCTGATACCAGTCCTTGCCTAGAGAGGTCACCCTCTCGGCGCAGTACACCTTGTCGCACGTGGGGCAGTTGAGCATGGCTGCTCCGGGTCCAGTGCAGGCTGCAGGTGCGAGACTCTGTGTGGAGCTTTCTAAAGCAGGAGTCTGATCACGATTCACCACTGCCTGCAATTTACGAATGGGTTAAGAAGTCGACTGCCCGGCCAGGCGTGGTGGCTCACGCCTATAATCCCAGGACTTTGGAGGCCGAGGCGGGCAGATCACGAGGTCAGGAGATCGAGACCATCCTGGCTAACACAGTGAAACCCCGTCTCTACTGAAAAAAAAAAAAAAAAAAAAAAAAAGCCAGGCATGGTGGCGGGCACCTGTAATCCCAGCTACTCGGGAGGCTGAGGCAGGAGGATGGTGTGAACCGGGAGGCACAGCTTGCAAAGAGCCAAGATTGCACCACTGCACTCCAGCCTGGGCAACAGAGTGAGACTCCATCGCAAAGAAAAGAAAAGAAAAACAAAGTCGACTGCTTATGTCCAGGAGGATAAAGGGCACACATTTTCGTCCAGGACACACACAAAGCTTCGCAATCAAACCCTACTTACACCCAAATACCCACCTCCATCTCCCACTGCTCTTCCCCCATTTTAACCTTCTTTCTTTTCTCTTTTTTTCTTTTTTTCTTTTTTTGAGACAGAGCCTTGCACAGAAGTTCAATGATTACACATCTGGAAGAATAAAGACGTGCAGCATCAGGACAGGTCCATGAGAGGGGACATGGAAGGCCAGGGGAGGACAGGGTCCCACTTTTCCACATGGCATGGGCATTATGCTTTACAGCTCATGGAAAAAAATCTGTTATAAATGATGTAGGCTGGGCAGAGTAGGGGTTGAGACTTTTATTTTATGATTCAGGGCACTGAAATTTAGATTCAGTGACTGGCTCAGAGTAACAACACTGAGGAGTAATGAAGCTAAGGCAGGGAATTTAGTTGGTTCCCTGGAGATGGAGATCCCTGAGCGCCTGAGACCAGGGGTCCATGCCCTGGACTCCAAAGCAAGGACCCTCCTCACTCCTTTCCCAAGTCCTCCCAACCCCATGGCTGCTGCAGGGAGACGCTGATGCCTGGAGAAGATGCTTGGCCCAAGAGAAGGGCCCAAATCGTGACTCAACTCCCGGCTTTACATTTCCACCCCTGACCCAAAATGCAATGACTTTCCCCACAAGAAGCCCTGCTGAAGGCCCGATGTCCAAATTCATGGCTGTCTGCCCTAGCACTTGACTGTAGCTGCCTGTGGGGAGGCTTCCCTGTGGTCAGGTGACTGCCCCGAATGACCTGGAGCCTCTTTGACTTTCAACCGACTCAGAACCCAGGACATTCCAAACCAAATGCCCATGTGATAGTTGTCCTTAGAATTAGATTCACCTCCCAACTGACCGAACCGGGCTGTTGGGCAGTTCATAGGATTCATTAACTGAAAAAGTGCCCTGCGGGGCTGGTGCTTGGATGGCTCAAGGAGTGAAGTCTGCAAACTCCTGTGGTCTCACTGCCTATTGATCAGAGCAGCCTGGCCTCAGGCCTGGCTGAGAAGGGGCAGCGGTGGCACCAGCCCTGAGTGGGTGCCTCACCACTCCCACCCTTCCTCACCAAAACTCAGGCCCTGCTGTACAAACTACAGCAACTACTCCAATCCCTTTAACAGCTTCAGGTCTACAGTGCCTTCAGTACAGTAACTGGCAGGGGATGATGTTGGGGCTAAACCTGCTGTCTGTCCAGGTGCCGACTGGGATGCCTCTGGGAATGGGCGGGAGAGTTCCTTGACCCCAGATCACTTTTCTGGTGTATCCCGTATTTAAACCTTCATGATCTTCTTGTATCTTTGAGCCATAATCTTCAGAAAATACATTCAAGGATGGGCATGGTGGCTCATGCCTGTAATCCCAGCACTTTAGGAGGCTCAGGCAGGTGGATCACCTGAGGTCAGAAGTTCAAGACCAGCCTGACCAATATGGTGAAGCCCCTGTCTCTACTAAAAATACAAAAATTAGCCAGGTGTGGTGGTGGGCACCTCTAATCCCAGCTACTTGGGAGGTTGAGGCAAGAGAATTGCTGGAACCCAGGAGGCAGAGGTTGCAGTGAGCTGAGATCATGCCATTGCACTCCAGCCTGGGCAAAAAAAAGTAAGGAGGGGAGGGGCATCATTGCAAAACTTCTCATCAAAATACTGGCAAGTGGAATCCAGCAGCACATCAAAAAACTTATCCATCCACCACCGTCAAGTAGGCTTTATCCCTGGATGCCAGGTTGGTTCAACACATGGAAATCAATAAATGTGATTCATTGTATAAACAGAACTAAAGATTAAAAGCACATGACTATCTCAATAGATGCATAAAAGCTTTCAATAAAATTCAACACCTCATCATATTAAAGTCTCAATCAACTACATATTAAAGGAACATACCTCAAAATAATAAGAGCCATCTAGGCAGACATGGTGAGTCCCACCTGTTATCCCAGCACTTTGGGAGGTCAAGGTGAGTGGATCACTAGAGATCAGGAGTTCAGGTCCAGCCTGGCCACATGATGAAACCCAATCTTTACTAAAAACACAAAAATAAGCCAGGCATGGTTGTGGGCACCTGTAATACCAGCTACTTGGGAGGCCAAGGCAGGAAAATCACTTGAAAAACTCAGGAGGCAAAGGTTGCAGTGAGTCAAGATCAACACTACTGCACTCCAGCCTTTATGACAGAGTGAGAGTGTCTCAAATAAAAAAAGAGCCATCTATCAACTCTTTCTTAATGATACAAAGGAATAACAAAAGCAAAATACCAAGTCTACAGTCATCTCATTAGATTTAATTACCAACTGCTCATCTGTTTTGCAACACAATGAACTACTAAATGAAACACTAAAATTATCTTTTGCTTCTTTTCTTTTCTGAGACGGAGTTTCACTCTTGTTGCCCAGGTTGCAATGGCGCAATCTTGGGTCACTGCAACCTCCGCTTCCTGGGTTCAAGTGATTCTCCTGCCTCAGCCTCCCGAGTAGCTGTGATTATAGGGATGCGCCACCACACGGGGCTAATTTTGTAGTTTTGGTAGAGATGGAGTTTCTTCATGTTGGTCAGGCTGGTCTCGAACTCCCGACCTCAGGTGATCCTCCCACCTTGGCCTCCCAAAGTGCTAGCATTACATTACTGGTGCTTCCACCCCCAGCAAAGGGAGGCGGTGAGTGATTGTGCTGCCTTGCTCAGGAAACCACACCTACAATCCTAGGATTACAGGTGTGAGCCACTGCGCCCAGCCTCTTTTGCTTCATTGTTAAGAATTCTTAGTTATTCTAGTGGCTCAGATAGAGTTCAGGCATAGTAGATGTGAACAAAGACCACCACAACCAGAAGGAGGATGTCACTGATGTTCACTATCATCCTCTCCCGGGGCCACAAGGCGTGTCTGTGAACTTCTTTATTCTTTTTTTGAGACGGAGTCTCACTCTGTCACCCAGGCTGGAGTGCAGTGGCACGATCTTGGCTCACTGCAAGCTCTGCCTCCCGGGTTTATGCCATTCTCCTGCCTCAGCCTCCCGAGTAGCTGGGACAACAGGCGCCCGCCACCATGTCCAGCTAATTTTTTGTATTTTCAGTAGAGACGGGGGTTTCACTGTGTTAGCCAGGATGGTCTCGATTTCCTGACCTCGTGATCCACCCGCCTCGGCCTCCCAAAGTGCTGGGATTACGGGCGTGAGCCACCGCGCCCGGCAGTCTGTGAACTTCTTGCTCAGAGCTTCCTCCTCCTCTTTGGTCAGCTTGGGTCCCATCTCCTCCAAAACGCAGAATAAGTCATAAGCCTTCTTGAGGCATCCATGTTCAGGATAATCTAAACAAAGATAAATGATTGCATGAGATCTGGATCACTAAAGAACTAGAAAGCCTGGTTCATGTAGCACAGGTGAGTGTAAAAAATGATTCGAACCACCTATATGAGGGGACTCCCTGAGAAAAGATAGCTAAATCTAATTACGTAAAAATAGACAGCGGAGGGGCCAAAATGTTGAGTAGAAACAGCTGTAGTCCGAGGCGTCCACCAAGAAGAATGAAAACAAGTGAATCCTGTGTCGGCAACTGAGGTATCCAGGTTCTCTCACTGGGACTAGGCAGTTGATGCGACCCACAGAGGGCGAGGAAAAGCAGGGTGGAGCAATGGCCCACCTGCGAGCCACACAGGGCAAGGGGAGCTTCCACCCCCAGCAAAGCGAGGCGGTGAGCGATTGTGCTGCCTTGACCAGGAAACCACGCTTTTCCCACGGATCTGTGCAACCCACAGATGAGATCTGCAGAGAGAGCCCATCGTGGAGCGCTAGGAGCTGGGCGGGCTCTGGAGCTTCCGCGCCAACTTCTCCGACAACCGACGCCGGGGTTTCGAGGAGCAGTGGTACCGGCGGCCGCTGCGGGCGGTGCGTATTCGGGGCAGGGCCGGGAGGCGCCCGGAAGCCCTGCAGTGGGAGTCGGGGAGCCCCCCCCCCAACCCGGCCCCTCGCAGGCTCCTTTCCTTGGGCGCCCGGGAGCTGGGGGCCCGGAGGAGGTTAAAGGTTAGGGGGCTTGGGGGTGCGGGGTGGGGACTGGGGGACCGAGGGGACCCTCGAGGGCCAGGGTGGAGGAGGCAGGAGAATGAGGAAGCGCTGCTGCAGAGCCCCCTCCCGAGGCGAAGGCCGAACCCCGGCCGTGTCTTTCTTTTTAATATTTCTTTTTAATTTTTAAAATGTTTTCGAGCCTGGGTTTGGCCCTGCCGCCCAAGGTGGAGCGGAGTGGCCCAATCCTAACTTCTGAGCTCAAGTGATTCTCCCGCCCCAGCCTTGCAAGTTAGCTGGGGCCACCACGCCTGGCTAATTAAAAAAAAAAAACAACTTAGCCAGGCTCTGTGGCTCACGCCTGTAATCCCAGCACTTTGGGAGGCCAAGGGGGGGGTGGTGGTGAATCACCTGAGGCCAGGAGTTCAAGACCAGCCTGGCCAATATGGTGAAATGCCGTCTCTACTAAAAATATAAAAATTAGCCGGGTGTGGTGGTGCATACCTGTAATCCCAGCTACTTGGGAGGCTGAGGCAGGAGAATTGGTTGAACCAGGGAGGCGGAGGTTGTAGTGAGCCGAGATCACACCACTGCACTCCAGCCTGGGCAACAGAGTGAGACTCCGTCAAAAAAAAATCTAGAGTCTCACTAAATTACCCAGGCTGGTCTCGAATTCCTGGCCTCAAGCCATCCTCACACATTGACCTTGCAAAGCACAGATTAAGGGCATGAGCCACTCAGACACTCGTCTGGCCTGAGCGGTATGTGCTGCACAGAGCTGGGCCCAGGGATAGGGAGGAGGGGACAGTTTAGATAATCTAAGGTCAGCTCTGACAGACAGGAAGGTACCTTGGTTTTCAGGGTTCATATAGAGGATAGGACATGACAATCAGGCCAAGGACGCCATCCCTGTTCCCCTCCTGACTTGGATGTGGTCAACAGAGAAGTGGGACTGGGTGAGGTCTCGGCCGTGTTTGCCTGGTTTACATCCTCTTTTTCTGACTTTGCAGCATTCAGTACAGGAGGAAGAGAGGAGAGGGCTGGGTGCCAGTGTGTGCCCCACTCGCAGTGTTCTAAGCAAAGCCTCCCTATCCCCCCACACAACCTTCGTATCTGTGACAGGCAGCGGGTCATCTGCCTCTTAGTCACAGATCTGAACCTTTTTGCCTTGGGCTGGGATACGGCCCTGGGCTCATCCGTCTCAGGAGATTTGGGTTCCATCTGCTCCGAGGAGGAACTCCTGGCCCCACTGGCCCAGGTTCACAAACCGTCCTGGCAGTTGACCTGTCGTCAAGTTAAATGTCCTTTCCGCCAAGAGTCCCCGCCATGTGTCAGGGCTTGTGCTAGGCCTGGGGGCACAGCTGTGCGGCACAGTGGACCCGGATCCCTTTGGGGGCCTAGGAGCTGAGCCCGGCCCTTCTCTTTGCAGTCGGGCCCCACCTTGGACATGCCGGTTCCCTCCAGCTTCAATGACATCGGCCAGGATTGGCGGCTGTGGCATTTTGTCAGCTGGGTGTGGTATGAATGGGAGGTGACCCTGCTGGAGTGATGGATCCAGGACCTGTGCACAAGAGTGGTGCTGAGGATTGGTAGTGCCCACTTCTATGCCATCATGGGCAGTGTGGCCGGGAGCAGGCAGGGTAGGTGGGTGGGCACGGTTGCTGAACAGCATGGGACCCCCAGCTGCCACCCACAGCCTGTCTCCTGGAGTGGGACGGTGGGGGGGCCTTACCCTGCCCTGGGGGCTGTGCCCTGTGTAGGGGGATAGGTGGCCTGATCTACCCCACTGGGATGTCATTCTTCTGGTCTGGCTGGCAGGCCCCTGAGCCCCATGCTGCAGGTTATGTGAGGGAGTGCCCGATAGCAGAGCCCCTCCTCATGCCCCAACCTACCCCGCCCACACATATCTCCTATGTCTGCAGTGGGTGAATGGGGTCGACACGCTAGAGCATGAAAGGGGCTACCTCCCCTTCGCGGCCGACATCAGCAGCCTGTTCCAGGTGGGGCCCCTGCCCCCCCGCCTCTGCGTCACTGTTGCCATCAACAACACGCTTGCCCCCCACCCTGCCACCAGGGACCATCTGTACATGGACTGATACCTCCAAGTGGGTACCATCCTGCCTCCACTGCACCCACCCACCTTCCTGCCCCACCCTGTGGTCTTCCTGCTAGGGTCAGGGTGGTCTTCGAAGAGAGGAGGCCTTGGATCTGGGGAGGCATGTGAGCTGAGGGCAAAAGGCCCATGGCAAGGGCCCAGTGAACCACAGTCCTCCCGCCCTAGGTATCCCAAGGGTTACTTTGTCCAGAACACAGACTGACTTCTTCAACTACGTGGGACTGTCGCGGTCTGTGCTTGTATACACGACACCCACCGCCTACATCGATGACATCACTGTCACCACCGGTGTGGAGCGAGACAGTGGTGATGGCTTCTGGTAGGATCCTCCCTCAGCGGGGCCCACGGTGGCTCTGTTTCTTCCCTGTTTGAAAAGCTCTCGCAGGAAAAAGGTTCTCCCAGCATCCCTAAATCCTCACAGGTTCTCATCCACCTATGAAGCTAAAATCCAGTCTGTCTGAGCGGGCACGGGCTCCCGAGATCACCCATGTGGTTGATCTCGCTTGGAGAAGAGGGGTCTGGCCTAATGTCACACAGCTCAGGGTGGCAATCCTCTCCCTTCCCCATGGTACTGCTCTCACTTCAGCTCCCGTTGCTACACATTGTGCTCAAGGAACAGGCAGCTTTGGGGGACTGGGCGTGGAGGTTCACGCCTGTCATCCCAGCTCTTTGTAAGGAGGACCTGGTAGGAGGATCACTTCAGGCCAGGAGTTCAAGACCAGCCTGGTTAACATAGCGAGACCATCACCACAAAAAATTAAAAAGTTAGCCAGGCATGGTGATGCGTGCCGGGAGTCTTAGCTGCTGAGGCAGGAGAATCACTTGAGCCTGGGAGGTCAAGGTTGCAGTGAGCTGTGACTGCGTCACTGCACTATGGTCTGGACAACAGAGGGAGACCCTATCCTTTTTTTTTTGACTTGAGCCTCACTCTGTAGCCCAGGCTGGAGGGCAGTGGTGCGATGTCGACTCCCTGCAACCTCTGCCTCCCGGGTTCAAGTGATTTTCCTGCCTCAGCCTCTCGAGCAGCTGGGATTATAAGCACCTTCCACCATGTCCAGCTAATTTTTGTATTTTTTTTAGTAGAGACAGAATTTCACCATGTTGGCCTGGTTGGTCTTGAACTCCTGACCTCAGATGATCCACCTGCCTTGGCCTCCCAAAGTGGAAGGATTATAGGCGTGAGCCACTGTGCATGACTGGGATACCCTGTCTTTAAGAAAAAAATATATATTTTTTAAGTTTTTAAAAAAATTTTTTAAAAAATATATCTTTTTCCTTTTGTGAGAGGAGGCCCTGCGCTGTCGCTCAGGCTGGATGGCAGTGGTGTGATGATCGACAGCTGTTGTGGGGCCGCAGTTCTAAGTTTCAAAGAATTTAGGCTGGGTGTGGAGGCTAATGCCTGTCATCCCAGCTGTCATCCCAGCACTTTGGGAGGCCAAGGTGGGCGGACTGCTTGAGCTCAAAAGTTCGAGACCAGCCTGGGCAACATAGTGAGACCCTGTCTCAAAAAGAATAAGTAATTAAAATAAATAAAAAAAGAATTTAAACAAGAATCACACAGCAAAGGTGATGCAGCAGAGAGTAATTTATTGCAAAGGAAAAAGTATTTTGGAAGTTAAGTGCAGAGCAGCCCAGGCATGATAACTCATGCCTGTAATCCCAGCACTTTGGGAGGCCGAGGTGGGTGGATCACTTGAGCTCAGGAGTTCAAACCAGCCTGGACAACATTAGCTGTGCGTGGTGGCATGTACCTGTAATCCCAGTTACTCCGGAGGTTGAGATGGGAGAATTGCTTGAACCAGAGGTGGAGGTTGCAGTGAGCTGAGATTGCAACACTGCACTCCAGCCTGGGTGACAAAGCAAGACTCCATCTCAAAAAAAAAAAAAAAAAATTAATTAAAAAATAAAAAAGGTAAACAATGAAGACACAGTAGAAGGACAGCTATCAGAGGCTGGGAAGGGTAGTGGGGGTATGGGGAGAAGCAAGTATTGAATGGGTACAAATAAATAGAATAAATGAACAGGCCTGGTAGTTGATAACACAATAGAGTGACTATAGTCAGTAATAATTTATACACTTTACAATAGCTGAAAGAGTATAACTAGGTTGTTTGTAACACAAAGCATAAATACTGAAGGGGATGGATACCTTATTTTCCATGGTGTTGTTGTTATTATTATTTTGAAATGGAGTCTCACTTTGCTGCCCAGGCTGGAGTGCTGTGGCAGGATCTTGGCTCACTGCAACCTCTGCTTCCTGGGTTCAAGCAGTTCTCCTGCCTCAGCCTCCTGAGCAGCTGGGATTACAGGTGTGAGCCACCACACCTGGCTAATTTTTGTATTTTTAGTAGAGACAGGGTTTCACCATGTTGGCCAGGCTGGTCTTGAACTCCTGACCTTGTGATCTGCCCACCTCGGCCTCCCAAAGTGCAGGGATTACAGGCGTGAGCCACTGCGCCCGGCCCATGTGTGATTATTATGCATCGTATGCCTGTACCAAAACATCTTATGTAACTTATAAATACATACACTTGGCAGGTTGCTTTTTTATTTTTATTTAAGCTGTGTGTGTCACATTAATGTGCATGCCAACATCTGTTGTTACAGATACCTTTTGCTACCCTAGCTTATATGACTATGGCATAGAGCCCACCTAATAATGATGGGCAGTGTTTGGGATCTCTGTAGGCTATAATACTTCTATGGGTACACACAGGTACTAGACCTCCTTGGCACATGGACATGTCATCCCATGGCCGAGGGATTAACACAATTCAGTAACCCACAGCATCAATATTCGGACACATGCCTGGGTTCCCATTTGCCTCTTCCACTTAGGAGGTCAAGAGCTTGGGCCATTGATTTCTGCACCATCTCCCTATAAATAACTTGAATATAATCTATTTCCCCCTTCTAAAGTGTATCACATATTAAATGAAGAGTTTTTCTTTGTATGTATATTTTTAAAAGACCTGCATTTAGTTCTATTAAAAATGACGTGCAATGGGACGAGATCACTCCTCGGGATTCAGTGTCTGAACAAGAAAACAAAGCTCGGGAGACAGTGTGTGGGGAGCCAGGTGAACTTTAGGTGATTGGAATGAACTGGATTCCGGTCATAAAGTAACCGTTTGGGGTTTGCTTTTGGCTGGATTCTGGGTCACTCCACATACACATATAAAGACACAGTCCAACCGGGGCGTATCCTGTATGTGAGAAAAACTTTCTGCCAAAACCAGGCTGGATACAACGTAAAGAGTGTGAGAATGACTTATGAAATGAGTCAAATTCACAAGATGATCCTTTCAGCTGCTCCAGGGAAGAAGGAACAGACAGACAGCAAGATAGATTTGCAGAAGAGTTGTGATGTCAGTGAGACAGCGGCACAGTGCAGGGTGAGGCAGCCAGAGCACAGAGAGGCAGCAGAAGCCACTCGGACAGGTGTGGGAGGGACACGGAGCCACGGCCCATAAAACCCAAAGGACAACTGTAACAATACTTTTTAGTAGTTAAAATGCAATTTCTTATTAATCTACTTAATTGGCATTCATAATTTGAGATGTTCCATATTTTTCTGCTGTAACTTTGTTCCATTATCTTGTACCAAGCAGAAAAGTTTCTAGCATTGAGCGTAAAGTGAGTGTCTAAATGGTTTTGTGGCTAAAAGTTTATTTGCCCTGCTCAGGAGAAACTGTAGATTTGTCAATGCCAAGATTAATCACAGGACAGATACTCACGAAGCCTTGGTCATCGATAATTGAATCTGCAAGAGCAAACAATGGGCACAGTGGCTCTGTAGCAGAAATCTTAGCAAATGTAAAGATATGGGTCCCATCATTAATGTTATAAAAGGAAATCATTCTCATACCCATATCCAGGAAAACGCCTACCCTGTGTAGCCCGGGACTCACCCAGAGGGTAAAGGCACAGTGCTGGCTGCAAAGAGCTTTTCTTTCTTCACACCCACAGTCCAGAAGCCAAGCTCTTTTATTTTCTTTTTGTTTTTACTTATTTTTTTTTTATTATTATACTTTAAGTTCTTGGGTACATGTGCACAACATGCAGGTTTGTTACATATGTATACATGTGCCATGTTGGTGTGCTGTACCCGTTAACTCGTCATTTATATTAGGTATATCTTCTAATGCTATCTCTCCCCACTGCCCCCACCCCACAACAGGCCCTGGTGTGTGATGTTCCCCTTCCTGTGTCCAAGTGTTCTCACTGTTCAATTCCCACTTATGAGTAGAACATGAGGTGTTTGGTTTTCTGTCCTTGCGATAGTTTGCTCAGAATGATGGTTTCTAACTTCATCCATGTCCCTACAAAGGACGTGAACTCATCCTTATTTATGGTTGCATAGTATTCCATGGTGTATACGGGCCACATTTTCTTAATCCAGTCTATCATTGATGGACATTTGGGTTGGTTCCAAGTCTTTGCTATTGTGAATAGTGCTGCAGTAAACATATGTGTGCGTGTGTCTTTGTAGCTGCATGATTTACAATCCTTTGGGTATATGCCGGGTGTGGTGGCTCAGGGTTGTAATCCCAGCACTTTGGGAGGTCAAGGCAAGAGTACTGCTTGAGCCCAGGAGCTTGAGACCAGCCTGGGCAACAATGTGAATATATACAATGTGTGTATATATACACACACACACTATATACATATACATACATATATATACATTATACATACATATATATAGAGAGAGAGAGAGAGTGCAGGGAAGCCCAAGTCTGTTTCTTCCTATCCAAATCCAAATGCACTTCAACAATTGGGTTTGTCTTTTTCTCATTTATTTATGGGAGATCTTTTTTTCATGTTTTGTAATATCTTTTGGACTCCACATTTTCAATTTCATTTGCGCTGCCTTTTGATATACAAAATGTCAATGGTTTATTATTTTTAGGTTTCCTGTTTTAAGAATGTTCCTCACCTTAAACCACCTGATAGAAAAATAGGAAAAGGTTATAAATAGGAAACTCACTGAAGTTAAAATAACTGATTAGTTAGCACTCCTGTGAGATTTTTCACCAAGAAAATTAGCTATACATATATATATATATGAATATATATATATATATTTGAAAAAGCAACAACTTTTGTTGCTACTGAGCCTACAGGGGAAACAGTCCTCCTGCTTGTTGCCTGTTGATAGGAATGTGAATTGCATCAACTTTTTGCAAAGTGACTAATCAGTATCTATTAAAAGTGTAACTAAACATAGCTATGGCTGAGTTATACCACTACAAAGATTCTATCCTGTAGAAATGAAATCATCCAGTGTGAAAGATGATTGCTACAACACTATTTGTAGTGGCAAAGGGTACTTAACCTGAATGTCCATATAAAGGGGAATTGTTGGCTGGGTGCAGTAGCTCATGCCTGTATTCGCAGCCCTTTGGGAGGCTGAAGTGAGTAACTTGAAGCCAGGAGTTCAAGATCAGCCTGGGCAACATGGCAAGATCCCATCTCTAAAAAAAATAGGGTGTGGTGGCATATGCTTGTAGTCCCAGATACTTGGAAGGCTGAGGCAGGAGGATTTCTTTGACCCAGAAGTTTTTCTTTTTCTTTTAATTTCTGGCCTTACTGAATCATTGAGCCCAGAAGTTGGAGGCTACAGCAAACCGTGATAGTGCCACTGCATTCCAGCTTGGGCGACAGAGCAAGAACTTGTCTTAAAAAAAAGAAAAGAAAAAGGGGGAATTGCTAAGGAAATCAAATACACTCAATATTATAAATTATTAGGCAGAAATTAAAATAAATACATTTGATCTACATTAGTTAGGCTTAGTAATGTCCACACTGCAGTATAAAGAGAAAAAAGTGAATTGCAATATAATGTAGGATTTCATGTATGTCATTTCAAACAAAACAAAGACAACAAAACCCTAAAAAGACAATTGAAAGTAAGTCACAAAACCCAGAAGCCATAAGAAAATGAAACAATTTGACTAAATATAAATTAAAGCTTCTGTACGATAAAAGACAACATAAAGTTACAAAGCAAGACACAGACTCTAAGAAAAAATATTTGCTATTCATATACAAATAATATACAGAATATGTAAAGAATATCTGTAAATGAATTTGAGAGTTGGTAAAGGATATCAAGTAATTCACAGAAAAATATGAATAGCAATAAATACATGCAAACATATACAATCTCACTAGTAAGTGGAGAAACACCAATTTAAAAAATGAAATTATTTTTCAATCAAGTTGACAAAAATTGACTACGATTGAAAATATACCCTTTGGTCAAGCATGTGAGTAAATAAAAACTCTCATACACTGATGAGAATATAAATTGGCGAATCCTTTTTGAAACATAATTTTTAGTCAAAATATTAATGCTTGTACCCTTTGCTCCAGTATTCTATTTCTAGGAAAATAGAGTTAAAGAAAATAAAATTAGCAAGTATGTCAAAAGATGAATATACAGGTATGTCTCTTTGAGTATTGTAGATAATAGCAAATAATTGAAACCAGCATGAATGTTCCTCAGTAGAAAAGTGGCCAAATTATGGTGAACTATCCTATGGAACAATAGTGCAAGTATAAGAAAAATGAGGGAGATCTATTTGTACAGATAGGCAAAGATCTCCAAGATATATTTTATGTGAAAAAGCCAGTCACAAAATTAACACATAAAGGAAGATTACATTTTGTAAATATATGTGTATGTTTACATATGTATATAAATGAATAGAAAAATTACTTACTGGAACGTATGTTTTAACCTGTCAACACTTCTTTGGGAAGTTAGTGACAGTAGATGAGAGGATTGGGTTGTCAGTGAAGAGTATTATATTTAATTCTACAGACCCAAGGGCATTGTTTGGATTTTTATAACAATATGATACATGTGTTTCTTTAATTTTTATTTTTACCCAGGAAGAGACAGTCTCCAGCATGTGCTGAAAGTGCTCTCTCTTCCATGTTTTTTTTTTTTTTTGAGATGGAGTCTCACTCTGTCACCCAGGCTGGAGTGCAGTGGCACAGTCTTGGCTCACTGCAACCTCCGCCTCCCGGGTTCAAACTATTCTCCTGCCTCAGGCTCCCAAGTAGCTGGGACTACAGGCGTGTGCCACCACGCCAAGCTAATTTTTTGTATTTTTAGTAGAGACAGGGTTTCACTATGTTGGCCAGGCTTGTCTTGAACTCCTGACCTTGTCATGCACCCGCCTCATCCTCCCAAAGTGCTGGGATTACAGGTGTGAGCCACTGCGCCTGGCCGTCTTCCATGTTTCTTACGTAATTTATTAAAACATATTTTAGTTTGTTGACTTGCTTACAAAAAGGTGTTTTAAATCTATCTACAATTCTACATAGAGATAATTGTCATTCACTGTGTTAAAACAGAAATAAAGACAAAGAAATACATATATTCAAGAATGCCAATAAATGTTAATATCTAAAATTAGATTTTGATAATTATTGGAAAACTCTGTGAATATATTAAAATACACTGAATTATATGCTCTAAATAGATACATTTTATACTATATGAATTATATTTTAATGAAGCAGTTAAAAATCAATGGTTTGATGTTTTAGTATTTAGTGACAAATGACTTTAAGATGCAAGCAATAATTTCCAGTATATTTAAAAGATATTTACAATGGATATTTCTAGTTCACCCCCATCAACTATTAGAAAATATTTTTATTTTTAAAATCCTTGAAGTAACTGAGTGAAGGTCGCTCCACAGGAGAAGTCACTGTTGTGTAGATGAGGAGGTTACTAGGTGAGGCAGAGTTGGAAGGGGCATTCTTTTCAAATGGAAATCTCTGGAAACTTCAGAAAGCAAGTATGAGGTAGGGCAATTTGCCTGGTGTATTATTCTCACACTGCTAATAAAGACATACCCAAGACTGGGTAATTTATACAGGAAAGGGGTTTAGTGAACCCACAGTTCAGCATGGCTGAGGAGGCCTCAGGAAACTTACAATCATGGAGGAACAACACATCCTTCTTCACAAGACGGCAAGAGAAAGAAGTGCAAAGTGAAGTGGGGGGAAAGCCCCTTATAAAACCATCAGATCTCATGAGAACTCATTATCACAGCAGCAGCAGCATGGGGATAACCGCCCTCACAATTCAATTACCTCCCACCAGATCCTTCCCACAACGCGTGGAGATTATGGGAACTACAACCCATGATGAGAGTTGGATGGGGACACAGCCAAACCATATCACTTGGTCATTTTCATTTTAAGGCTTCACATATAAGTGAGATCCTATAGCATTTGTCTTCGGTGTCTGGCTTATTTCACTTAGCATAATGTTCTGCAGGTTCATCCACATTGTTACAAGTGGCAGGATTTCCTTCGTTTTTATGACTGAATAGTATTCTATTAAGTATATATATAACATTCTCATCATTCATCACAGCACACTTAAATTGTTTCTGTATCTTAGCTATTGTGAATAGTGCTGCAGTGAGAAGTTGAACTCATAGAAGCAGAGAGTAGATGATGGTTGCCTGGGGTGAAGAGGTAGGTAACTGGGGAGGTATTAGTCAAAGAGTACAAACCTTCACTCATAAGACGAATATATTCTGAGGGTGCAAAGGACAGCATGGTGACTACAGCTAATAATACTGTATTGTGTGCTTGAAATTTACTAAGAGTCTCTCAGTTGTTCTTACCACACACAGAGAAAAGGTAAACATGTGAGGTGATAGATGTGTTAACTTGATTGTGGTTATTGTTTCAGAAGGTATACATATATCAAATCATCACATCATACATCCTAAATATAAACAATTTTCATTTGTTTACTATACCTCAATAAAGCTGGAAAAATAAACTTTAGACCTGTGTGCCTTGTTTACACACGTAGAGGTCACTTCACACTTTTATATCAACTCTTAGTGACACAAAGGAACAACAAAAGCAAAATATCAAGTCTGTAGTCATCTCATTGGATAAAATTACCAACTGCTGTTTTTTTTTTTGCCACACAACACACTATAAAACGAAAATCACTCAACTTATCCTTTGGTTCATTATTAAGAATTATTCATTATTCCAATGGCTCAGATACAGTTCAGGCATAGTAGCCATGAATAAAGACCACCACAGCCAGGAGGAGGATGGCGTTGATGTTCACTATTGTCCTCCACAAGGGCCTCTCAGATGTGTCTGTGAGCTTCTTTCTCAAGGCTTCCTCTTCCTCCTTGGTTAGCTTGGGTCCCTTCTGCAAACCGCAGAACAAGTCATAAGCTTTCTTGAGGCATCCACGTGATTGCTCAGGATAATCTGGAACAAAGATAAGCAAATGATTGCAGAAGATCTAGATCACAAAAGAACTAGAAATCCTTGTCAGTGTAGTACCTATGACGGTAAAAAATGATTACAATCACCTGGGAATGTTAAGAGGAATCCCTGAGAAAATGTAGATAAATTTAATCATATAAAAACAGGCAACTTTTGCATGGCATAAAGTTCAATAAACAAAGTAAAAACAAACGACAAAATGGGGGAAACATTTGCGTATTCTATTACAAAGGGTTTAATATCTTTAATATATAACAGGTTTCTAAAAATCAGTAAGAAAAGGCTGTCAACAGCCCATGTCAGCATATTAGAGAGATGAATAAAGAGTTGAAAGAAAAAAGACACATGGTTCTCAAGCTCACCCAAAAAAGAGAGATTTAAACTAAACCTATACCACTTTCTCATCTATCAGTGGGAAACATTCCGAAGTTTCACAACATAATTAGTGAGTTTGCATGGAAATTAGTAGGGGAATTAGTAGCATATATTGCAAAAATCATATAGGCATGAACCCTTTGACCCAACAACTAAACTCCACAAAATCTATCCCCAAGTTATACGGGCAAAAATACAAAAAGACTCATATAGATGGCTATCTGTTGCAGCACTGGAAAATTTAATACTTCTAAACTCAAATGTTTATAAAAATCATAAAGTAAGATTATACTTCAAAATAAATGATAATGAAAATTATACAAATTAAAAGCTGTAAGATTTAAAACAGTATTGCTTTGAGGGAAATTTACATGGCCTTAGTTATTCATATAGAAAAGAACAATCAAAGAAAAATCAAAAGAAAAATCAAATTTCCAGAGGAAATGAATGAGTTAATATCCAACTTAGTAAAAAAAATAAGAGAATAAACCCAAATAATGTAAATGGAAGGGAATACAAATAAAAACAGAAAGGATGAAATAGAAAAGAAGGAAAATAATAGAAATGACAAAGCCAGAAGTTAGTTCTTTGAGAAAAGTAAACTAGACAAATCTTTTTTTTTTTGAGACGGAGTCTCGCTCTGCCGCCCAGGCTGGGGTGCTGTGGCCGGATCTCAGCTCACTGCAAGCTCCGCCTCCCGGGTTCACGCCATTCTCCTGCCTCAGCCTCCCGAGTAGCTGGGACTACAGGCGCCCGCCACCTCGTCCGGCTAATTTTTTTGTATTTTTTAGTAGAGACGGGGTTTCACCGTGTTAGCCAGGATGGTCTCGATCTCCTGACCTCGTGATCCGCCCGTCTCGGCCTCCCAAAGTGCTGGGATTACAGGCTTGAGCCACCGCGCCCGGCCAACTAGACAAATCTTTAGTAAGATTAAGAAAAAAGATAAATCACAAAATATACTAGAGATTAAAAGGATAACACGACTATAGAGGCAGCATAGATGGATAAGCAGACACTATGAATAACTCTGTGCCGATATATTTACAATGTGCACTAAATGGACACAATCCTAGAAATATATAATTTTCCAAAAGTGATTAATGACGAAATGGAAACTCTAAATAGTTCCATAGCCATTATATAAATGTGATCAGTAATTAAGATGTGCAACACACACACATACACACACACAGCCCTTATGGTATTATTGGCAAAATACCAACATTCAATGGCAACATTATTTCAATCTTATTGAAATATTTTCATAAAATGGAAAAATGGGCTAATTTCTGATTCATTCTGTGATAACTCTATAATCTTAATACAAAAACCAAAAACTTAGTACAAAACCAGAAAATGATAGGCCAGTCATACTCAGGAACACTGATATAAAAAATCAAAAAGAACAGAAAGCATTGACTCTTCCTTCACTTTGAAGAAACCAAACCAAAACAGACAAAGCAATTATTGTCCAATTTAAGACAACATATTGTGAAGTGCTAAACCTTATCTGAGGCTTAAAAAATATTAGGTAAACAAAGAGCCATAGGGATGACTTGATGGAGAAATTTTCATGAAGGAAGTAAGATTAGAACTTAGTTTTAAAGAATAAGCATTTTTTTCTCTTGGACAGGAGGTAGAAATATTTTAGGGAGCTTGGCACATGTGGGGAAAAGTGAGAAAAGCTGTCTGCCTGGAATAGAGGGTCTGTTAGAGAAAATACTGAAAAATAAAGTTGGAGAGAAGGTGGGGCTAGATGCTTATTTGCAGTCAATCAAGATTGGACACTTGGCCGGGCGCGGTGGCTCAAGCCTGTAATCCCAGCACTTTGGGAGGCCGAGACGGGTGGATCACGAGGTCAGGAGATCGAGACCATCCTGGCGAACACGGTGAAACCCCGTCTCTACTAAAAAATACAAAAAACTAGCCAGGCGAGGTGGCGGCCGCCTGTGGTCCCAGCTACTCGGGAGGCTGAGGCAGGAGAATGGCGTGAACCCGGGAGGCCGGGCTTGCAGTGAGCTGAGATCCGGCCACTGCACTCCAGCCTGGGCGACAGAGCGAGACACTGTCTCATAAAAAAAAAAAAAAAAAAAAAAGATTGAACACTTACTATGTAACTAGGAACAGGCGAGTCTGTAACTGACTGAGATCTCAGTAACTACGGATGGATGATGGGGGGACAAACCAATGGACAGGCAGATGAATAGATGGATTTAATAATATTGTCTTGATTTTTGGAAAGGTAAAAATTTTAAGTTTCAGTTTATCATAAATCTAACAGCCTTTTCAGAAGCTGGATTTAATAACATTAAAAGAAAACCATTTAGAAAGCCTGTGCACAGAGTTCCTACATGAAAACCAAATGTAAATCAAATATTACCTTCTTCAACACCATCATCTGTTTCTTCCCGACTTTTCTCTTCTGCATCTATATCGATTCGCTCCTCTGTACTGTTCCGAAGAACCCAGCACAGGCGGTACAGCTGAACAGAGACCATACAAAAATACATTAGTAATAGGTAAATGTTTGCAATAATATAATGCAACGGCACCTTTGTTTATTGTCTGTTTTTTTAAAAAGTCAAACCACATAGGAGAATATAGATCGCAAAGAAAAGGCCTCCTACCACACTCACCAAAACACACTAATCATTTAAAAAAATTTTTTCTGTTTTTAATTCTTCTGGTTGCTATTCAGAACCTCAAATGACATACTTAAAAATACCTACTTCTGGATTTGTAATTTCAGCAAAGTTGAAGATTTAGCTAACCTACACTATACGCCAGCTTCACTCATTGTCCTTAACATCCAACAGTTATTAGCCACATCATTATTTCATTCAGTTTATCTAGTCTTTGCTTTTATAACTTTCAAACCATCTTCTTAAATTCATTTCTGGATTCATCACATTTGGCTGGTATCTATGTGCTATTCTTGAATTCCAGTTGCAATTAGTACGCTTACACACCCCTTTTCCTAACCCACCTCCAAACTGCTGTCAGCTGTACCATCATTTTAAACTATTATGCTTTATATAATTTTTATTATTTTCTGTAAATATATTAAGATTTCCATAGTCTGTATGTTGATTTAAGCATTTGAAAATAAATAGAATTGATGCTGTATGTACCGACTGGACACAAGAAGTAAATATCAGCCCTGGGTCATTCTAAGGAAATTGCTCTAAGTATCAATGGCTTTTTTCTGTTTGTTTGTTTGTTTTTAATAAGATGGAGTTTCTATCTTGTCGCCCAGCTGGAGTGCAATGGTACGATCTTGGCTCACTACAACCTCCACCTCCTGGGCTCAAGCAATTCTCCTCCCTCAGCCTCCCAAAGAGGTGGGATTACTAAAGGCGGACTGCCAGCACGCCTGGCTAATCTTTGTATTTTTAGCAGAGATGGGATTTCACTAGGTTTTTGACCAGGCTGGTCTCAAACCCCTGACCTCAGATGATCCACCCACCTTGGCCTCCCAAAGTGCTGGGATGACAGGCGTGAGTCACCGTGCCCAGCCTATCAATGGGTTTTAAACCTTCATAATCTATCATATTCTAAGTTATGCCTCATTTTAATTTGGCTCATGACTTTCTTGTACAAATTTACTAGAATTTGTAATTGGTTTTATTTGTTCTTGACATATGCCTTCACCTTCTCAGTAAGATTCCTAATCATATCTTCATAAGCTCTTATTCACAGGATTTCTTGTACTAGATCCACTTTCTTTGTTAAAACTCTCTTCTTGGGAGTCCTTCAACTTCTTTTTAACTTGCATAGCGTAATTACTAGTTTTGCTGAAAGACTATCATCCTGGGACATCTCATTTCTGCACTGTTAGGCTAGATTCACAACAGTTTTCATGACTTTCTCTGAAATAACCATGATATTTATCAAGTCTATTTTGAAAGTTAAACCTCGCAGCATATTAATGAAACAGAAACAAATCAGAAAAATGGTCTCACTTGGTCTTTCAGGCAATATTTTTTTCCTAAAAATTTTTTCCTAAAAAAATTTTTCCTACAAAAAATTAAATTGTTTATTCCTATTGGCAAGTAAGAATTTAACATATATATTTATTGAAAAACTAGGTTTTCTAGTGTTCTTTCATCTAACTCAATATTCAGTGTAACTATTTAGTTAGGAATTTCAGTGACATGTCCTTGGTAAAACATTTTGAACTGTGCTTATTTCAGGTTTCCCATCCACACATAATCTACTGGCCACTTCTCAGGAAAATACATAAAGAAGCATTGCTTCAAAAATTATGAGTGATACATTCAAAATATATAAAAGCTACACATATTTAGTCATAAATTCAAACAATTCAAACAATATTAGTATATGAGCAGTATTTATATTTTAAAAATAATTAATCAATATTTGCCAGGCCCCTATAGTGTCTCCCCACTCCCTGAAATGCCTCTTGTTGAAAATCTTAGGTGGATATACTCTAAGATTTTTTTTTGTATGCTTAGACAAACATCTATATGCCTACATGTGTTTTATTTCAGAAAGTGCTATTATACATTATATTATTCTGCACATATTTTTCCACTTAACCATATTATGAACATTTTTTCAAAACAAATAATAGAGCTCCCTCGTGTTTCTAAACAGCTGTATAATGTTCAATGCACTGTGTTTGTGTGATCTTTCCCTTCATGATGAAATCTGGATTTTTCTCCCAGCTACTTCCTGTTTGAAAACTTTTGCAGAGAAAATCCTTATACACATTTTTCCTACTTGAACAACTATTTATACACAATAAACTCCTAAAACTGGGATTGCTGATTCATAAGTATTCGTAAGTATTTATCCATAAATACTACCCAATTGCTCTACTATAAATTATAAAATCCATGTACTTTCCATGCTCTACTATAAATTATAAAATCTATGTACTTTCCAACAGGTTTGGACTGTGAGAATTTTCCCACAATGCTAATATTAACCACTAACATTAAATATTATTCATATTAAACATTTTTGCTAAATTGAAAGGCAAAAATGCATCTCATTATTCTATTCTTTCTTTTCCTGCCCCCTGGTACCATGTACTTTCCTCCATCTCTGGGCCAGTCAGTGTTCGTGCTGTATATGAAATCCTATTGGCCCAAACAGGCACAGCCCAGATGACAGCCCTGCTGTGAAGTCTTTCCCAGTGTCTTTGGAAACACCAATTATTCTCTTCCTGGTGTCCTATGACAATGCTGTAGATTGACTTCCCAACTACACTGTGAAATTTACAAAATATAATGTGCATTTTCTAATCCCTTACTTTTTAATTCACTGTGCTTTGCACATACTAGGTGCAAACTGTTCTTTATTTCAATGACCAAATGATAATCTTAGGGTTCTTCTAGCTCTAGAGGTACAATAAATACATTTCCTGGAACTCATACACTCATACACTAAAAGGCAAATAACTCTTATTTTAAAATTAGCATATATCCATTACTCATCACTCACATGTACATCAGGAATGGGTTTTGTTAAGAGGGAAATTCCCAGGACGACCAGCATGGACCCAAAAAAGAGAATGATGGAAAAGTAGAGATAGTGCACTCCACAGATAATCTTGGGACAGGTACTTGGAGCCAAGCAACTCGCTGTTCCATAAACAAACTCTGTTATCATACGAATGAGGCCCATGGCAAGTCCGACCATTAGACCCCAGAATGCTCCCTGCAAAAGAAGCAAGAAGAAAATCAGAATGTTTAGAAAATATGAGAAGCTTATTCAAGTAAGTCATAATTATAATCCTGCCTGCTTTCTCAGTTAAGGATCCACAAATGGCTAACCCTGGGCACAAGGTTACCGAAGTAGAGAAAATTGCAAATACCAGTGCTTGTTAGTTGGATGCTGCTTTCCATGGTCCTGAACTGTACATACCACTGCACCGTTGTTGATTCTCCAATACCAGGACACTACTGTCTACACTGACCCAAGCTGAAGTTTTCCTTGACTTTTGTTTCACAGTTAGATCAAAACACTTGTGATTTATTTGATAAAATAAGCAGAAGTATCAATTATGTTACACAATTTCCAGAGCTGGTATTAGGTAGTTTTGACAGTTCTATGAAGCTCTTGATAATTTATGTCTGTAAGGAGTTGATGGGGGGTGGAAACATGTGTCTGTTCCTTTGCTCAAGATGTCATGTTTTAGAAAAACAGTATTGCATGGAGACTAATGGTGTGAGCTTTGGATGGAAGAAGATCTAAGCCTGAATACCAAGATCCCACTTACTAATACTAAGTAACATGTGGAAAGCACATAGATACTAACCCCTCTGCACCTGTTCCTCATCTGAAAATCATAATAGTAAGGCAGTACTTAGGGAACATGGAAAGATTAAGGGTACATGATGCACAATAATCAATTAATTACATATATCAAAATAGCAATGAACATATTTTGAATTCTTACTAGTGTGGTAGGTTTTCTTCTAAGAATTTCACATATTTCATCTCACTTAATCCTCACAACAATCCCACAGGATAGGTGCTATCATTATCTTCATTTTACAGAGACTCAAGTAATTTGCTTAGGATCACAATACGATTAGGTGGTATAGCCATGATTGGGCCCTGGCATTCTGCCTCCCAAACATGTTCCTCAACTCTGCACTGTGTATGTATGTAATACTTTGTAATAAACACATAAAGACTGTACTATGAATATGTGCTATATTTTTATACTTTAGTAAGGATCAGGAATTGTGGCTGACCTCAACTAAAATTAAGATGGGCCATGACTTGCATAAATAGGGTAGAAAGAATGTATTTTGATACCCCAGTGAAATAAGCAATTTTTTCTCACTCCAGCAGGGAAATTTTTTTCCAGTTTTCATTTACCTGTTCATTGACTCTTTTACAGAAGATGGCAAGCACAAAGACAGCTGCAATTGGAGGTCCAAGGTAGCTAGAAATTGATTCTGTGTAATGGATTAGTTGTCCATTTTGAGACACTTGTACCAATGGGACCCACACAATGCTCACAACAGTTAATAGAAGAACACATATTCTGAGAAGAAAACAACATAATTTAAACATTAAACAAAAGCACTATAGGTACTTCCACTGTGCTTTAGTTCTAGAGTTCATTCTTGTGCCATTCATTGATTTTCCAAACAAAATCAAGCTCCTTGACCATACATACACCCATGCTGTGCTTAATGGTGATCTTTTAGTAAAATGCCATAAAGCAATTGCTTGTCTATAATCAATCATAATAGCTTCATCTATGAGATTAAATATCTATTCATAAAAAGTTAAAATATCAGCGATTAATAACTCCAACACACTATATGTAGTGTATCAATTGGAAATAAGTACCACACTGTTTCTATTAACCAGCAATTATTTGTACAATAAAGAAAGCAGACCCATTTTTTGTTCTTTTCCTAGCTTGCAGGGAACAAAGCTGGTTTGCATAGGTTAGAATGGAAACAGGCTCTATCTCAGAATGTTGAGTAAATCAGCAAGAAATGCTAACTTGCGCATTTTACTACTTGAGTACTTCAGCAGGTAAAAAGCGTGTTAAAGGCTCCTGTTGTCCAGGGAGCATGACTTCTTCACCTTTCCAAGCTCCAGCGTTGTCTGTGCTTGTTGTGTGAGTAAATGAACCAACGTAATTTACTAGAATGTGCATAAAAGGCCATTCATCTCTCTGCTCACATGAAACAGAGAAGCAGTTGTGGGGTGGAGGAAGGAACAAGTATTTGGGCAGGAGACTGAAGGAGACAAGTGTCTCATTTAAACATTACAAAATCACTGCATCCTTGCAACAACTAAATGTGATAAACTATGGGAAGTCTTAGCATAATGCCTAAACCACACTAAGGATTCAATAAATTACACTTACTGTTGGTATTTATTTTGTATCACCATTGGAAGGCAAGTCACGTGCTTTCCCAACTCATTCAGTTCCAGTTTCCTATGACATGTAGAATAAAATCCTGTCTTGTTATGATTTCAATGGCCCTGCATGACCTCGCCTCCAGGCACCTTTCTGACCTTGCTCTTCACTCTCCCACTGGCTTCACACGGGCGAACCTCACTCCTGGTTGTTCTCAAACATACCACATACATGACTGTAGGAGGAAAGCAGCCCTCATTGTTCCTTCCCTGAGAGCACCATGGGCTTCACTCCCACACTTCCTGCAGGCTCTGCTCAGACACCACCCCCTCAGAGAGGACTCCCTGAACACCTGGATGAGGTTGCTTCCATCCTTTCTTCCTGCTTTGTCTTTCTAGCGCCTCTGGTCACCTGAGGTAGCATACCTTTATTAATTATCTATCTTCCTGACAAAGGCATACATTCTATGAGGCAGGAATTTTAAAAGCATATGTGTTTTTTTCCTATTTGTGTTTTGTGAGATAGTAGGCATTTGATAACACAGAGAGAGAGAGGGGAAAAGAACAAGTCATTGCTTTATCATTGAGACTTAAGGAGGATGTGTGCCCAAGATCATACACCTATTAGTGGGATGACTGCATCTTGGGCCTCCTGAACACCAACCAGTACTTTCTCTACTACAGGTATGCTCCTGCCTTCCTGTACTCCCTCTCCTACAGCATTTGTCCAGAGTCAAGCTCTGGGCCAAGTGAGACCTTTGGGTTTTTCCCCAAGTGTTTAGTTTGCTAAAGCTATTGTTACTGTCAACAACAAAGGACAGTCTTTTAAATAGTTGGTCAGTTTCTCTTGATACCAATTTATTTGAAAAGACTAGACAAATTCGGATATCTGACTACAGCGGAACATCACAGAGAAAGAAAATGATTATACTACAACTACACATAGTAACACGGTTGAATGTTGCAAACATAACATGAGCAAAATAAGCCATATTTCGGCAGGTGGTAGTGGCTCACGCCTGTAATCCCAGGACTTTGGGAGGCCGAGGTGGGCGGATCATGAGGTCAAGAGATCAAGACCATCTGGCCAACATGGCGAAACTCCGTCTCTACTAAAAATAAAAAAATTAGCCGGACATGGTGGTGGGTGCCTGTAGTCCCAGCTACTCAGGAGGCCGAGGCAGGAGAATTGCTTGAACTTGGGAGGCAGAGGTTGCAGTGAGCCAAGATCGTGCCACTGCACTCCAACCTGGTGACAGAGCAAGACTCCATCTTTAAAAAAAAATCGTATTTCAAGGGATACAAATGCAATTATTCTACTTATAATAGCATGAAGTTGGAAAAGACTAAGCTATCACGTCACAAGTCACAGTGGTTAGCTTTGGAATGATGTAGCCCAAGACGAGCTTCTGGGTGCTGGCAATTTCCATGTCTTGACTTGATCGATGGTTACATGGGTCCTCATTTTGTGACGCATCTCTGAGCTGTGCATCCATGTTTTAACTGTTTTCTTTATGTGTGCTGTACTTTGATTTTTAAAACATTTTACAAAATGCTGTGACAGGCCAGGGGCGGTGGCTCACACCTGTAATCCCAGCACTTTGGGAGGCCGAGAGAATGGATCACCCAAGGTCAGTAGTTTGGGGCCAGCCTGGCCAACACTGTGAATCCCTATCTCTACTAAAAATACAAAACATTAGCTGGGCATCGTGGCGGGCGCCTGTAATCCCAGTTACTCAGGAGGCTGAGGCAGGCGAATTGCTTGAACCTGGGAGGCAGCAGTTGCAGTGAGTTGGGAGTGTGCCATTGCACTCCAGCCTGGGCAAAAAGAGTGAAGCACTGTCAAAAAAAAAAAAAAAAAAAAAAAAAAAAAGCCATGATAATATAGGGTCTTCTCGAAAATTGTGAAGGGGAAGAAGGACATTCTGGTATCCATTTTTTCCTCATTTCCTTCCATCTCACTCCCACTATCTTCAAGGCCCCCAGGCTGCTCAGGGTCTCCTGGGTTGACTTAACTCTCCAAGCATCCTCTTGGAATTAGTCTCTTCCCTGCTCCTTTGTAACACAGCCCAATCATTCATGAATATGACTGATAAAGTCCTCTGTGTTCATGTGTAGAAGACGTAATCTGTTACCTCCATGTGATATACACAGAAACTGCTAGAAACAATGCATTCACCTATCAGAGTAGGTGGGAATTTTACACCCCATTAACATACTGGTGGAGTTTTATGAAGATGTGAATACAGGGGTGATGTGAGGAGGGGAAGAAATAAGAGCCATTCAGAAGCATTTGAAAGACTGAAAAAGTGATTAGTTCATTTAAAGATATGGTTCAAATTTTTGTATCTGGAAAGTGATCACTTGAATTCGATGTACTCCAATGTCTCATCACCGCACCCAGATGCTAGGATTACTTTCACCAAAGTCAAAGGCAAGGGAACTCTAGTTCACTTCTACGTCTGCACTTCTCCAGAGGATTCTAGGTGGGAACTCACCGTCCAGCTATCAGGATCTCTTTCTCCGACACTTGCTTTCGCACCTTGGTGTAGAGGTCAATAGCGAAGAGGGTGCTGGCGCTGTTGAAGATGGAGGTCAGGGAGCTCATGAGAGAGGCCAGCATGACCGAAAGCATCAGGCCTCGCAGTCCTGGAGCCGGGAGAGGGTACAAGCACTGGTTAGTGGCTGGACAGCGCCTTGCTAAACCAGAGAGCGTTGAAAGGTAAAAGCACCATCTGGAACATTGGTTAACTGATGTCCTTATCAATACACATCAGCATGTGGAGTTTCCTGCATATTTTCCTGGTCACCTGAGAATAATCCAGTATAACTAAGTCAGGCACAGAAAGACAAAACATCACATGTTCTCACTTACTTGTGTCATCTAAAAATCAAAAACAATTGGACTCATGGATATAGAGAGCAGAAGGATGGTTACCAGAGGCTGGGAAGGGTAGTGGGGGACTAGGGGTGGTGGCGGGATGGTTAATGGGTACAGAAAAGAGAGAATGAATAAGACCTACTGTTTGATAGGAAAGCAGGGTAACCATCATCAGTAATAAATTAATTGTACATTTTAAAATAACTTAAAGAGTGTAATTGAGTTGTTTGTAACTCAAAAAATAAATGCTTGAGGGGACAGATTAAAGCAAAAAGAATTTTAGTCTTAAACATGAACTTAGAGATCATCTACTGGAACCCAGTTTTAGAAGAGAGGAAACAACATCACACTGTCTTTCTTTGGGTAGGGGCTGTTGGCTTCCTGAAGACTTAAGAGAACTGGAGAGGAAGAAGTCCAGTAGGTGGTTCTGCTAAACAAGTCTTTGGAGGGGCAAAGCCAAGAGTTTTGAGCCATGATGGGAACTTCATCCTCCAGTTCCCTCTGCCCATTAATAATGGCCCTAGCCCTCCTGGGACAGAGTGTGTGTGGATGGGGAGTATGTGGTGTCATGGTTGTGAGCCCTGGTCCCTTCCTCCCTCCTGTGTGTCACGGTGGAGGAAGGTGGAAGAAGTGTAGCCAACTCTTGATGGGGTACGAGATCACCTGGTCAAGTCCTGAGCTCTGTACCCTGCTCCATTTCTGTTCACAGCAATGATCACCTTCTGGCATCCTAATAATTTACGTATTTCCTATGTGGTTTATTTTCTATCTCACATTACTAGATTTTGAGTTCCAAGAGGTAGGGGACTTTGTGCCTATTTCAATGATGTTTTGTTAGCACCAAAGCAGTGCCTGGCACTTAGTAGGCACTCAATAAATAGTTGCAGATTAAATAGATTGAGATCTATTATTCGGTTATCACTAGCCCCAAAAATGCCCTCCAAAAAGAAGGATAAATAGTTTATTCTGTTTGGTTTATTTGGTTATCACTAGCCCACAAAAAGCAGAAAAAATAGTTTACCTCTAGGTCTTGTGTTTACAAGTTTATGACTATGCAACTCTTTTATTGACAAATGGATCATTTAATTTGTTCTTGGCTGCCTCAGAAAACAGTCTTGAATCTGAAGGAGTAAGAATTCTTCTAACAGTAGTTGTACTGGTTCATCTCTGAAATGTTCAGGCCTAGCACAGAGCTGGTAGCCTGTGGAAGGTGCTCAAGAAATGTCTGATGAGTAGGATTGAATTAATGGAAGGTACAAGAATTGCACCATAACCCTTCCACGAGACCCGTCTGTAGACAGGGCTCTGCGGCTGTTTCAGCAGGGACATTTTCCTACCTTGGGGCATCAGTTCCAGCACCATCGTTGGGTATGCATAGTTAGTGCAGCCGACATCAACGCCACAGTGTTTCACGCATTCAGAAGGTACCACACATGCTACCTTATCTGAGGAAGAATTCAGAAGTGAGTCCAGTGAGGCCCAAATAGGCAAAACCAACAACCATTAAACAAAGAGAAAAGTTGTAAGATCATAAGGAAGGAAAGATATTTGCCTGGAAACTGAAGATTCAACTTTGAACTCCATACCATAGATCTGGCCCCTCTATTCCCAAAACACAACCCTAAGTATCTCATCCCTGTAGCCCCCTTGCACTGACCAATGGGACAGGGGCTCTCTTGGGACGTGGCCTAGCAAGAGCATTTGAGCAAAGAGAGGGAGTGGACCCCATCCTCTGGGAAAACAGCAAAAGAAGACATTCTTCCAGGAACACAGAACTCAAGAGATTGACAACAATAGCAACGGGAACTTAGGTCCTGAGTGCAGTCACATTTAGCCTAGTATCTTTCACCTGCATCTAAGAAGAGGTGTCGCTTGTGATGGTCAGTTGGGTGACTGTCCCATGTGTCATGATGCCTCACCTCTGTGGCAGTTGCACAATACCTTGTTGGTTTTTGTTTTTGCTTAAACGACATTATGACAACAGACAGGGAGGCTTGATAAAGAATCACCCAGAAAAATAACACCTCAGCACATTAGCTTCTTTTCATTCCTTCCTAATCTTTTTCTATAGAGAAATGTCTTTTTTGTAAAACTATGGTAGTTGTTGAGACATTATTTTTCAAGTTTCTTTGTACACTTAGTATCCTAACCTCAGTATTTTCCCAAGTTTTGAGATAGTCTTCAGTCTCCTGTTTTCATTTTTCCATAAAGGAGGTGCACAATAATTTCTTTGGCCATTCCCCACTAGTTAGATACCTACACTTTTTTTTTGAAGAGATGGGATCTCACTTTGTCACCCAAGCTGTAGTGCAATGGTGCAATCATAGTTCACTGTAGCCTTGAACTCCTGGGCTCAAGCAATCCTCCCGCCTCAGCCTCCCAAGCAGCTGAGACTATAGGAACACACCATCATGCCTAGCTACTTTATCTTATTATTTAGAGATGGGATCTTGCTGTATTGCTCAGGCTGGTCTCAAAGTCCTGGGCCTCAAGCGATTCTCCTGCCTCAGCCTCCCAAGTAGGTGAGATTACAGGCATGAATATTCTTTACCCTTATAAAGAATATTACAAAGCTGCAATAAGAAGGATGCTGGTCCCTTGATGTTCACTTAACAATATTTCAGTGAAATCGACTGATGCCCAGTTGAGAAAACATGACGTGGATTTAGTGTTATCTGATGGATTACCTCGATAAAAATGATTCCTCGATAAGTCAAGAAAGATTTGGTTATATTTTCTTCACTTTTCATAATAAAGGAAGTTGAATTCAACACTAGCAGTTACTCTCAGCTGACTCAGAAATTTACATATCTCAAACAGCCTGATTCCAAAGCAGTGAAAACTGATTCAGTTCTCCAGTTTTCTCAGAGGGACCAAGACCTTCTCAGTCAGAGATGTCACCAAACTCAGACAGTACAGCTCACTCGACTCAAATTAACCCAATCCTACCTCATCTGGCAGTGTCGTTTTGCCATATTCTCTGGACTTCCTTAAATCTAAGCAACTCATGAAGACGGAACTCACAGACTCAAATGTCTAGGAGACAGGCAGATGGTATGAAAAGTTTGATAAAGCAACAGAGCGTCCAATATGCCATGTTTTCCTGCCTTTGACCACTGTGCAGGCTGTGCCCCTCTACCTGGAATTCTGCTTTTACTTCCATCCAGAATGGATTTTCTCAAGGCTTTATGACATTTTAAGAACACTTCTCAGAATACAAGCATAAAAAAAAGAGAGAACATACGGATTCAGGGCTTACCTGTGTACAGGATGTGGCTGATCATCCCTGGCATCACCATGAGGAACATGGGCAGCAGCTTCAGGTAAGCACACATGAGGCAAGCGGCCTTCACGTGAGACATGTCCTTGCCACTCAGGCAGCGCTGCACGATGACCTGCCGGGAGAACGTGACACACTCATGAAACAACCAGGGGATGATTTCCAAGGCAGTGAGTGTCTCTTTCCAGAGTTTAATGTTGCCATAAGAAATGATGTGGACCAGTATACCAAAGAGCTATCTGCACTCCTATGTTCACTGCAGCACTATTCACAATAGCCAGCATGTGGAATCAGCCTGAGTGTCCATCAGCGGATGAGTGGATTAGGAAAATGTGCATAATACACAATGCAAAACCATTCAGCCACACACAACAATGAAGCCCTGTCATTTGCAGCAACATGGATGGAACTGGAGGTCATTACGCTAAGTGAAATAAGCCAGGCACCGAAAAACAAATATCACACATTCTCACTCACTCTCACTTCCTGAGGCCTAGCTCAGGAAGATACTGAAGGCTTGGATTTGCCCCGAAAGACGGAATAAACTAAGAAAGAAGACAACTGGTGATACTGGAAAAAGGAGAAATAACCTGAGTAGGGCAAAAATGAATTCCCAAAGATGACAGTGAAGGGGTCATTGGATAAGTTAGTTGGGCACCAGAGGGAGTGCTGCCAGACTGTGAGAGGGCAAAAGACTCTAGGAGAACCTTTCATTCAATGAGTAATAATTAGCAAGAAAATTCAAAATGAAAAATTAAGAATTGGCCAGGTGTGGTGGCTCACACCTGTAAGTGCAGCACTTTGGGAGGCCGAGACAGAAGGATTGCTGGAGTCCAGGAGTTTGAGACTAGCCTAGACAACATAGTGAGACCCTGTCTCTATTTAAAAAATAATGTTTTTTTAAAAAGAAAGAAAACAAGACTTAAAATTATTAATTCCAGGAACAACAAAAATAAAAAAGGCTAAGGAAAAGTCAGGGAATGTACATCACATGGTTCATGTGAATTACATTCGGGTAGTCACAAAAATGGTGGCACCGAATGCTGATCTCTCCAAAATTGTGATTGACAGCTATTGGGAGGATGGGGGAACAGGTGTGCTTGCATGAGGCTGGGAAGGGAAAATTGAAAGACAGCTAAACTCTCATCCTTCATCATAGGGAAGCCAACAATAAACTCCTAAAACCAACAGGGAGCAACACAAGCATTTATCTGAATCACTTGGGGATCAAGTTAATGAGCAGATTCCAATTCAAAGGGTCTAGATAGGGTTATAGGGTCTGAGAGCATTTACTCCTAGTGAGCTCCAAGGTGATGTCCATGTTGATGGCTCACAGACTGCACACTGAACACAAGGATTTAGGGAACAGAAATAAATGCCAAAACACTTACTTAAAAGAGCTGAAAGCATTTGCCTCTGAAGGACAAGAAATAGGGTAGAAAACAGGGTACCGTGCAGCTGTTTTTAAATAGCAAGCTTTGTAGAAGTGTTTGACTCTTTAAGCTGGGTGTGGTGGCTCATCCCTGTAATCCCAGCACTTTGAGACGCTGGGGTGGGCAGATCACCTGAGGTCAGGTGTTTGAGACCAGCCTGGCCAACATCATGGTGAAACCCTGTCTCTACTGAATATACAAAAGTTAGCCGGGCGTGGTGGTGCACACCTGTAATCCCAGCTACTCGGGAGGCTGAGGCAGGAGAATCACCTGAACCCGGGAGGTGGAGGTTGCAGTTAGTTGAGATCATGCCACTGCACTCCAGTCTGTGTGACAGAGTGAGACTCCACCTAAAAAAACACAAAAAACAAAAATGAAGAAGTGTTTGACTCTTTAAACGATGTGTGTGCAAAATGGAAACTAAATGTTTTTCTATGAGACAAGAACAACAAACACATGTACACACACAGACACACACACACACACACACACTTCACCTGATTCGTGCACAAGTACCACAAAGCTGTAATGGGCATTCCAAATATAATTCCGGGCCATGGAATGTCCCCAGTCACAGGATCTCGGAAGATGTGGAAGGAGTCCTCCCGAGGTGTGTAGCAGCTGGCACTGATTGTCAAGTTGTCCCCCTCGACTACGGATGGGATGGCATTCATGTACTTCTCGGTAAAGCTCTCGTAACCTCCAACTTCGTTAAATGCTAAAAAGGCATCAGAGTAAAATGAGATGTCTTACTGAAATCTAAGACGTCCAATGTTTATGATGACTACTTTTTGGTGGAGGTACACAAGCACCTCCCATCAGCCCAATCCAATCCTCAGTGACCCTCTCCCAGATCCATGTCTTTCTGGTACCTCCACTGGCACTGCCTATGCTACCAGATTGACTTTCATGAAGTACAGAAAGCAAATAACTCTGACTTGTCTTCCTATATTGCTCTTTGAAATTTTGAGTTAGTGTCTCTTTTAAGGTAAAAACGAAGCTGTTATCCAACAGGCCGACACTGATATCTCAGAACCATTTAGAGCATAAGCAAACTGGAAGGTGAACTAACAAAGTGAGCCCCATGAAATTATCCATCAGAAAGCCCCAGCTCCTCTGAAAAGATCAGGAGGAAAAGGCCTCTCTTCTTGACCCAGAGCTTGGCTCTTTTGATCTTACTTGCAATGTGGTTTTCTGGTGCAACACTATATTTTGCCTGTTACAATAAAAAAAATTGGAAAGATAAGAGGCAGAAATTGGGGGTGGCAGGTTAGACGTGACAAGGGAAAGTGACGAGACTCAGCCTGTTCGGGTCTGGAAAGGCTAGTCAGGTATTCTAGCCTACCCCAGATGCTAGTATAGCTTTAAATGATGAAAAATTCATCAGGGTATTATACAATTGTAGGGTTGAGTTAACATTAATCTACTTCACTATTTAGCTGAAGGACTACTATGTGCCAAACACCGTGCTAGGATCATGTGCAAAATAAATGTGCAAGGCAGGAACTTAGTCGAGTGAAGGATACAGACAATACAAGGAAGTTGCTTTGATTAGATAAATATGGATTGTAACAAAAATACATAGGAGACTCTAAGAGATGAGAGTCCCCCTCTTCATCCTAAAGATGGCAGAATTGAGGTTTAGAGACCTAATGCCAGGAAGTGCATCACTGAGGCCAGAAACCAAGGCACCATGAACAAGAACAGCACAGAAGTTCTGGATAACTGAATAGAAAGTACACAAAGAACTGGTGCTAACAACTAGCCTCTGGAGTGGCACTGTGCAACAGAAACATTCTGCAGTGATCGAACTGTCCTGTATCCACGCCATCCAGTATGGCTAGTTTTCCTATGCAAAGATAAATACCATAATAAGAGAAAACAAATATTGGCAAGCTGTAAATTAGGTCAATATTGCTTGATGGCAATGAACTGAACAATACTAATAAGTGAGCATTATTAAGAAAACTCCAACCTATATTTGTGTATTGTCACAATGCAATAGATTTCCATCCAAAATAGTCATAATGAGGTTATGGAGGTTTTGGATGAAAATCCACTACAATATGTTGTTAGAATACACAAACATAGGTTGTGTATTCTATGTCTGTGTATGATTCAGTTGAACTAATATTCAGTTCTCAAATATTTTCCTACTATTTAATCCTTCATTTCATAAAAATTCTATGTAAATGAAAGGTTTCTAGACTTTGAATCTAATGTACAAATACTTTTGTAAAATTATCAACCCACTGCTACTGATTTTGTCTGTCCTTCACACAAAGAAATTAAGGTTAAATGAGATAACTTACCTAAGCAATAATTTTTTTTTTTTTTGAGACGGAGTCTCGCTCTGTCACCCAGGCTGGAGTGCAGTGGCCGGATCTCAGCTCACTGCAAGCTCCGGCTCCTGGGTTTACGCCATTCTCCTGCCTCAGTCTCCCGAGTAGCTGGGACTACAGGTGCCCGCCACCTGGCCTGGCCAGTTTTTCATATTTTTTAGTACAGACGGGGTTTCACTGGGTTAGTCAGGATGGTTTCGATCTCCTGACCTCGTGATCCGCCCGTCTCAGCCTCCCAAAGTGCTGGGATTACAGGCTTGAGCCACCACGCCTGGCCAGCAGTAATTTTTAAAATAAAGTAATGTTCTTTTCCCCACCATCCATTTCCTTATGCTGAGATAATAAAGCAAGAAAGAAGTCAGGCAGATATTTCAGTGATGGGGATTATATAAATGACGGGAAAGTGTGACCAGATGGAACTGGAAGGCATCCCAATAAGGAGCAGACAGACTGAACAGAAACAAGTCCCGTGACTTCCGGCCCCTGGGCACTGTACACAGGGTCATCACTTACCAAACCCCATGAGAATAAAAGAGCCAATCAGCATGATGATGGTCTGGAGGGTGTCTGTGTAAATCACCGAGGCCAACCCCCCTGGTGAGAGGAAGAAAAGAACCAGGGCATTTAATCCATGTGTTCCCATGTATTTGCCTTCACCACTGGGTTCTCCTCCACCCAGAACCCTGGAAATGACCCAGTAGAAGACATCAAAAGCTCCTAGGTGAGCCACAAGCTTGTCCTGACATCATGATCTCCTCAGCACTGGTTCTCCTAATTCCCTTGCTTTGCCCTGATTCAAAGTTTCTGTGAATTACAGTGAAGTTTCATCTTTGTGTCAGTTTTGAATATTAAGCAGGGGAAAAGGCAGCACTTTAATACTATGAAAGTTTCTCTTAACGATCCCTCAATTTACATTCAGCACAGTGCACCTGCTCTAAAATATCTAGCGAAACCACTTTTGCTCTAGTGTTGGAACGTATTATTGTTTCATTAATTCAGTACCAGATATAGTTACTGTGTTTTGTGTTTTGCTGTAGTGTTGAACAACAACAACAAAAACCCAAACCCAGCTTCTTTTTCAAGTCTAGACTAACTGGGCTGTCAGACTAGTTAGTCACCAGCACCTGCAACAAGATATTCCCTTTATGAGAGTGTCATGAGAAAATAAGATGAATCCTGAACACAGGAGACTCATGCCCTTATCGCTCCCTTATTCTGAAACACATGCTCTGTGGAAGTTGTCTGTACCAAAATAGAGACACTTACGTTAAACCCTAACAAAATGGGGCTGGGAGGCCATGCAGGTAGGGCCCTCATACACCTATGCCGGTAACAGGAACTGTTGGAAGACATTATCATGAAGACTGTCTCCTAGCAACAGCCAGTACCACCAATAAACAAACACCAGCACCTGCAACAAGCAGGTGAAACAATCATCTTTGTTTCAAAACTGCTTATATGGACTTTTGCTCTCTGTCTTTAAAAGTCTCCTCTTTGCCCCAGCCTCCTTGGAGGAAGTCCTATGGTCTGCCATAGGACATATCCTGTTTGCAATCCCTCACTATTCCCGAAGAAACTCCTCATTTTGGAGAGTTGGTCTCTCTGTCACTTATTTTAGGTTGACAGCTCAAATGCACCGAAATGGCCCCAAACTGTTTTGACTGTTCTAGCTGGTATTTTTCCTTACGTCTTCCAACTCAGCTGGTATACTTTAATTTTTATGTTAGTATGCATGAGCAGCGTATCAACATACCTGGTTCACGAGGGCCTGCTTGGACTATTGTCACACATCATGTCCCGCCAGCAACCCACTGCTCCAGTTCTCCTCTCTCAACTGTACCATTCACGGCCAAGGCCATGCCCTGGCATCCTGTGTTCATTTGAACCTCACCTTTCATTTGCTAGTCTCCTGTCTGAGCTGCTATTTCCTCCCAACCGTCTGTGGGGATGATATGCTGAATTCTGAGTGCCAGTCTGGGTACCAAACACATAGCTGAACCAAATGACCTGTTTCCTACCCCATCCCCCACATAATTCCCTTCCATCAAGATACTCACTTCTAATACGGAGGATTCTGTGTTCTATGCTCTAGTTGTGTTTCTGGTGCTGTGCTTGACTCTCATAGTGGCAATGAAATGGTGCCTTTACCTCAGGCAGCGACAAGGCTAACACTGAGAATGCTAATTGCAGGTTGGGGTGGGATCAGCAAAAGACAGTCTGAGTGAGCAGAATATACAACATACTCACCAGTGATGGTGTAAACAGCAGTCATAGCCAAGAGGATGAAGATTGCCAGGTAAAGGTCCAATCCCAAGGCCAGCTTGATGAATACAGCGCCAGCGAACATGTCTGACTGAAAAGGGAACAGTCAGGATGAGAAAGAAACATGCATTTGAGGCCACTGGTTTCTCTGCTCCAATGTCCACTCTTCTTAACCCTTCTTTTTCTGATAGACTCCTACTTATCCTTCAAGAAAGGCACTGAGATGGCCCCAGAGGAATACCTTCCATAAAGCCTCAAAACTGATTTTCACTGTCTTCACTCTCTTCTATATTCTCATAGAAGTTAGTTCTTTGCTCAGTTGAGGTGCTTATTAAACGAGGTGACATGTCCTGAGAACTTTTTCTGTACCATGAGGCTTAGAGAGGCTGAGTAATTGCTTACAGGAAGCTCCTCGACTGCGATGGAGTATTTAGAAATATATCTTCTCCTCGAGCCCAGGAGTTTGAGGCTGCAGTGAGCGGTAATTGGATAGAAAGTATGTACCAAGCAGCCGGGCACGGTGGCTCAAGCCTGTAATCCCAGCACTTTGGGAGACTGAGGCGGGCGGATCACGAGATCAGGAGATCGACACCATCCTGGCTAACACGGTGAAACCCCGTCTCTACTAAAAATACAAAAAATGGGCCGGGCATGGTGGCCGGGGGCTTGTAGTCCCAGCTACTGGAGGCTGAGGCAGGAGAATGGCATGAACTTGGGAGGTGGAGCTTGCAGTGAGCCAAGATTGCACCACTGCACTCCAGCCTGGGCGACAGAGCAAGACTCCGTCTCAAAAAAAAAAAAAAAAAAAAAAAAAAAAAAAAAAAAAAAAAAAAGAAAGAAAGAAAGAAAGAATGTACCAAAATAGAATACAACCAAAGAGCATTGTTTCATATATATTCTAAATATATATGTGCTACAATGATTGAAAATTGGTTTGAATTGGGGGGTCAGTTATGATTACTTTTGAAATTGAAGGGAAAATGTAGAATTAATTTAGATTATGCAGATGTGCTGTAAAAGCATGATGCTGGCTGGAATTCAATTAATTACATGTGTCTCTGACCCTCCTAGGGCCCTTAGGTCTAACCATAAAAAAGGGAGATTATGATCAACTTAGAAATCTCTCTAAGGCAAACATATTTCAGTGGGAAGTACATTTTCCTATCTACAATGTTTGGCTCAACATAATTAACATGAATAATTCAGGACAATTTCCTGCTAGTTATATGTGTGTGTATATATATATAAAACTAATAGGATATATGTTCTTAAAATTAGTATTCTTGTTTGCCAATGAGGATTTTTATAATTATCTGTTTGTTTTAATTTTCCTAAAATTATTAACAGAACTGAGTCCATTTTTAAGAGAGGAATTGGGTAACATTTTTTTCTCTGTTCTGGAAAAACTTAAGCTGCCCATGGATCATCTCTGCCTTGAAACCTTGACAGAATCCACCCTTACCCTTCTCCATGTCCCCAAACTACCTGTCAGGTAGGCATTATTGTCATCATTTTGCATCTGAGAAAACGGAGGCTTAGGGAATTTGTCCTGGATCAACCAGATAGAAAGTGGTAAGCTCAAGATTTAAACCCGTGTGGTGTGACTCAGAAGCTTACATGGTTAAGCACTTTGTTATACTGCTATCATGGAATTTTACTTAGTGAAATATGTGGGGAACACTTAGAGAAGTATAGACAAATTATTCTAGGAAGATGGTGAATGTGGCAGCATGGTTTGTGAACTTCCATGACTCTCTACATTAGACAGAGCAAGTTTATGGCAAAACCAACAAAATTAGATGACCGGGTATTTCCATGAAGCCCAAAAGGCAAGACGGCAGGTGCAAATCAACCTCAGCCACAAGACCTGCATGACAGCAAGATCTGGGAGGAGGCAGAGAGAAACAGTAGCTTATCTGAAGAAACTTCGACATCCCCACAGAGCCACCAGGTGACCGCTGAGAAGCACAGTGGGACTATTTCAGAACTATAGCAGAGCATAGAAGAGGTTTTGCTTTAATAACCAGTGGGCAACTATAAACGCTACTTGGTAAATTCCAAAAGGGTTCAGAGTAGTCTGGGTCAAACAAGCTCTCAAAACAACAGCCAAAGCTGCCTTTCAGAACAGGGATCTACACCCAGGAGAAACCTCTAGAAAAGGCAAAAAAATTTGGTGAAGTGAGGAACACCATGTTTGATGATACACTAGTCTTCTGGTGGGGATGGAGAAGGACTGCAAATAAGTTCCGAATTCATTTTTAGTGTTTGTTTGTTTGTAACAGTATGGGTGAGGCAATTCGGAAATAATTTTCTTGTTAAAAATATTTACTTATTTTTGTTTTGGCCAGGCACAGTGGCTGATGCCTGTAATCCCAGCATTTTGGGAGGCCAAAGCGGGTGGATCACTTGAGGTCTTTTGTCAATTTATGCTTTTGCTATCTGTGGTTTTGAGGTCTTATCCAAAAAAATCTTTGCTCAGGACAATGTTCTGAAGCATTTCTGAAGCCATTTTTGATGCATTATAGGATTGAGCAAACAAACTATATATATATATATATATATGTGTGTGTGTGTGTGAGTGTGTGTATATGTGTATGTGTGTGTGTATATATATATCTGTGTGTGTGTGTGTATATATATGTTGATGGCTTGGAGGGCCAGGATTCTCAATTGTGGAAGAAGGAACATATAAATATAGAATTGCAGAAGGCAATAAAAGACTCTATAAAGCTGGATTGGAATTGGAGGTATTCGTGTGAACTCATGATTTCTAAACTGTATATGTATGTGTATAGCTGCCTAGAAAGTATATGTATGTGTGTGTATGAATATATCTATTTCTGTGTGTGCATTTACATGTGTGTATATATGCATTTATTTCCTAATTCTGTCAGCTAAAAGAGTCAAGAAAAAAAGTCAACCCAATAAGCACACTTAGCACCTAGATTTTTGTTTCTAATACCGTTTCCCACTAAAGGAGCCAGGGCTGTTCCAGAAAAACAGATGACTCCAGGGCTGGAGCAGGGCTGGTACAAGATGAGTCTGAAACATTTTGTTAGGCCAGAATTTAAGAAATAGCTCAACAAAATGATGGGATCATGCTCCATCCTTTACACAGAATCCAGTTTGAGGAACTCTCACTGGCCAAATGTGGTATAAGTATCAAAATAACTGGCCGGGCACGGTGACTCATGCCTATAATCGCAGCACTTTGGGAGGCCGAGGCAGGCAGATCACGAGGTCAGGAGTTTGAGACCAGCCTGACTAGCATGGTGAAACCCCGTCTCTACTAAAAATACAAAAAATTAGCCAGGCGTGGTGGCACTCACCTGTAGTTCCAGCTATTCAGGAGGCTGAGGCAGGAGAATCACTTGAACCTGGCAGGCGTGGAGGTTGCAGTTCTGCAAATTAAGAGACTAAGGTCCAGCTTGATGAAATGGTGTACCTAATGATACTTGGCAGAAGCAGTGAGGTGGCCCAAACCCAGTCCTGTCTGACCCCAAATTCCTGCATTTGTCCCTACTCCACTTGCCTTTCCTTGACGATGCCTTTATAGAACTGAACAGACAGCCTTAATGAGGCAAAGAACATTGCTGAAGGTCCAGACCAGCAAGAAGTGAAATGAGCTGGCCAGGGCACTCCACTGGATTAAAGAGAATCTGGATCTTTTGGTTTATCAGGGAGGAGAGTGTCTGGCCTGGAGAGTCTGTGACTAAATCCTTCAAGAGTCAACGGCAAGCCTAGGGCAGTCCAGCAGAACCCGGAGCCTCCTCTATCCATACTCCTCATGTGGTTTGAGAACTGTGGAAGACTGATTCAGGTCAGTGGGACAGGTCCTGAATGATCACAGAGGGGACATTTCGCTTGTAATTGGGTGATCTCCAGCAAAACACAGACTGGCAACAGGGATAAAATCCCCTCTCATTTAGAGGCTTCAAAAACAATCAGATTATTAACAAAGGGGACCAGGATGGACAAGAGGCACAGTTTTAGAACAGAGCCTTAGATGAACAACAGGCTTAGGAAGCCTCTGTTCCTATCCTCTCCAAACATATGAGTCCTTCTTTACCCTTTAGGGACAGTGGTGCGCTTTGGAGTTGGGCAGCCCTGGCCTCAAGTTCTGGCTTATTAAGTATTAGTGGTGCAACTTTGAGTAAGTCACTTAACTTCCTGAGCTTCACTTTCTCTATCTGTAAAATGGGGACAATAATGGCTCCTCTTTCATAGGGTTATTATGAAGATTCAATAATGACAACAGCTAATGCATAGTGCACATTCACCTGTGCCAGACACTGTTTTAAATATTTTATATGTAATTATCTCCCTCGTTAAGTAAGATAATGCATATAAAGTTCCTAACACAGTACTGGGTACTTATTAGGCATGTGATAAATAATTATATTACTGCTAAAGATGACAAGATCAGTGCCTGCTGAGGTTCCCACTTCGTGACTTGATTCATGAGGTTTTCACACATTTTTTTTTCTTAGGCTCCACCAGTCAATCTTCCTATAGCTTTTACCCGGCTTTAACCTGTAGCAGGAGTCCACAGTGCTCCCTCTCACCCATGGCAGTTCTTTCCCAGAGACAGTTCCTAGGCACCCTCCTCATCTCCACCTCTAGCCAAGTCTTCCTGTGTGGGACAAATGCCCCCATACTTCCCCTGGCCATGAGTCCAGAGTCTGCTCATGGCTCTCCTCAAAAACATTACCCAGAACCAACCACGAAACTCTCCACCTGGGCCAGGAAGCATGTAGAGTAGGGCCGCCCCTCTGTGCTCAGACCTCTGGATGGCTGTCCCCACTGTTTTTACAGTCCAGATTTACCCACATTTTGCTAGCAGCCGCATCACCCCTTTGGCGTATAGGAAGCTCGTGGTTCTCCAAGAGCCCTAGGTTTGTTTTCTATGGGGATGTTGTTGCTGATCCTTCAAATGAACAACAAGCCACATCTCTCTAACATTACTTATAAACTGTTTAATTTGGAGGCCTCTGAATAGGATTGAAACATTTAACCTTTGACCATGTTCTGATGTTGCAGCCTGTGGAAGGCATCCTGCGTGGTGAGTCTGTTGTCACTCATATTCACCATCTCTCTCAGTTAATGCCATTGCCATTGCACAATCAGATGTTCTTTCTCGTCCTAAAGCGTTAGTCAGAATGTTAAATGGGAGAATGACAAAGGCACAGCCCTGTGACTGCCCACACTGGGGATCATCTGCCCCCTCAGGTCCTACAATGAAACCTACTGAAAATTGCTCCCAACTTCCACATTCTGTAGTCCTCATTTCTGTGTCTTGCACCCCCAAAAATCAAGTCTTGCTAAACCTATGCTGAAACCTTGATACATGCTATGTCCTAATTTCTCTGAGCTGTCAGATGAATAATTCCATGAATAAGGGTGATTGTAACTTGGCTGCCTCTTGGTGAACACACCCACTGCTAGGGAGCTCTGCTCTCTGTGGGATCACACGTCGTTTGTACAATCAGCTCTTCTCAAATGCTGCTGATGATAAATACCCGAATCCCCTATTGCTGAAGTCACCGTTTTAGGCTCGCAGGAAACCTGAACTCTGCTGCATCCCCTGCCACCTAACCCTTCCCTTCACTCATCTCCCAAAGATCCTTCAGGTGCTCTTTCTGGATCCCAGCTACAGTGTCTTGCTCTCTTGACAGGTACTTACTCTGGCCCTGGAGACATGAAGAAAAAGAAGCCTTCTTCAAAGGAGACTGGAGTTTTACCAGTGAGCCCAAGCGTGAATATTCTTCTTTGGAGAAGATGATGATGATAGCGATGCCCACGTAAGACTACACTTTTTTGTCTTTTACGGCAATGTTGTTTTCCTGATTGCTTTACTTCTCAATTAATTTTGATATGAAAATCTGGCAATGCACATTATGTACACTGTACACTATTCTCTTTGTGGGGCTGGAATTCAGTAGGAGTGTCTTCCCACCTTATATGTGGTCCACTAGCGTGTCATTGAAATGACAGCATCCAGTATCAACTGGAATACTGAGGCATTTTCCACAATACCACTTTTCCTCCTTGGATTAAGCATTGTGCATTTGAATATAAAATTAAAGGTAAATTCTGTGAATTAAGGTATTATTTTTCTATAGCTATCCTCTGTGCTAGGCTTTGGGGACTTTGATCTATGGTTCAATTGCTGTACCACCTTCTGGTTTTTTATCGTTGTCCAGAGAATAACAGATCTGTGTGAAGCGCACAGCAGAATCTGATTCTCCCGATGTTTTCTTTTATATAACGGCAGGGAACAGCTTGGAAAGAAAGTGGTATGTACCATGAAATAACTCACTTCCTGAGGGAAAACCTTGCTGGCTTCAGTGTATAGAAACCTGATTCTGGGTTCCTGCTGGGAAAGAGGCTCGGGGTTCTGAAGAAAGTGATTTTGCCAGTGTAGAACTCTGGCCCAAGAAGCTGTAGGGAGGTTTGTCAACCCAGAAGAAAGATTAGGGGATCATGTATGAAGCAGCGTGGGGTGGGAGAATAGCCCACCCTTCAGCTTCAGCTAAAGTAGGAGGAGTGGGTGAGTCACTCTGTCTAATGACTTATCCTGGTGTTTTTCTTTCTAAAGACTTGACGCTGGAAAGTATCAGTGATGAAGAGACTCATCCAGGTAGGGAACTATGTGCCAGGAAAAATCCAATGGGGAAAGGTTCCCAGGAGCCTCCAGGTTATCCCTGCTACTTGTGAGGAGGGGCTGAAGGAGGGAGTATGAAATCAGAAGGAAAATGGAAATATGTGTGAGGTCTGGCTTATTGTTTTCAGTTTCTTGGCATCATGGTAAGAACTGTCTCTATGGGCTTTGGGGGTGCCGCGTTCATCATCTATGGTTCAATCGCTGTACCGCCTTCTGGTTTTTTATCGTTGTCCAGAGAATAACAGATCTGTGTGAAGCGCACAGCAGAATCTGATTCTCCCGATGTTTTCTTTTATATAACGGCAGGGAACAGCTTGGAAAAAAGTGGTATGTACCATGAAATAACTCACTTCCTGAGGGAAAACCTTGCTGGCTTCAGTGTATAGAAACCTGATTCTGGGTTCCTGCTGGGAAAGAGGCTCGGGGTTCTGAAGAAAGTGATTTTGCCAGTGTAGAACTCTGGCCCAAGAAGCTGTAGGGAGGTTTGTCAACCCAGAAGAAAGATTAGGGGATCATGTATGAAGCAGCGTGGGGTGGGAGAATAGCCCACCCTTCAGCTTCAGCTAAAGTAGGAGGAGTGGGTGAGTCACTCTGTCTAATGACTTATCCTGGTGTTTTTCTTTCTAAAGACTTGACGCTGGAAAGTATCAGTGATGAAGAGACTCATCCAGGTAGGGAACTACGTGCCAGGAAAAATCCAATGGGAGAAGGTTCCCAGGAGCCTCCAGGTTATCCCTGCTACTTGTGAGGAGGGGCTGAAGGAGGGAGTATGAAATCAGAAGGAAAATGGAAATATGTGTGAGGTCTGGCTTATTGTTTTCAGTTTCTTGGCATCATGGTAAGAACTGTCTCTATGGGCTTTGGGGGTGCCGCGTTCATGAGAGATTCTCTTTGCAGTCCACCTGCTCTTTTCTGCCTGTGGAACATCAGAGCCTTTGGTTTGGATTAGTCAGCACTCCTAGGGATTGTGCACAAGGGTGTAGGCTTAAGCACTGGGTGTCATCTGTGATGAAGGGAATCTGGGGGACACAGCTCTCTCACAGGCATATCCTGGAACCTAGAGAAACAGTTTTCTGCTCTGTGCCAAGGGGAAATCGAGAATCACCCTCTGAACTTTCAGGACTTCTTAGTGCACGTTCATGTTTCTGCCCTCACTGTGCGCTCCTGGTTTAAAGGGATCTGCTGGGGTGGATGGCGGGGTGAATATTCCGGTGGCCTCATCTGTGACTGCCGCAGGCTGAACGTGGGACCCTGTGATGAATCTGAGACTCCTGAGGCTGTGGCAGCCACGGCACCAGCATCCACCGCTGGAGAGGCTGCCAAATTGGATTTGGGAGCCACGGAGGTCCATCCCGTGCACTACCACAGCAACCCAAAGATCCCCAAAGGTAAAGAAGCCATGGGTGCCATTTGCTCTCTGGCATCTCTCTGGCCCCCACCGCCCCCACCACTTTGCCGTCCCTCCCCCTCAGAGACATCCTCAGCTTCCAGCTCCCTCCTGCCCATAGCCGGCTTTCCCAGGGCTCGGCATGGGGGACAAAGGCTGGTTCTGCCTCTGTCTTTGTTGCTGAGCCTTCTTTGTGGAAGCCTTTTTGGCCTAGTCCCTCCCTTTTCTCAGTAAAATTTCAAATACTCCAGTTTTGGAGTCCCCATCCCATTCTCTATCCTTACCTATGCAGCTGGTCTGGGCCCTAAGTGAACGAGCCAGTTAAGGGCCCAATTATTTCTTTTCTCCCATTCCTTAAGGTAAGCTAATAACTGGGATAATTCAGACTCAAATATGTGGAGAATTCTTAAATTCAAAATAGAGCTTGTCATGGAAAGGATTATATGGTATTCTTAATAGATGGTTTTAAGTCACATTAACAGAAACTACAAGAAAAAACATTGGGGGACATGCTTCAAATGACTGCAAAAGTTATGACATGTCACGGCCAGAGCCCTAAAGAAGTTGTTTTTGTTTTGGTTTTACCCAAAGGAGTTTAGCCATGGAGCTCTCATTACTGTGAAATTCCCACTTTGACATGAATGTCTCTTCAGCCCTGCTACAGTTTAGTCCCTATTTTATAGACAAGGAACGGAAAGTGTGATGTGTCCTAGGCTTTCATGCAAGTCGCAGTCATCACTGTTTACTGACAGTGAGACCAGGGCTCTGGGAGTGGCTACGGTGAAGTTACAGACAAAAACTACCACTTGTAAGACAGGAGAGAAGCATTTCCTTACCAAAGCAGTCAGAAATGTATATATAACTACATTTGGTGAGCAAATGAAAGCTGCCAGACTCAGAAAAACGGAGATGCTAATGGAACTGACTTCAGCAACCAGGGTTTTCTATGGAGTGCATTGCCCAGGGTGACTTCCAATAACAACCCGCTCCCCCGCTCCGCTGCACTTTTCTCAGGACTGGAAAGCTCAGGCAGCCCAGGACGAATAGTGCAGTCACCATAGACGGGCAGGGGGCCACAAGGTGGGCAGCAGCAGGGATGGGCATTGTGGGCCCTTGGGTGGGTCTTCAGAGGGGGCATTGTGAGCCAGTAGCCTGACTTGGTTGCTTCCTGGTACCCAGGAGACATAGGAGGCTTTTTGGGTACTAGGCATCAGCCAGGGCCAGCAGCCTTCAGTCGGTAGCTGGCAGTGGAATGAGAAGCTCTGAGTACCGTCTCATGACTGTTTGTCCCTTGGAGCTTGTTGCGTCCCTTTGTTTTTGAAATAAGACAGAAGAACCCCACCTTTATAGACAAGAGAGACAGCCCATCTTATTTGTTTTTACAAATAAGCAAAAATGTGAGGGGGAATCTTGTGAGGATGATGGGAGGGGCTTCCAGAAAAGAATATCTTCCATGGAATTCCTGAAATGGGAACAAACTCGTTTTGGGCAAAGAACAGAGAGACACAAGGGTGAAATGGACTGCACTGCTCTAGCAGCCACACTAGTTTGGGTGTAGCAGAGTGACATGAATATGATGGGTTAAGGCCTTGTGCACAGTGAGCACTGACAAAGAATATGGACTCTAGTTGAGATGGGAAACCACTGCAGGATTGTAGCCTGGGGATCACAGTTAATTCTCCAAGAAAAAGACTGACCAGCAGCTCTGTGAGAATATACTGTAATGCAGGCAAGGGTGGAAGCAGGGAGACCAGCTAGGAGGCTGGTTGGGTAGTTCAAGTGAGAGTCAACAGTGAAGAGACAAACAATAATGACCTGAAATAGGCTGACTTGAGAATCTTTAGATTCAAGTGAATCTAAAAGTTAATAAAGTGGTAAATAGACAAGTCACCGAAAAAGAAATGCAGATGATCCTTAAACACATCTTCACACATAAGAGAAAGGCAAATGTCACCTATACTGCAGTGTCTCTCCTATTGAGGGAAATTCCAAAAGCACAGCAATGCATTCTCTGGTTTGGCTGTAAGGGAAGTTGCATTCACATAGTGGTGGTGAAAATGCAAAATGGCTCGACTCCATGAAGGGGAATTTGGCACAATCTCACAACCTTGCAAATACATTTAAACCAGAAACCCTACTTGGAGGCGTTTTATCCTGAAGGTATACTCCATAAATATGAAACAACCTATGCAGAAAGTCCTTGTCGCACTGTTTTCCGTAGCTCTATATGGGAAATAACTGAAATGTCTAGTAAGGGCCTAGTAAAATTAACTGGTACTTCCGCCTAAAGGAGAACTACGGAGCTGTAAACAAGGGTAAGATGTCTTTTTACTGCTACCGAGTGATTCCCAAGATAGGTTCCACAGAAAAGGAAAAAGGGAGAACATGCAGCAATATACACAAAAGAAAGCAGGGGGAATAATGTGTGATTATTAAAACAAACAAAAAAACAACGCTGGGGAATTCTTGATGATGGGATTGTTCTCTCCTTAACTTCAGTGGGTAGCCGAAGTGCGTATTTTCTCAAAATATTATTGTGTTGTGGTTTTCTAAAGGATGTTAACTGTTTACTTTTGACCTTTGAGTTAATTTGAGAAAGCTTTACTTTGTAATTGATTGTGCCTTATGTAGTATATAGACTGCTCTTCCATATTATGTGATCCTCTCAATGGTTTAAGTTAGGTGTAATATGGGAATTTTACTTGTGTTACATGAGAAGTCTGGTTCTAAGTATAAATTGAGTTTTTTGAAGTTTGAAAAAATAAGAGTCAGATCAAGAATGTAAATTCTAGACATAGGGCATATAAAACTAGGATTTATTAAAAGGTGCATATGGGCTGCTTTGGATACTACCTTTTTAAAGAAAACTTTCCTTTAGTTTATTAAAGTAGTTAAGCCTCAGGATTAAAACAGTAACATTAGATAATGAGAAATGAAATGGAGATACTTGTAACTCAGTAATGCTTTTTATTTCCAAGAGACAGGGTCTTGCTTTGTCACCCAGGCTAGAGTACAGTAGCATGATCATAGCTCACCGCAGCCTCAAACTCCTTGGCTCAAATGATCCTCCCACATCATTCTTCCACGGAGCTAGGTACACAAGAGCTCACCACCACACCTGGCTAATTTTTAAAATACATTTTGTAGAGAAGAGGCCTCACGATGTTGCCCAGGCTGGTCTCAAACTTCTGACCTCAAGCAATCCTCCTGCCTTAGCCTCCAAAAATGTCAGGATTACAGCCATGAGGCAGCACACCTAGCCCACACATGTTCCTAAAAGTCTGAACAATGAAATTACATGCTGTTAAATCTATCAATGAATAACAATAGACTATGATATGTCAAATGTCACAGCTCAGTCATGGTCACTACAACATTGATTAAAACGTAGAACAGTTCAGGCAAGTCTGAGAACTGAGAGGGAAGTACAGGATTGCTTTGGAAGCCAGAATTGGGATTGTCAGAGCTGGGAAAGCAGAAGCAAGGTGTGAGTGTGCACAGGACTGGGGCACGCAGCAGCTCCATGGTATGCTGGGTGTCCTCTTACATGGCAGGCCACCTCCAGGCCAGCAGATAAGAATCACCTGATGGGTGGAAAGAGTGGATTTAGGTAAAATCTCAGACTGTGCATCGCAACTGAGAGAATGTATGTGTTTGTCTGATGGGTCATAACGCTAATCAAAGTGACAACACAGGGATAATAGAGCAGGTGAGTAAATGCAGTAAGCCACCTGCCACCTCTCCAGGGCATCAACCATCCCGAAGAAATATTGGGGCAGCAGGATTTGACAAAGCTTGTGAGAAGAGCTCTCAGTTCAGAGTCCAAGGCATGATCTAGAGGACTCAGGTGTTGAGGGAGCTCTGTCCCCAGGGAAACAACTACATTTTTGCCCCAGATCTTCATGCCTCACTGTGGTAACTCTGGGCAAGTCACTCGAAACGTCTTAAGTTTTAATTCATTGACTTGGAAAATACGGCTTGTAGCCACTGCTCTGCCCGTCCCTCGGGGATACTTTGGGGATCAAGGAAATGACAGATCTCTTTCATGAGCTGGAAAGCATCATGCCCATGGAAGCAGTGAAGTCACTTTCCACCCTCCCCAGGCAGGGTGGCCATACACGCTCCCTCTCTGTATCCAACCACTACCAAGTATCTGGACTATTCTTCCAGACATTGAATGATTGAACACTTCTGGGCATTTGCAAAGCATGAGTCTTCTTAAGCCTTTATCTGTATCTCATCGTTTTTAGCCCAATAGATCTTAGTAGGTCTATAGCATAGATCTACTAACATTCCCACATCTCAGAATAGGGAACGGAGGCACAGAGGGGTTCATTTCACTCTCCCAGGTATGTGCAGATTCTGAGTAGGATTTGAATCCAGGCCATTCTTGGTGACTTGGATCTGCTGCTTTTCTATATTGTCTCATCTAAATAAAGGTATCTGCCTGCACAAACAGTCCGTTTTAAGTGCAATGAACCTTGCAAAATCCTCCTAGAACCCAAATCTAATTTAGGTAGACTTGAAAAGCAGACGGTAAAAACTGGGATCAAAAGTTTCATCTGGGAATAAGTTACTACTAATTTTTCTGCTGTCCTCTGCCAGCAACATTTCAAGCACTGTATTTATCATAATATATTTCCTAGAATCTAAGAAGTCTGCTCTACCTTGCAGATTTGGCTGCCCGTCCCAAGCGCTGGACAACAAAAATAGGGAGACGGAACAAAATTTGGCCTATAGAAAAGAAAGATAATGTGGAAATTAAATCATTAAGTTCACTTAAGCAAATCCTTCGACACCAAGGAGAATGGTCCGGCAGCAGCTCAGTCTATGCTTCCACCGCCCCCCTCCATACACTCCAGCACCAGTCCACTTCCCTAAGGTTCCTTGTGGGATTCCTCAGCAACACCAATGCACTGACCATCACGCTATGTTCTCCTAGGTTCTGATGAAGATCTGCAGGAGCGTGCACATGGTGGTGTGGAGAATATGAAATCAGAACTGATTTCTCTCTCTGGAAATTTTTTTTTGGTTTGCTTTTTGTTTATTCTGGGCTTCTAGACTATCAAGTGAATATCATTTTTGACTGCCATCATGGATCAGGCTTCAGTTGGTCATGGACTCTAGCGCCTGGTCACAACACACACAAACACCAAGAGACACAAAAACTGCCATGAGAGAATGAGGTCAGAGCTCCTCCTCCTTCCACTACCAGCTGCCGACTGAAGGCTGCTGGCCCTAGCTGATGCCTAGTACCCACAAAGCCTTTGATGGCAGTCAAAGGACGGCATCACTTACAAATTGTTTGGTAGTGAGTGTATTTCTCAGTAGCTGCCTTTTCTCCCTGAAAAGTGGTTTTGTGTTTGCCAGCCAACATGGACACTTGCTAAATATTCCCCCAAAAAAACCCACTGCATTTTCCACAAGCATCCTCTATGCTTTCTTTCGGGGCCAGTTACCTGATCACTATTTTTTTTTTTTTTTTTTTTTTCCTCTTATTGCGGAGAAAGTCGAACGCCCAGTCTCACCTCTGTACGTATTCTTTTTTTTTTTTTAACAGCTTTATTTAAACGTAGTTGACATGCAAAACAATGTACCCATTTAAAGTAGGTGATTCAGCGTTGTTAGATCTACTAACATTCCCACATCTCAGAATAGGGAACTGAGGCACAGAGGGGTTCATTTCACTCTCCCAGGTATGTGCAGATTCTAAGCAGGATTTGATCCCAGGCCATTCTTGGTGACTTGGATCTGCTGCTTTTCTATATTGTCTCATCTAAATAAAGGTATCTGCCTGCACAAACAGTCCGTTTTAAGTGCAATGAACCTTGCAAAATCCTCCTAGAACCCAAATCTAGTTCAGGTAGAGTTGAAAAGCAGACGGTAAAAACTGGGATCAAAAGTTTCATCTGGGAATAAGTTTTTACTAACTTCTCTGCTATCCTCTGCCAGCAACATGTCAAGCACTGTCTTTATTATAATACATTTCCAAGAATCTATAAGAAGTCTGCCCTACCTTGCAGGTTTGCCTGTGGCTTCCAAGCGCTGGACAACAAAACTATGGAAATCCAAGAAAATTTGTCGTGCAGGAAATAAAGGTAGTGTGGAAATTAAATCATTAAGTTCACTTAAGCAAATAATTCCAGTTTAGTGGGTGGGTGCCCTGAGCTTCTTGCAGCCCCTGATGTAAACAGGGATAAAGGACATATGAGATTAGTCCGGAATCTGAGGCAGAGAGTGATGAGGAGGCTGTGAGTTTGGGGTAGGGAGGGAAAAAAGGGCCTGGCTGAAAGGAAGGCAGGGTCCTGGGCTCTCTACAGTCCAGCCTGGGAAGGACAGAGCCCAGGGAGGCCCAGAGCTCCCTCCTGACACCTGCACAAAGAAGTGTAGTCTGGCCAGACAGTGCTCTATAGACTGCTGTGGGGTTGGGGAGTGGCTTCTCCTAGGTACAGGACCTCAGGCACCTGCAGGATGCAGGGCTCCAGGGTCCCTCGGATGCCTGTTGATGGCTGTCCTCTGAGGGGGTGTAAATTGGCTCGCTGGGTACCCACAATGGGCAGGGCACTTGCTCTCAGTATAATGCACTAAACACTGACAAATCCACACCCATTTATGATAGGCACAATTACAATTACTATCCCCATTTTAGAGCTAGGGAAACTGAGACACTGAGCAGTTAACTTGTCCAGGCTCTGTAGATAAACAGTCAGGGTGGAGCTGGGGTCTCAACACAAGCAGGCTCCCTCCACAGTGTGAGCTCCTAGCTACTGGCTGTCCCACTGCCCTTGTCCAGCCTTGGCTCTCTGGGGTGGCAGTTGTGCCTTTGGGCTGCAGTTGAACGACCGGTTGCCTTTTCCGGACCGGCTACCCGCTGCCCCACTCCCACCAGCAGCCTCTTAGGTCCCAGAAGCTGATAATGGTGTGATAAAATGGGCTTTTGAGAATGGAGACAAGGGTGTGGGTGAACTGAAAAACGCTGAACAAAGGGGTTGTCCCCTCCTCATCCAGGGGAAACCATTTCTGGGAGTTGACCAGAGTGCTGACCCAAGGTGAGCAGGCCCCAACGGCCACGCCAGCACACGCTACAGGGACATCTCAGGAATGTTCAAGCCCCACAGTTAAGCATTTTCCCTAACGTGGCCTAGAGAAGTGGTGGAGACCTTCCTGTGCTTTTCTCCTGGGCCTCCCCAGGAATGTGCATGTGAGGTTCCAGGACGAGCCTTACTACGGACCAGGCTGTGAAACTGGGAGCTGCCTTGAGAAGACATTCCTCAAAATGTTGCCAAAAAGAGTGGTGTTTATTTCCATGACTGAAGGGGCTGCTTCTGTCCTCCTGATCAAGGGGATGCAGGGGACATGCTCAGAGGATCGGCGACCACCTGCCCTGGACCTATGGAGACAGGCGAGGGTGGCATTGCTGCAGCTCCCCAGGGAGGCCTGTGCAGCTGTGACACCACCTCCATCACCCACTTGAGGGCTCAGCGGCTCCATACTGATCCCACGGTGCTCCCCATGCCCCTCACCCCACTCTCTGTTGTTTTTCTGAGGAGGGTTGGAGGCATTCCCTGGCCAGGCGCTGAGGACTGTCCCTTTGTATTAGGAGGGAGCCTGTGGGTCTTCATACTGCACTCGAGGAGGATGAGATATGAGTCCCTACAAGGGCTTCCCTCCTGTGCCGTGGCCTGCCTGTTCCCTGACCTTTGCCTATTTCTTCTGTCCTTGACTATTTTAGATATGGTCTGTGGCCTGGAGGCACAGCAGGGCCCCACAGTGGCCCCAGCAAAGGCAATCGAGGTGGAGGAGCAGATGTCTGGGGAGTCACAGAGGTGCTGGCCCCGGGAGAGGCCACCGAGGAGGTGGAGGCTGCTGAGGAGGAGGGAAGGTTCAGAGTGGGATGACGTGTCAGAGAAGTACCCAGCCAACAGCTAACTGAGCCTGATGCCTGAGCAGTAGGGAGTTTTCCCTGGACAGTGGGTCCTGGGGTGCGGTTCTTGCTCACCTGGGAAGGATGTGGAGTCTAGTGAGGATACAATAGTGGCCCTGAGAGGGGCATCAGGGAAAAATGAGGAGGGTTTCAGGAACCCTGCTGTGGGCTAGAGGCAGAAAACCCTTGAGCCCAGGCCATAACCAGACCAGGAACAGGGCTGAACCTCCCAGTCGCATCCATGAACTCGGTTAGAGGACCATTTATTTGGTGAGGGGTCCATGGTTGTGCCATCACCAAGGGGCATGAAAAGGCTGGAAAAGGGAATGCTTCCGTGTCGTTTTCAGTTTTAAAATGCACATTAGCTATAAAAGCTACTGGCAAGTCCTGCATTTGGAAAACAGTTAATTTTATATAACCTTTAAAGTCAATAATTCTATTCACTGTCCCAACCAACTTAGCAAGCCCTAGAATGCTCCTTCAAGACACTGGTGTTCATGTCACTAGTGCTGGGATGTGGGGTGAGGCTAAGGCACACAGGTGATCCACTGTGATTAAATGGATCAGGCTCAGGGTTGACACCAGCCAGGCCAGGGACAGAGCATGGGGCTGAGATCTTAACCTTGAAGAGTATCCAATTCTAAAGACAGGGTGCAGGGTACAGTTAGTGTATGGTTATGGCTGGAGCCATCATGGCCAGCCTGTGTGAAGTTAGGACTCAGGTGGACTGGGTCGAATGAGAAAGGTGCCATCCCCATCACAGAATGGGCATCCATTGGTGGTCTGACGGAGGCTGTGTCAGAATCCTATTCCGTGAGGAATTGGGGCCAAGTCACACTAGGTCAAGGCAGGGTGAATGTGACTTGAGGGCTACAGGCAAGAACAGGCTTTCACGAGACTCAGCTACCCTAGACCCCAACTCACCAGGCCCTACTCCCTCCCTCACTCATGTGGCTCAGCGCCCCCATGTGACAAGGCCTTGAGCCAGGAACCCTGCAGAAGGAAGGAGGGAGGGGAAGGCCCTGGACTCCAGGAGGCTGCAGGAAGGGTCATCTAAGGACAGGGCTCCTGAGTCTGCAGGACACGCTCCCTTCCACATGAGAATCCCAGAGGGGACAAGGGGCAGGGTACATAGTGTAGACCCCTGTCCTATGACCAGGTAGCTGGAGGGCAGCAGGGAGAGGACAGCAGAAAAGACCCTGTAGAGTAAGAGAAGTCCAGGACAAACTCTCTGGTCCTCCAAGGCCTTTACTCCATAGGGAAGCTCCAGGACCCAGATTTGGGTAAAAGAGACCTGAAGGGCAAAGGCCTGAATCCCTCAGAACGGAGGAGTCAGGTCACAGATATGCCCAGCATAGACCACAGCAGAGGATCTAGGAGATCGGGGGGCAAAGAGATCCCAGATTCCCTGCCAGGATGTGAGGAGGTGGCAGGGGCAGACGACTGAAGGTCCCCTGTGTGTGTGACAGGTCAAGGCCTAGGAGGGTCTCAAAACAGGCAGGGGCCAGGCTCTGGAGTTCTCAGGACTGGCAGATTTGTTTCAGGAACACTCTGAGGCACCCTCCTCAGGGACATTGTGACCCACATCTGAAGTGTCCTGCACTGGAACCGGGGACCTGACCCCTGCCACACACTGAGGTCAGGGCTCCCTCCATGGAAGCTCAGCCTCTCATGTCCTGTCCCTCCTACGCCCCACAGGATAGCTGAAGGCCACCCACACAGTCACTCTGTTTCTGCCCTCCAAGACAACAAGGTCCAAGACAACAAGGTCACACTGGTGTGTCTCATCAGTGACTTCTCCTCAGGTGCTGTGATGGTGGCCTGGAAGGCAGACGGCACCCCCATCACCCAGGGCATGGAAACTACAAAACCCTCCAAATAGAACAACAACAAGTATGCAGGCAGCAGCTATTTGAGCCTGGCCAGTGGAGGTCCCACAGAAGCTACAGCTGCCAGGTCACGCATAAAAGGAGCACTGTGAAGTTGACAGAGACCCCTGCAAAATGTGCTCAGGCCCCTGACCCTCACCCCATCCATAGGGTCCTGGAGCTGCAGGATCCTAGGGCAGGGGTCTCCTCTCTCATTCCAAGGCATCCAGCCCCTCTTCCTGCATCCAAGTAACCCTCAATAAATATTGTCAATTAGAAATCCTGTTCCATCTCATTATTTTTTATCTCATGTTCAATTTTCAACCTCCAGGAGAGGCTCTCATCTATCTGAGACATCATCCAAAGAGGCCCTTCCTCACCTGGTCACCCCTTCCCTCCATACTCCACTGTAGCCTGGAGCCCCGCATGGCATCTTGCTCAGGCCAGGCAGATCTTGCAATCCCCCCCTACCCCGCCCCTGATTCTGATGACAGTGTCCCACCGTGCCTCTTCTGGTGGCCCCAGGATCCTCCTGAGAGAACCCAGTAGACCTGGCTTTCTGCACTCTGTTCACATTCTGTCCTGGGAGCATCTTTCTCCTGCTTCATGCCTGAAGTTGGTCATTAACCCCAAGTGGACCGGTTCCTTAAATTGGCAAGTGGGATTTAGAGATCACACTCGGGGTGCTACTAACACAGCCCTTTTGAGTCAGACACCCTGAACACACCCAAAAGGGACACGAGACCCGGAGAGGGCGATAGGAGCTTGCTTCCAACTTCTCCCTGGAGGTTGAGGCTGGACTTTCTTACTAACACCTGGCCAGACCCATCCCAAACTAAGACAACACCAGGGAGGATGGAAGGGCGAACCCTGGAGCTGTGTTGTGGCCAGATTGGACCTTCCCATGGCTGCTGAGACTCTGGGACAAGTTGCCCCTTCTCTGGGGCATTGGGGACACCTGAGGATGCCTCCCTGCTCTTACTTTGTGGTCACACCAAGAGATCAGGGTTACAATAACCCTGTAGTGTAGAGAATTCCTGTTCCTTTCCATGCCACTCCTTAGGGAAGCAAACGCCCTCCCAGGAGCCCATTCCCATTCCTGGGCCACAGTCAAAGGGAAAATCTGATCCAGACACGAACTTCCTTGGGCCTCTGCATTTCCAGATGTCCTGTCATTACGTGTGTGAGGGCAACTCTCCCATCTCAGCTACAGAAGGGCAGGCAGGGGTGTGGACACTCTGCCGAGCAAATGCCCTGTGTCCCTCCGAGGATTCCATCATTTCAACAGTCCGTGAGCCTGTCACAGTGTTTGATGTTCAGCATGTTCAGCATCAAACCTGCAAAGGGTTTCTTCAACAGAAAGGTTTACTAAAGTTCAGCATGACTTTTCATCTAATGCCAAGTTAAGATTGCCTTTCTTTGTCTGAGACAGCAGTGTTGCTTTATCTTTTTTTCTTTATCAGTTGAATTCAGATATGAAAACTCGATCATGTACATTACAGATGTTAGTGACAGTTTCCTCTTGGGGCTGGAAGGAGAGTCTCTTACCAACTGATCCCTAATGCAAGAGGACACTCACATCTGGGAGTGTCAGGTTCTAAGCTGTTGATGGGGGCCTTTTCCTCAGTTGCAATTTTTCCCCTTGGGTTCAGATTTTTGCATTTGCCAACCAAAATAGATGTGAGAGAAACATCCCCCAGAAAAAGTGTGTGTCCTTTGGCACAGGTAGGTTTTCTCTGCTCTTGCCTTTATATTCCCTTGACTTGACCACCATTTCCCATCTTGTTTTTACAAAGCCACCAAGAAGGCCTGCACAAACAGTACAGAGTATGAGCTGATTCTCACAGTGTTTTTCTGTAATTGCAGGTAGTCTCAGAAGAAAAAACAAAACACACACAAAAAAGAAAAGAAAAATCATGCGTATTCTGGTAAAGTCACTGGACCAGATTTTGCTGAGGAAAATCTAGATGATATGCCTGAGGGGTCTTTCTTTCTGACTTTAGTCTAGAGAGCCACCCTGACTCTAGTTTTCTGAGGGGAATGAGGATTGGTGGTGTGACAGGAAAAAAATATTTTCTAGGCACAGCACTATGTTCATGTTTTGACAAGCAGTTGTGTTCCCTCTCGATGCCATGTTTGCGTGCATGGACAGTGGGGTGTGTCTATATGTGAATTTAAGTGGTGTGATTGTGTGCATGTCTGTGTTTCCCCTAGAGTTATATCTCCCTTACACAGCAAACCTGCAAGTGTCAGCTTCCTCCATTAATAATCCCTTCACCATTGCTCCCTTGTGCATATCTGTCTTCTAGCTGGGTGTACTACAATTCAGTTCTGATGATCACCACACAGTCTGTATCTGATCCTACAAGTCCAGGACAAAACCTTCCACCTGACTGCCCTTACTTGAGATACCAGCTGCACTTTACGGATGTGCAGGCCACTATGAATTCAGAGATTACCAACACTGCCACCCTAAGACTCAATAATTCACTAGAAATACCTCACAGAACTTAGGAAAGCACTACATTTACTATTTGCTTATAAAGGACCCACCTAGGGCAAGGTGTATGGGGGGAAGGTGGCGGGGAGCAGGGTCCTAGAAGCATAGCTTCCACACCCTTTCTCCTGGGAGTCACAGGGTGTCTTCCCTTCAGCCCATCAATTGTTCACAAACCTGGGAGTTCCACTGAGCTTTGGTGTTCAGGGTTTTTATTGGAGTTTCATTGTAAGTAGACATGATTGATTAAAGACTTGGCTATATGACTGGAGTCAGTCTCTAGTCCCCACCCCCACCTTCCTGGAGGTTGGTTGGCCCAAACAACCCTTTCATAACGTGGTTGGTCTTTCACTCTCATCCATAAGCTGTCCAGGGCCCACACTGAGCCCCCTCATTGGCATAACAAAGACAATCTTATGCAGGAAATTTCAAGGGGTTTCAAAATCTTGTGACAAGAACTGAAGACACAGACTGGCTATATTCATTATTACACTTCAGGATGTATGACAAAATTTATCAAATTGTACACTTTTAAGTATGTGCCGTTTATTGTATGTCAAGTATAAAGCAAAAATAAAATTCTAAGCCTCTCAACTGACTGAAGAGATTCCCCTTCTTGGCCAAGGACATTCAACAGTAAACCTGAAAAATTAATTCAAGACATGATTGTCCCAACCTGCAGGGCAGTCAACACGGACCCTGGAAGGGGGAGTGGGAATGGAGGAGACAAGAAAACACGAGAAATGGAGACAAGACAAATAGCCTGATCAAGTCTCGTTTAATGGTGGCGGTGCAATGCCTTATATAGGCTGGCAGGGGAAGCGGTTGGGCCGGGGCGGTGACGGGGGGGGGTGGTGGGGGGGCCGGGTTTTCGCAAATTACAGTTGCGCATGCGCCGTTAATTGGTATTTTTCCCGGGCACGGAATTGCGCCTGCGCTGTAGGCTGCATATCTTCCTGGGCGCGGAAAAAGTTGGCGCGCGCGCGGGAAAGGTTGGCGCGCGCAGGAACAGTTTAGGTGCGCGCGGGAAAGGTTTAGGCGCGCGCGGGAAAGGTTGTTAATGAAGAACCCGGAAATGTGCCATCTTGTCTCCGCTTTGCGGAGATCAGGCAACCGAGGTCGGCTAATTCCGGGCCTCAGGGCTCCGGACACATGATGGGATTGGGGATGGGGGTCAGAGGTGCCTCATTTTACCCTCCTCCCTTTGGAATCAGGCACAACTGACCGGCATTACTATTAAAACATAAATCTTAAGACTGAAAAACAGACTCTTTGTAGCAATAAGATACTAAATTCCAACCTGACACTACTATAGCATCACATGACAGACAACAGGTCCTGAAAGCAATCTAAGTATTCCAAAATGTATTTATCTGACATATTTAAAAACGGCCCTGGCAACGCTGTCTCTTGCAGGGAAAATCTACATCCTATAGAGATTCCCCTTCCCTTTCCAGGTCTTTTCCTAACCCAGAAGAGTTTAAGAGTGTTGCACCTTTTTAAGTTTGATCAGACACATTTATCATCTATTCTCTCTGAAGCCTGCTATCTGGAGGCTTCAGCAGCACAATAATCATGATCTCCATGAGCCCTTATGTTAACCCCGACATTCCTTTCTATTGATTCCAGGTCTTTAGATAATAGCTCTTTCAACCAATTGCCAATGAGAAAATCTTTGAATCCATCTATGACCTGGAAGCCCCTACTTTAAGCTGTCCTGCCTTTCTGGACCAAATCAATGTATACCTTACGGGTATTGGTTTGATATCTGCCTATAACTTCTATCCTCCTAAAATGAATAAAATAAAGCTATAACCCAACCATCTTGGATACACGTTCTCAGGACCTCCTCGGGCTGTGTCATGGGCCTTGGTCACTCATATTTGGCTCAGAATAAACTTCCTTGAATATTTTACAGAGTGAGACTCTTGTCGTTGACACAAGTATATGTCAATAAACAAGGGAAAAAAATACTGTCACCATCCAGGAAAATGTTCACAGCATTCTAGAAGAAAAGCTGTGTGCCAGGATTCCTATTACTGGCTCAACAACTTCCATTCATAATAATTTCACTTCCAAGTAGGCCCTGACTGTTTCTTGTGGAAGTTTGATTGATCGTAGAAGAGAATCCGTAACTCCTTAGGTGACTTATGAGAAAAAAGAGGCTTGAGAATGTGGACAACTTATGCAGAGTTGAGCATCCAGCAAATGGAAAGGGAGTCCCTTTTAGATTCACCCTGTGATTCCCAATCCCATGCGCTTTCTTCCCACCTTTACTTCCTGGGAGAGATCCTAGACTTCTACTATGACTTTGGCATCCATTCGGATTTTTAATCCTTGTTCCTGAGTTTCCTGGCCTAGGGCGCTTTCCAGGACAGAGACTGGAGGAATCTCAGAGCCCCTGTCCCCTCAGATAACTTTTAGCATTTCAAGGGATATTTTCCAAACGGATGCTTCACTCCTGTACCTCTCTCCGTATTCCCCAAAGCATTATTATTACGGGAAGCCTCAAAATCAATTTTCACCCCATGTTAAAAGCAACGAGTCCTAGCCAGGGCTCCTTCCTTTTTCAGGGAGCCCCGAGTGCAGTCATCCACCACCACGAGTTCCAGCAGGAATCTGGGAAAGGAGGGGTCTCCAGGCAGAGTCAGGTACATTTTCCTTTAGCTTCTCAACTGAGGTCTAATGTTTCACTGAAGAAAATGTTGCCAGGAATATGAAATCGCATGCCCATGTGGAAAATCTGCCTCCCATCATCTATGGCAGCCATGGCTTCTGTGTGGCAGGACAACACACACTATGTAACGTGACAAGGGGCTTCTTCAGGGATAGAGCATCAGGGTGGGCACACGGCTCCCTTCCTGAGGAGGAGGACATGGTAGGTTGTGCACTGCAAGGTGGGGAAAAGATAAACACGGCCGTGCAACAGAAGAATCCTTACTCCAGTTTCTGCCAAACCTTCTGGGTGAAATCGGTTCCTGCTGGCTTCTGAGGGCCTTTGCAAGGAAACAGGATTCTGGCTTCAGCAAAGGTAAAATGAGGCAAATTATGGCTTGAGGAACCTTTGGGATCATAAACACCATGTGAAATGCTTTGTGTTTTCATAGAATTCCATTGCCCTACAATTGAGCTCTTAATATTTTTCCCCACAAAACAAAAAGATGAGACCGCTCAATTGCAAAAGGGTAACTTTTTGCCACAGAAACATGCTTCTCATATCAAGATTCTCCTAGAAATTTTTCTTCTCTAGAACACGGTTTCCCAGCGGTGCTTGAGAAAAAAAACCTGAGGTGAGAGACCAAATGCTAAAATGAGTGACACCAAGACCAAGGGCTCCAAGAACCCAGAGACAGTCACCAGTGAGCTCTGCAGGAGAAAGCAGGGCTCAGGGCCCCGGGCTCGACCTTTAGAGGAGAAAATATAGAGTCGCAGATGGATGTCACACACTGCCTGGGCCAGGCAAGGATGAGGATGGGGGAAGATGAATCCCAGGATTTTAATCTCGGGATATTCATCACATCATCATCCTGAGTCCAGTGATTTCTCTGCTCCTTCTAAGTGGGAAACAGCAAGGAGTAGCTCTTGCGGCTTGAGTGAGCTCAGCATGGACATCTCTGAAACCTCTCAGGAGAGGGGGTCCTTCCTGCTGAAGCTCTGGGACAGGAGCGGGGGGCTGCAGTCTTCATCCTCCTTTGTGACAAACCAGGCTTTTCCCATCATGGAAGCTAATGAGGGGCAGAGAGCAGGAATCAGGTTTCCAGTCCTCTGAGCCAGACTGGGAGGACATAGGTCAGCAGGGACAACCTCAAGGTCAGCCCAGACACAGAGAGGTTCCCAGGCCCGATCTCCCTGGGCCTGGGCAGGGATCACATTCTTTCACCTGCTTCCGGAAGTTGCCTGTCAACTGCCCTTGTGCAGACAGTGCTAGCCAAGGATTGTCCAGCTCAGAAGCACATTAAAACTGAAGGCTGTGTGGCATCACCTGGCCACGGCGTCTGCACTCACTATAGCTGTTGGGCAGGGGGGTGGGCACCAGCTCCCCTGCAGGGCCGGCTCAGCAAAGTGAGGGAGGCTGATCCCAGAACCTCAGGTCATCTCTGTTCCTCCCTTTTACGGCGCAGAGGACATGCATTTAAGAGTTTCTCTGAAATGGTCTTGGAGTCCTCAGGCCCAAACTGTGTCCTGCCACTTATGGGGAGAGGAATTCTGGCCACGGCTGGGCAGTGTGAGGGCAGGAACTGTGCCCTTGCATTTCCTCTCATCATAGCACTCGGCCCTGGGCAGCCCGTCTTAGGCCCCATGAAGGTCTCATGAACACACCCTTTAGCTGGGCTCTAGTCAAGCTTGAGTGGGCAAAGGTTCCCTCCTCACCCTGTCCAGACTGTGGGACCTCACACTGGGAGAGGTATTTTCCCAGGGTCTGACCCAGGTCAGGGGAGGTGAGGGGTGTGCCTCTGCTCTGATCCGGTCTAGACAGGGTCTGCTCCTCCCGTGTGTGTGCAGGTGCACTCCCTTACGCCCACTGGATCCCTCTGGGCCCTCATGCTGTCTTCACTGTTGTGTCGCCAGGCCTCACACAGTGCCAGGCCCTTGTGCAGGGGCCCAGAAAGCGCCCATACATGAATGATTGGATCAGAACCGCCAACTTTTCTGCAAGGAAATACCTGGGGAGGGGAGTCATGTCTTCCTCATCTTTGTATCTCTAGAGCTGCACTATCCAGCATGGGAGTGTCCCTACCTGGAGGTGCTGTTTATAACTAATTAGTGCAGTTCATTAAAATAAAATGAGACATTCCATTCATCAGTCACACTGGCCACATTTCCGGTGCCCCAGAGAGTTATGTGCTGCTGGCCACCATATTCAACAGCAAAGAGAGAGCATTTCCAGTTGCACAGAACGCACTCTTGGGAAGCTGCTGGAATGGGGTCTCTTCATTGAACTCATCTAATTAAGAAGCCTGTGCATCAGAGTTGGAATTTCAGGTTAGTGAGACTGGAGGTGAGAGCTGTAATCCAATAGAAACGGGGAAGTGGGAAGATAAAGGCGGTAGATTTGGGATTGTGTTTAGAAACATTTATTTTTAATGCTGGAGGCTTTACTAGTAGCTTTATTTTATAACATTTTATATAAAAAATAAATATATAAATATAAAAAGCAGCCTAAACAAAGGCAGGCCTTGATGGACTGTTCTGGGCACTACACTTGGTGCGGTGGTAGTGTTTCCTTCCGTAGAAGCCCAGGGATCCCGGTAAGTTTCTCCTGGCTTCCTGGCCCTGTCCTCAGACTTCCTTATGGAAAGCACCCCGCACCTCTGTTGGCTTCTCCCAGCTGTCCTGCTCTGGCCCCCACCTTCTGAGGATACTGCCCCACTCATTCTGTGCTAATCATGTGTCTTGTGCTCAGAACATACATGGAGTAACTAGTTTCTTTCTTAAAACCTGATGTGAGGTGTGATTCCCATCCCCACCCACAGCACACTGCTAGGGTGCTGTTGACATTCTGTGTGTTGAACTGGGAGTTAGCAACAGACATGTTTATAGAAGTCATAAGGCTGTACACTTCCTATCTGTGCACCGTACCGTAGGTAAAATCAGCATCGATTTAAAGACAAAATATAGCAAGAACAAAAATTTTTTTTTGCCACAAAGCCAACTTTAGGCACAGGTTGATTTCCTCTGATTTCTACCCAATGTTTGAGGTAGAAAGAATGCCAGGTCTCCTACATACTCTTCCAGAGGGTAGATGTCCGGGGACTCATCCACGCTGCCTTTAACAGATCAAGAGACTCTTGACACCACCTCAGCAATGAACACTGCGGGGAAGGGGAATGAATCTCAGGCCAAAGGCTCCTGAGTGTGTCTACCAAAATCTGATGCCAATCTTCAGCAGAGTCTCGATTCAGAGATGTCTGGAAAAGCAAGCAACTGAAATCTCATGGTGGAATTTGCATGGGGTTGATAAGGACAGGACCACTGGCTGTTTAGGTGCTGCTGGGGTGAGCGGTGAGGAGGGACAGTGCCATTGGGTTCGTGGAGTGTACATTTGGTGACAGATAGGAGGCAGCCCTGGGTAGTCCTCAGGAAGGATCCTGGGGTGGGGGTCTCTAGGCTATGGCAATGGACAGATCCCTCTAAGAGGAGATGAACACTGCCCCTGCACCCACAGGGTCTAGGTAGGAAAGAGGAGTTTGTAGAGACTGAGCTTTGGTGAGGAAGGACGTGAGCAGGGAGGCGCCCGCTCTGTGTTGGAGCAGCCATTACCATACCTTTTCAGCCAGGCCCGAGTCCGGGCTGCTCAGACAGCTGCTCAGACCTTTAGTCCATAAAATCTTGAGAGCCTGTAGGTTTCTGTCACTGAGTCACCCAAGCACCAGCCCAGTAGGCCTCTTCCCCAGTTAATTCACCTTCACAGCTCATAACTTTGTCAGTTGCAGTGAAGCTATTCTTTGTGAGGTTGTGTCCTATGGGTGTGTCTGGCTTGTGAGTCCTGATCTCTGAGCCAGCTGGGAGTCAAGCAGGCCACTAGTCACTCAGGGTAGTCGCTGGAGCACTGGAAACCACCTTGAGGCAGCTCACGGTGTGAAGGTGCTGGGGGAGGAGTGACACAGATTTAGACAGCCTGGTTCTTCAAGGGACCTTTGTTCGGGGTCAGTTGCATCATATTTTGGGCAAGAGATTAAAATACTGAGGCAGACACCTGGGCCAGACACCTCCTGCAGGACATCACCTTTCCCCAAAGCAATCTTAGAGCAAGAGGATTTGGGAAATGGAGTGACAAGCCCTGGTTCAGGGGATCAGGGAATGATCTAGAGGACTCTAGGCTTGGGGATCTCTATCTCCAGGAAATCAAATAAATTCTTAGCTCAGGCCCATCCCTCCTCAGTTTTGTGGCTCTGGGAAAGTCACTTCACCCCTCCAAATTTCAGTGCCCTCAACTGTAAAATGTAAGTTACAGCCCAGCTCTGCCTACCCCACAGGGCTCATGTGAGGGTCACGAGATGACAGCAGATCCTCTTGAAAGGCTATAAGGCATCCTGCCCATATAAAGGCTGGAAACTGACCTTCCACATTGCATGACTTGTAGCCATCCAAGTTTCCTCTCTAGAGGCAGCCATTGCTACATGTCTGCCTCATTCCTCCAGACATTTCATGTTTGAACACTTCTGTAGCACTTAGGAGGTCATTCTTATTCAGGCTTAATCTGGATCTGCTTAGAGTAAGTTTCACAACATAATGCTAATAGGCAGGCCCCATTAACATCTCCATATCACATGGCAGGGAACTGAGCACAGAGAGGTTAAGTCACTTTCCCAGGGTCACACAGCTTCTAGCTGGTATCTGAGCCCAGGCCATCAGGCACCTTCCTTTTGCTCTGGGTCACTGAGCTCAACTGCCTTCTTGAATTGCCTCCTCTCATTAGAGTAACATCCCCATGCAATCAGCCCATTGTGTATTTTAAGTGCCGACCACACTGCAGGACCCCTCCTCCTAAGCCCAACTTTGACTCTGTCTCTCCCTAGGCCGCTGGTGACCACAAGTGTGACCTGGGAAAGATGAACACGGGCCCATGGTCTCCTGCCAGCAGCCTATCAACAGAGGTCTCTACTTGGAATGTATTTTTCTCAAGCTCATGGCTCATGGACACAAGAGATCATGAAAGATTCAAATCCAGGATATGTCAAAAAATTGATCTGGGGTCAAGGAAACTTCCTGCCTATCCCCAAAAGCATCTCAATCAGCATCTGAGCAACAGCAGGGGGAACCTCAGATATCAACTGCTGCCAGCTTCTCCACTGAAGGTGCTGAGGACCTGAAACCATCAGGAGATTGGAGTCATTGTTGTGGTTTATAGAGTAGGGCCTGAGTCTTGGTAGGAAGCGCCGGAGCAGGGAGCAGCCCACTCGGAGCTGGGGCAGTTACTACCCCTTCTCAGCCAGGCCTGAGTCCAGGCTGCTCGAGCAGCTGTTCTGGTCAATAGGCACTGAGAGCCTGGCAGCTTGTAGGCTTCACTCCCTGAGCTGCCCAAGCACCAACCCCACAGGCCACTTCTTCAGTTAAGGGATCTTAACTGCCCAGCACCCTGGTTTGGTCAGTTGAAGGCAAATCTGAATCTGAGTCCAACTGTCATGTGGGCAGTTGGCTAGGAACATTCCGCATTCCAGGTTAGTTGGGAGTCAAGGTGGCTACTGGTCATTCAGGGTGGTCGCCCGACCACAGGGAAGTCTCCCCACAAGGCAGCTACAGAGTAAAGTCGGGGGGAGACAGAGACAAATTTGGACTCCCAAGCCTTCAACAGGGCTTCATTTGGGTGAAAGTCTTGCATTTTGGGTAAGGGGTTGAAATGTAAAGCCGGGAGTTGAGTCAGGATTTTTTTTTCCTTCAGGTTCCAGGTGCTTCAGGAGGCACGGCTCCCGAAGGCGCAGACATGGCCAAGTCCAAGAACCACACCACACACAACCAGTCACGAAAATGGCACAGAAATGCTATCAAGAAACTCCTCTCCCTATTTAGACCCCCTAGATCCTCTGGTGTGGTCTATGCTGGGGAGATTTGTGACCTGACTCCTCTGTTCTGAGGGATTCAGGGCCAGGTCTCCCAGTTCCAGTGCAGGACACTCTACACACCCCACAGGATAGCAGAAGGCCCTCTACACAGCCACTCTGTTTCTGCCCTCCTCTGAGGAGCTCCAAGACAACAAAGTCACACTGCTGTGTCTCATCAGTGACTTCTCCTCAGGTGCCGTGATGGTGGCCTGGAAGGCAGACGGCACCGCCATCACCCAGGGCGTGGAGACCATCAAGCCCTCCAAATAGAACAACAGGAAGTACACAGCCAGCAGCTACCTGAGTCTGATACCTGACCAATGGTGGTCCCACAGAAGCTACAGCTGCCAGGTCACACATGAAGGGACCACTGTGGAGTTGACAGTGGCCCCTGCAGAATGCACTCAGGCCCCCGACCCTCACCCCATCCACAGGGACCTGGGAGCTGCAGGATCCCAGGGCAGGGGTCTCCTCTCTCACCCCAAGGCATCCAGCCCTTCTCCCTGCATCCAAGTAACCCTCAATAAATATTGTCAATTAGAAATCCTGTTCCATCTCATTATTTTTTATCTCATGTTCAATTTGCAACCTCCAGGAGAGGCTCTCATCTATCTGAGGCATCATCCAAAGAGGCCCTTCATTACCTGGTCACTCCTTCCCTCCATACTCCACTGTAGCCTGGAGCCCCGCATGGCATCTTGCTCAGGCCAGGCTGATCTTATGCCCTCCCTGATTCTGATGACAATGACCCACTATTCCTCTTCTGGTAGCCCCAGGATCCTCCTGAGAGAACCCAGTAGGCCTGGACTTTCTGCTGTCTATTCACAATCTGTCCTGGCTGCAACTTTCTCCTGCTTCATATCTAAAGTTGCCCATTAACCCCGAGTGCACTGGTTCCTTAAAGTGGGAAGCGGGATTTAGAGATCACACTTGGGCTGCTACTCACACAGCCCTTTTGGGTCAGACACTCAAAATGGACACGAGACCTTGCGAGGGTGACAGAGTCTTGCTTCCAACTTCTCCCTGGAGGTTGAGGCTGGAATTTCTTACTAACACCTGGCCAGACCCATCGCAAACTAAGACAACACCAGGGAGGATGGAAGGGAGAACCCTGGAGCTATGGTTGTGGTCAGACTGGACCTTCCCATGGCTGCTGAGACTCTGCGACAAGCTGTCCCTTCTCTGGGGCATTGGGGACACCTGAGGATGCCTCCCTGCTCTTACTTTGTGGTCACACCAAGAGATCAGGGTTGCAACAACCCTATAATATAGAGAATCCCTGTCCCCTTCTATGCCACTTCCCTCCTTAGGGAAGCAAACGCCCTCCCAGGAGCCCATTCCCATTCCTGGGCCACAAAGGGAAAACCTGATCCTGACATGCTTGGGCCTCTGCATTTCCAGATGTCCCGTCATTGCGTGTGTGGGGTTGACTGTCTCATCTCAGCCTGAGAAGGGCAGGCAGGGGTGTGGACACTCTGCCGAGCAAATGCCCGCCGGAGTCAGTGGTTCAGCTTTCCTGCATCACAGCTGCTGCTGGGGGCTGGGGAGGGGGGCATGGGGGTCCTAGGGAGTAGTTTTTATATGAGCCTACGTCACAGTGTTTGAAGTTCAGCAGACAGACCAAGCTGACTGTCCTAGGCGAGTCGCTTTTTCCCCTTCCTTCCCTGCTCTTGTCAAGTGTTTTTTTTTTTTTTTTTTTCCTGCTGGTTTTGATCTTTTTCTGTGACTTCTCACAGCCTGTGGCCTGGGTTTCCTTCTGGACCTTGGTTCTGAGAGGCTGACCTCTCCTCTCCCTATTTAAACCTCTGTATGCCTCAGCTGGTCACTGTGACCCCTTCACCTCTGACCCCAGAGGCAGGGCATTGAAATGGTGACCTCTTGAGACTCCTCTGTCTGTCTGCCAGGTGCATGTGGGTCCCCCAGACTTGCTCTGTTCTGTGTTCCTCTGTCTGGGCTCTTGACAGACCAGCTTTGCCTGTGGGGTGAATTGGGGCCTCATGTCATAGAAAAGAAAGTGATATTAAATCCAGTAACAGGTTAAAAAAAAATCCACTACCAGGTAAAAAAAAACTGGTTCTTAACATCATTAATCATCTCAAAACTGTAAATAAAAATCACCATCAGATACCACATACTATAATTAGAATATAACCAAAAACGAAACTACCATTTCATCTAGAAATTCCAATAGTGAGTATATGCTTCATGAAAATGAAATCAGTATATTGAAGAAACTACCATTTTATCTAGAAATTTCAATAGTGAGTACACACTTCATGAAAATGAAATCAGTATACTGAAGCGATAGCTGCCCTCCCAGGTTTAGGGAAGCACTACTCCCAAGAGCCAAGGTATGAAACCAACCTAACCTGTCCATCAACTGACAGAGCAATGAAGGAACCTCAGCACACAGACACAGTGAAATATGCCTCACCCTTAAAAATTCATGGCTTGATGTCATTTACAGCAACCCGGGATGATCCTGGAAGTCATAAAGTGAGTCAGCTAGGCAGAGAAAGACAAACACTGTATCATCTAAACCATGTGGAAGCTAAAACAAAGTATCTAATTGAAGGTGAAGGTACAATAGTGGTTAGCAGAGGCAGCAGGGAGGAGAGGGAAGGGGTAGTCATTGGTAATGGGTGCAGAGCTGCGGTTCCAGGGAAGGGATGAATTCTGCTGAGGCTTCTCCACAGCAGGGTGACTGGTGGTACCAATATGGCAGCTTCTTTTTCAGTAGAGCTAGAAAGAAGGACAATGAAGGTTCACAACACATAGAAATAAAAACTAGATATGGGAACAGATGTGAGGGACACCCTGATTTCATCATTCCTCAGTGTATACAAATAGGAAAAAATCCCACTGCACCCCCTAATTTTGGACATGTATTACAAAACAAAATTTTTTTTTTTTTTTTTTTTTTTTTTTGAGACAGAGTCTCGCTCTGTTGCCCAGGCTGGAGTGCAGGGGCGCCATCTCCACTCACTGCAAGCTCTGCCTCCCGGGTTTACGCCATTCTCCTGCCTCAGCCTCCTGAGTAGCTGGGACTACAGGCACCCGCCACCTCGCCTGGCTAGTTTTTGTATTTTTAGTAGAGACAGGGTTTCATCAAGTTAGTCAGGATGGTCTCGATCTGACCTCGTGATTCGCCGGTCTCGGCCTCCCAAAGTGCTGGGATTACAGGCGTGAGCCACCGCACCCGGCCTGCACAAAACAAATTTTAAAACTATAAATAAGCAATATTTTAGAAAGAAAAAAGAAAAGAAAGCCAGGCGCGGTGGCTCACGCCTGTAATCCCAGCACTTTGGGAGGCTGAGACGGGCGGATCACGAGGTCAGGAGATCGAGACCATCCTGGCTAACACGGTGAAACCCCATCTCTACTAAAAAAAAAAAATACAAAAATTAGCCGGGCGTGGAAGCGGGCGCCTGTAGTCCCAGCTACATGGGAGGCTGAGGCAGGAGAATGGCTTGAACCCGGGAGGCAGAGCTTGCAGTGAGTGGAGATTGCACCACTGCACTCCAGCCTGGGTGACAGAGCGAGACTCTGTCTCAAAAAAAAAAGAAAGAAAAAAAAAGAGCAACACACCACACCACCACAACAGAACAAATCATGTAAATGGAAGGGAACACAAATGAAAATGGCAAATAATGAAAGAGCTCTTCCTGCTGAGCCCTCCCTAAGGTATGGTGGCAGGGAAGTGGCCAAGGGGCACGAAGCTGGATGATATGTCAAGCTGGCTGCCCCAGACATGACTCCCTGTGACCCCAGATTCCTCTCCTGGGAATGCTAATCTGAGGTCTCCTGAGAAGAAGGCCTCCTTCCCACCGCTGTTGGGATATGGCCCGAGCCTTCAGCACAGTACCAGGTGTGGACAGGGATCAAGAGCACAAATTGGTTCCCCTGACTTGAGTCTCCAGAAGCCTCAGGTGCCTTCCCAGGGGCCTCAAACTTGTGGGGTTCACATGAAGCTCCCTGCCTCGGTCTTCCCAGCCCACATCAACCCTCACCTGCTGACATCTCCTCCTAAGGGAGCCTCCCCGCCACCCATCTCGTGGAACTCAGCTCTGGAGATTACAGCAGCCCACAGTGGCCCCAGGGCTGTCTCTGTGGGACTGTTAAATGCCACTTACCCCTGAGCTGAGACAGCAGGAGAGCAGAAGCTTGGACAGGGCCTTCCCAGCAACGGATGATCTGGTCCCCACAGCTCATCCAGAGGGGGACGCCCTTGCCAGTGTGGGCACTGGGGCTGCTCTGTCCAGCTCCCCTGCCCACATCGCTCGCACACGGAGCCTGGAGTCCCCAGCTGAGCACACAAGCGGATGCAGGGTGCTCTTCCCAGCCTGTGCAGCAGGCACCAGGGCTCTGGGCAGTACTGTCTAGTCTGACTCTGTCACTCAGCCCAGGTGAGGCGGGGGCAGAAGGAAAACCCCCAGATTCTTCAGATCCTGCCTGCTTGGCCTTTGGAGCAAGGTAGGGTTGGGACCTGGGGGCCTCAGCCCCCAATCGCTGACCACAGACCAACACCTCCCTACCCTAAGAGCGTCTTCTCTCTTCTTTTAGCACCAGAGTCACTCCTTCCCGAATGGCATTGGTGGGGGCCCCTCCTTGGTGCAGAGCTCACTCAGGTCCATCTCCCGCAGCCTCTCTCAGGGTTGCCACATGTGGGCCCCATCCTGGCCCTTGAGAGGGCCCACTGGGCAGTTGGGTGCAGACTGGAGTCCAAGGAATGAAATTTAGAGGAAATGCTCAGTGGTCCTGGCTACAGAAAATACTAAAAGTCGGCCGGGCGCGGTGGCTCAAGCCTGTAATCCCAGCACTTTGGGAGGCCGAGACGGGCGGATCACGAGGTCAGGAGATCAGACCATCCTGGCTAACACGGTGAAACCCCGTCTCTACTAAAAAATACAAAAAACTAGCCGGGTGAGGTGGCGGGCGCCTGTGGTCCCAGCTACTGGGAGGCTGAGGCAGGAGAATGGCGTGAACCCGGGAGGCGGAGCTTGCAGTGAGCTGAGAACCGGCCACTGCACTCCAGCCCGGGCCACAGAGCGAGACTCCGTCTCAAAAAAAAAAAAAAAAGAAAATACTAAAAGTCTCCATAACTCTGGAGAAAAGGGACATTTAAATGAAGAGGTTACGGTCAGCCTGAGCAAAGAATTACGCCTGTAAATGGTGGTGGGCCCCTATGATGTCCCCGACACTGGTAGCTTCTGCCCTGACACTCATGATCTCTACTTCTCCACCTACCAATACCTGACTGTCTCTCTGCAGAAATAGGGAGGACACATTCACCCTGTCCAAGTCATGTTTGGAACCATCTTCCTCCTTCCCTGTCCATGTCCATTCCCTAATTCACCATTAAACAGCAGTCAATCCCCGCAAGTCTTACTGTAATCTGTAAAACCTATATTAGTGATCGTATCAGCCTTTTGACTTGAAGGATAATATGTTTTGTAGAAATGTTTTCAGAATGCTCTGGACAATTAATTTTCTCTAGGCCAGATCACACTGCCTCCTCCATGAGAACCGGCGGCTTCACCTGTCAACCACATACCCAGTGCCTTAAATTATTGACCTTTGTATTTGCTGCCCTTATTCTCTGCAATCAGTCGGTTATGACAAACAACTTTCAAATACCTTTCTCCTGGCTCCAAAATTTACCATTGCTTTGCTTAAGGTCTCACCTCCCATGTAGGATGGAAAACATTCTTTCATCTAAGGCCCCCTCCTCCTCCTGGCCTTGGAGCCTCCTAATGTCCAGGACCGGCACTTCTGTCATCACATCGTCAGCTGCAGAGATGTTCTACCTGCTGTCAGAACTGGGCACAGTTAATTTACTTACAAACATGGAAAATAACAAAAGCCTGGAATCACGCTCTATATACTGAATTGGAGTAATAACATGTGGAAGCAGAAACATATTTAATATTGACCACTTGCATTGTCTTAATTATTATTTATTTGTTCCTGCATCAAGGTGGTAGAAAGGGGGTCATGGTGTCTGCCTTCAGAGACCCTCCACTCTAAATGAAGAAAAGTTCAATGAAGCAAACACGTGACATAAGGTAAAATAAGAATTGCTACTGCAAATAAGAGTCACATATTGCTACAAAGCATAACTATGCGAATTTGAAATAGGGAAGATTTCTCTTTTTTTTTTTTTTGAGGCAGAGTCTCGCTCTGTCGCCCAGGCTGGAGTGCAGTGGCCAGATCTCAGCTCACTGCAAGCTTCGCCTCCCGGGTTTACGCCATTCTCCTGCCTCAGCCTCCCAAGTAGCTGGGACTACAGGCGCCCGCCACCTCGCCCGGCTAGTTTTTTGTATTTTTTTAGTGGAGACGGGGTTTCACCGTGTTAGCCAGGATGGTCTCGATCTCCTGACCTCGTGATCCGCCCGTCTCGGCCTCCCAAAGTGCTGGGATTACAGGCTTGAGCCACTGCGCCTGGCCGAAAAGTTTTGATTTTGGAGGAAGAAACAGAATTAAACTAAAGTCAAGAGATATTTGGGCCTTGGAAGTAGAGGAGAGGCATGGGGTTGGCTTCTGTCCATTTGCTGAGCAACTGTTTTTCCTTTTCACAGTGGATATGACCTTGGATGGCGACACAGCCAACAACTTCCTCCTCATTTCTGATGACCTCAGGAGCGTCCGAAGTGGGCGCATCAGACAGAATCGGCAAGGCCTTGCCCAGAGATGTGACTTGTCCATTTGTGTCCTGGGCTCCCCTTGCTTTACCTGTGGCCACCACTACTGGGAGGTGGATGTGGGAACAAGTACAGAATGGGACCTGGGAGTCTGCAGCGAATCTGTTCACCGCAAAAGGAGGATCCAGCTGACCACAGAGCGTGGATTCTGGACTGTGAGTTTGAGGACTGGAGGCCGCCTCTCTGCCAGCACGGTGCCGCCGACTTTCCTCTTCGTAGACTGCAAGCTACAGTGAGTGGGGATTTTTCTGGATATGGGCATGCAGAACATTTCCTTTTTTGATACGAAAGGTGGTTCCCATGTCTATACATTCAGGAGAGTCTCTGCTGAGGAGCTACTGCACCCGTTTTTGCCTCCTTCAATTCTACCTAATGGTGATCAGGGTGTCTTGAGTAGCTGTCCTGTGATGAACTCAGGCACTATTGATGCTCCGGTCCATCCTGGGGAGGCCAGATAGGCCCCCACTGAAAAGAAAACAGGGTCAGAAAATTACTAGGGTGGGTAGACTTAGGAACTTTCTACTTGGTAAAAGCATTATACAAAGTCATAGGAGAAAAATATGGGACATTTCTATAATCTGTATTTAATCTAATTTGTTTAGATTATTGAATTCTAAGTATTATTGCCACCATCCAACCCATTGAGTCTTATGTTCACATCTTGTTTCCTATAGAAATGTCCTGTATCCTGGGATCAATTTCCAAATGCTTTACTTTTTTATTTCTGTAAGTTCAAATTAATGTTTAAATTATAGAAGTTATGAGGCAAATAAACATTTGGAGATCACCTAATGGATCATGTGATTTTCCAAATGATAGGAGTGCACTAGATTTTATTCACAGTAAAAGCATGAGTGTGTGTGCGCATGTGTGGTGCAAGTGTGTGTATTTGAACAGAGAGCTGGATAAATGCCTCTGTCCTATCCAGAACTGAAAAGACAAGTTGTCGCCATCATTGCTCAGTGTGGCTAAGATTTTCCTGGATGTGCGTTCATCTACATTAACAATGATAATTCCCCCAATTAGTTATTGTAATTATTAATTGTAATTGTTATAATTAATCTCTGTGCAGGCTAACAAAGCAAAAAAGATAACACACATTACTAATATCAGAAATAAAAGAGGGGCCATGTCTACCAAACTGTTGAGCATTAAAAGGATAATCTGGGACTGTTATGAATGACTCTATTGCCACAGTTTGATAACTTAGGTGAAATGTATCAATTCCTTGAGAGACATAATCTTCCCTAGGTCACACTAGGAACATACACAATCTGAACAGCCTCTGCCTATTAAGTGAATTAACATTAAGAACATTCCAAAAAAGACAACACCAGAACCAAATGATTTCTCTTATGAAATCCACCAGATTCTTATGAATCCCAACACATTTTCACAATATAATCCAAAAATTGTGCTCTCAGGTATGTACTCAGTTGAGATGAAAAGTTATGTCCACACAAAGCCTGCACAGGAATGTTTACAGTAGCTTTCTCTCTAACCACCCAAACTAGAAGCAAGATGTTCAAGAGGTGAATGAAAAAGTAACCATCTGTAAAACACAATACTATTCTGTGATTTAAAGGAGTTCTCCATCAAGGCATAGAAAAGACAATGGCATGTATCAGAAAGACTGTGAGGGCATGGCTTCACGTAGATGAGACTGTACAGAAAGGCAGCAGAGCAGGGTGACTAAGTATATCGATTAGTAAAATAAGTTCAGCTGAAAAAGATACATAATATTAGGTTGGTGCAAAAGTAATTGTGGTTTTTGCCATTTAAAGAATGGGAAAACCGCAATGACTTTTGCACCAACCTAATAAGTGACTCCAACTATATGACATTCTGGAAAAGGCAAAACAAAGGGGATGGTAAAAATATCAGTAGTTGGCAAGGTTGCTGGAGACGAGGACAGATTCATAAGTAAAGAAGAGGGAATTTTTGGAGCCGTGAGAGTATTCTTCATGAGATCAAAATGGTAAACAACATATTAAATATTTCAAAATTCATAGAAATGTAAAACAGGAAAAAACACTGTGAATGGTAGACTTTAGATACTAAAGTATCAATATTTGCCCATTAATTTTAGCAAATGTAACACAGTAATGTAAGATGGGAATACTAGGTGGGATTATAAGGTAGGGTGAGAGAATGGAATGATACGGGAACTTTGTGTATTACATGCTCGATTTTTATGTCAATCTAAAACTCTCTTGGTTAAAGAAATATAAAATTATAGCTCCACTGTTTCAGGGAGATCTCTTCACAATAATGTTCAACAATAGAGTAATGTCTAGACATTAGCTTGAAAGATTGTCTTACTATTAAATGTGAACCAAAATTGACTTTTAAATGTATATTTAATTTTGTGATTTCAGCAATACTTCTTGACTAGGCAAATAAAAATTTTGGCACATTTGAACATATGGCTTAACCTCCTCTGTAGCTTCTTCTAACATATGGGACACTGAATATAACCCACAATTGTTATTCTTAAATCAACTTAATAAATTTCCACGGTACCTTCATGTAGGTGCACCCGGTGGTTTGCCCAGAGTCCAGGTTGTGTCATGTGCCTCTTGGTGTAGACGCTGTATCTTCTTACAATCTCTATCAGAGAAGATCCTGGTTAATCTTTTTGCAGTGCAGAGAGCCACTGATATGTTACTGACAGAAAGACCAGAGGGAGAATTGCGATCACTGGTTCTGAGTTCTAACTTCTGATCCCATTGTTTACTGGCTTCCAAACAGGGTCATGTGAATCAAAGTTGGGTCTCAGGAAGATCATGGAGTTCAGTGAGCACTTTATACGTGGATTAGAAAGACTACGTGGGCGATGCCTTCACATAGATGAGGCGATACAGAAAGGCAGAGGGCTGGTGTAGTGGGGGCCTGGACCCCAGTCCCACTAGAGACACGAGGAAAGGTCACCCAATCCCTCGGTCCTCAGATCTCTGCACTGTCATGTTAAAACATTCATAGGGCCTACTTATTAATGTCACAGTGTGGGGCTAGAAAAATCACTACATGCAGGAGAATATTAAGAAAGAGCATCAGAATTTCAGTAGTGATATGTAAGGGTTTACTAAATGCCAGAAGGAATAAGCTGGACACTTAGTAGTGGCTGAACACGGAGAGGCTGTTTGGGTGGCTCCAGGCCAGTGGAGGATGGGTCCCTGTTCATCTTTTACGTGGGTGTGATGCCTTACAACTTCTGGAGGACATCTGCTATTATCTCCTGGAATTCCCACATCAGCCCGGCAGGGTGGGCAGAGGAGGGGCCGCTGCTCAGATTTTCCAGTGGAGGGCACTGAGTATCACTTAGAGATGGTGAGTGATTTGCAGAATCCCATTCCAATGAGTGAAGGATCTGGGGGGGAAATGAATTTGGTTCCCTAGAGACAGAGATTCCTGAACAACTGAGACCTCTGTATCATGCCCCAGATCACTGATCAGAGGGACCCCTTCACTCTCTTTCTCCAATCCTTTTATTCCAAGGTGTGTGGAAAGACAGAGTTCCTGCTCGGGAAGAGTTGCCTGAGATGAAGACAGGTCCCTAATTATAAAGCATTGTTTTTCTCTGCCTTTCAAATCTTCCACCCCAAATACGACACAGTTTCTTTTAAAGGATGTCATCTGTGGGACCTTTGGAAGCACAAATGCGTGGCCTTCCTCCCCCACTCCCTTCACCCCGTCAGCTGTCTCTCAGTAACTGTTTCCTCCGGTGACCACAGTGAGGGGCCAGTGTCTGCCTGTCTCCAAGACTGCTCAGGCTTATGCCAAACATCTATCACAAGCTGCTTCTGCAAGCAACAACTTCTCTCCTACTTATCAAACCTCAATAAGTACCTAATGCGAATTAACTGAAAAAGTGGCCATCTGGGCTGGTGCTTTGGTGGTTTAATGACTTTAGTCTGCCACTCCCACTTTCTCCTTGACTGCTGATCTGAGCCACCTGGAACAAGATGTGGCTAAGAATGGGCAGCACATGCACCAGCATGGCGTGTGCCCCTTATCAGCTCATTCTTTCCTCATCAAAGATCACTTTCTATTTTACAAACTCCACATTCATTCCTTGACCTTGCTGTGGCAAGGGACAGTCCCATCTCCTCTCAGACCCCTCTGGCCGGGTGCAGTGGCTCATGCCTGTAATCCCAGCACTTTGGGAAGCCGAGGTGGGTGGATCACGACGTCAGGAGATCGAGACCATCCTGGTTAACACGGTGAAACCCTGTCTGTACTAAAAATACAAAAAATCAGCCGGGCGTGGTGGCAGGCGCCTGTAGTCCCAGCTACTCAAGAGGCTGAGGCAGGAGAATGGCGTGACCCTAGCGGGGTGGAGCTTGCAGTGAGCTGAGATCGCACCACTGCACTCCAGCCTGGGAGACAGAGCAAGACTCTGTCTTTAAAAAAAAAAAAAAAAAAAAAAAAAAAAAGGCCCCTCCAGAGCCACAGCCTGGAAACCTCTGCCCCAGGACTCTCATTCAGGTTTACTCTGATCCCCCTTTCCCTCTGTCTCCAGATGTCCCTTCCATTAACCCAGTGGCTCTCTGCCTCTTCTCCCAATCCTTCACTAGTGAAAATGCCATTGATTCTCTCTCGTGAGCCCTATGAAAGTCCTCTCATAAAATACCACTGTTCATCCTACTGTTTTTTTTAAGTCCGACTCTAGATCACTAACATTTGTTTTCAGATTTTGGGTTCTACATTCAGAGGAATGTTTCTGTCCTTCCCCTTTCCAGTCAAGTCTATTATTGCAGGAGTGGAATCAAGACTCTCCTAAAATGACAAAGCACTACGGCTGTGTTTGCTCTGAGTGCTCCGGAAGTGTGTGCCCAGGACTCTGTGTGCTCCGGAAGTGTGTGCCCAGGACTCTGTGTGCTCCGGAAGTGTGTGCCCAGGACTCTGTGTGCTCCGGAAGTGTGTGCCCAGGCTGTGTTTGCTCTGTGTGCTCCGGAAGTGTGTGACCAGGACTGCCAGTCTGTATTGTATTATTTGGTAGAAATAAAAGTAAGTCACATGGTCCTGATATTTACATTTTGAGTTTTTTTTTTTTTTTTTTTTTGAGTTTAAAAAAAATTTTAAAATTGTTTTCATCAAAACTCACTTTAGATATTAATATGTTCATCTTGGTATTTTCTTCTAAATGCTATAAACCTGTGTTTCCCATTATTTACTTCTCTTAGTGATCTGTATCCTTCTGTGAACCTCTGCTTGCTCTCAGAGGGATCCTAAATACAGAAATAGAGATTTATATTCCAGTTTGGAGAGATCTCATTTTCTACTCTCAGAGCCTCCTATGTGCCTTAGAGACCACGGTATCCCTGCTTTAACCCTATGTAATAGAAACAAATAAGATCTTTATTCTCAGAAAGTTCCATAGTCTTCAGAGGAACCCCACATTCTTACACAACTCTGTCATCCATCTCAGGCAAAACCCTCATAACTTGGCAAAATTTAAGGTGTCACAACTTTACAGGCTTCTATTTGTTACCACAAAGATGTGCCCACTTTTAGTAGAGATTTTAGCAGCAGTGGCCTGGTTATTAACAAAAAATAGAAAGTACTAGAAGAAAGCACATAAAGAACACACTGTGTAAAATTTGACCTAAAAACGACCAATCTTACAGGGCCACACAGAGTGGAACAACACACACAGGGCCTATCGGAGGGGGAGGGTGGGAGGAGGGAGGATCAGGAAGAATAACTAATGGGTACTAGGCTTAACACCCAGGTGACAAAATAATCTGTACAACAAACTCCCGTGACACAAGTTGGCCTATGTAACAAACCTGCACACGTACCCCTGAACTTAACAGTTAAAAAAAACCGGTGGGACAAAATGAGACACCATTTCACACATCAGAATGGCTATTATTAAAAAGTCAAATAGCAGATACTGGCAAAGTTGCAGAGAAAAGGGAGCACTTACACACTGTTAGAGACAGTGTAAATTAGTTCAGCCATTGTGGAAAGGAGTATGGTGATTCCTCAAAGAGCTAAAAACAGAAATATCATTCAAACCAGCAATCCCATTACTGGGTATATACCCAAAGAAATGTAAATCATTCTACCCTAAAGACATCCACACATATGTTCACAGCAGCACTATTCACAATAGCAAAGACCCACATGCCCACCAATGACATATTGGATAAAGAAAATGTGGTACATATACACCACGGAATACTATGCAGCCGTAAAAGAGAATGAGATCATGTCCTTTGCAGGAACATGGGTGGAGCTGGAGACCATTATCCTTAGTAAACTAATAAAGGTACAGAAAACCAAATACTGCATGTTCTCACTTATAAGTGGGAGCTAAGTGGTGAGAACATGTGGACACAAAGAGGGGAAGAGCAGACTTGGGTCTACTTGGGAGTGGAGGGTGGGTGGGAGGAGAGGATCAGAAAAACAGATCCATTGTATACTAGGCCCAGTACCTGGATGATGAAATAATCTGTGCAACAAACCCCTGTGACATGAGTTTACCTGTGTAACAAACCTGCACATGTCCCCTGGACTTAAAATAAAAGTTAAAAAATAAATGACCCATATCATTGACTAACCTCACCACAGTCTTATGGATTCAGTTAACCTGTTCAATTCTTTGTTGTGTTTACTCCATCAACTTCCCGTGTAACTGTACTCCACAAGGCATATAACAGAACCACTGAACAGAGGAGGCAAATCGGGTCTTTTATCCTCCCCTTCAATTGTCTTACAAAACTCATGGCTGAGTTTAGAGCATAAGTCATAACTTTAGCCATAAGTCTTATGACTTCCCAAATGAATGCTTTCACGGCAGCTACAGCACATATCATTTGTTGAGTAGCACTTCTCATGTGCTTTTAAGCAACTCTTTATTGAGAGACAAGATTCAATATTAGGGAAATATTCTATGGTATTGCATCATTAATTTCATGTTACAGAGACAATAGATTATTGAAAATGTATGAATAATGAAGTCCAGTCTCACTTTCATTGAATGTGCAGACCCCTTAAGCTTGCACCCACCTGTGTGTTGGACACACATTCACAAAGACATCACAGACCTACACATAGACACCTTCTGCCTTGGTGCACACAAATCCACACCACCTAAAGTGAATACACCTGTTTCCAGGGATTGCACGTAGGTGACAAGAGTTTCTCACCTGCAAAACCAGTTTTAGTCCACCCCAAATTCTCATTCTTTCCAGGTGTCTTGGATCACAGAGATTCTCTAGACGAAAGTCAGCAACTAAGTTCCACATTTCTTATACATACACTTTTTTTTTTTTTTTTTTTTACACCCGGTGAATGATTCCAGAATACATACCATTAATTGTGTTCTTTGGGGTCACCTGCAATTAGAAGAAAGAAAACACTCTGAGGATGAGATCATACTGTGGGCTGTTTGCACAGGTCTTTCGTTCTCTTAGGGGCTCTCGGTAACCAAGATGGGAAAGAATGTTTAAGTCTAAAGTCCCAAAATCTAGAGTAGAGTTCATATGTAGAAAGCACAACAGCTTCTGTTGAAAAATATCTTTGTCAAGACAATTTTGGGGTGGCAGTTACAAAATTCTTTTGTTTTTTTTTGAGACGGAGTCTCGCTCTGTCGCCCAGGCTGGAGTGCAGTGACTGGATCTCAGCTCACTGCAAGCTCCGCCTCCCGGGTTGATGCCATTCTCCTGCCTCAGCCTCCCGAATAGCTGGGACTACAGGCGCCTGCCACCTCGCCCGGCTAGTTTTTTGTATTTTTTAGTAGAGACGGGGTTTCACCGTGTAGGCCAGGATGGTTTCGATCTCCTGACCTCATGATCCCCTCGTCTCGGCCTCCCAAAGTGCTGGGATTACAGGCTTGAGCCACCGCGCCTGGCCACAAAATTCTTAAAGTGGAAAACTTGTTGCAGAAGAAAGTGTCGCCTGGCCGGGCACGGTGGCTCACCTGTAATCCCAGCACTTTTGGAGGCCAAGGCGGGTGGATCACGAGGTCAGGAGTTTGAGACCAGCCTGACCAACATGGTGAAACCCTGTCTCTACTAAAAATACAAAAATTAACTGGGCATGGTGGTGCACACCTGTAATCCCAGCTACTCAGGAGGCTGAGGCAGGAGAACTACTTGAACCCAGGAGGCGGAGGTTGCAGTGAGCCAAAATTACGCCACTGCACTCCAGCCTGGGCGATAGAGCGAGACTCCGTCTCAAAAAAAAAGAAAAAAAAAAGAAGTGTACCCTAACATGCTGTGTGTGACCCGGCCCTGCCAGTTCAGGATTTCCTCTTGAATCAGGTGTCAGTGGGTGAGGCGCATCCCCTCCATCCCCAAGGAAACATTATCTAACACCTACAATGCACCTGATCATTTTTCCCTATCTGATATCAATTGAAAAATGAAATAAGCAAGAAAATAACACATATTTTAGGCAAAGACAGGCTACTTTACCTTGGTCATACAGAAGGGGTCCTCACTTGCCCAGTCTTTGGAATCCGCCTTCTGTTGATCTTCTGGGGAACCTGAAAAGATGCAGCATGACTGTCAGTTCATTGGTGGTGACACGAACGAAAGGCTAGAACTTATGGATGTGGTTGGTTAACCAGTATGAATTGAGTTTCTCCTGGGCCATCCTCTTCCAAGGACCAGGGAAGGCAGAGAGATGGGCAGAAAGGAAATAGAACCTTCGTCTTTCTAGGTAATAGCAAATGAAAGCATCACGAAATAATCAAACTTCAAATGAGCAAATACTAAAATACATGCTAGCATTCAACCACAGAGTCCTGTCACTCCCTCAGCCCATTTTAAAGTCCAGCAGAACTGCCACTGACTCCTTGACATTGACCAACTCCCTTTCAGCCTCCACAGACCCCCATCCGCTGCTGCAACATTTAACATCTGGTATAGGGTTCAGTCCCTGTTTACGTGTAAACTTTTATTGAGGAACTAAATTCAATATCAGGTACCAGGGTTAAATTATATTTATTCAATTCTTTGTTATAAATCATTTATTAAAAACTAGAAAATACTGAAATACATGTTAAAATGTCCACTGTAAATCGTACATTTTCCTTCTAGTCTTCCCTTCCTATCGCTTGTGTTTGCAATCATTGCTTGAGGGGGCCTAGTTTCAGCCAGGTCTAGATCACCTAGCAAGGTGAGGTCTAATTTCAGCCCAAGCTACCCACAGTGAGGGAAGGCAGGGTGAGGAGATGACCCCATGTGAGCACCGAGGCTCTTTAACCCAGCTGTACAAGAGAGTTGCCACAAGGGTGACACTTGAGGCTAATTGTGAAGCGGTATCTTGTGTTCTGTGATTCTTGCGCCTCAGCCCCCGAGTAGCTGCAATTACAGGTGTGCACCACCACACCCAGCTAATTTTCCATTTTTAGTAGAGACGGGAGTTCTTCATGTTGGTCAGGCTGGTCTCAAACTCCTGACCTCAGGTGATCCGCCTGCCTCGGCCTCCCAAAGTGCTGGGATTACAGGCATGAGCCACCGCACCCGGCCACCTTATTTATGCTTAACAAATGTTAAGTGCCTCTAACTTTCTATTGTTTCTGAGTCATGGAAGCAACAACCTCCTTGGAAAGAACTCCGAATGATAAGTCAGGAGAACTAAGTCACACAGTCCATCAAAAACAGTATTAACAGTTTTTCAAAGCTACACTCTATACGCAAACGTCTACAATTATCATCTTATTATTTTTAAATGTATCTTTATGTATATGTATATGACCTATGTGTCTCTTGGTGTGAGTAAATCTGTACGTTCTTGGTTAGTAGTGTTTACCAGTTCATTTCATTTCTCTATCTTTGTTGAAATATGAACTACTCTTTGGATGAGAAAAAATGATTATACTTGATTATATTTACCTTTGGAAAGGTAAGTAGGTTGGGTGATTGACTGTAATTGTTATCTCTATGATTTTGGATAAAATCCAATCATAAAAATAAAAGTGTGTTTTGTTTCACACACTAACACACAGACAACACACATTCTTACTTCTTTTCTTTTTTTTTTTTTTTTTGGGAGATTTTAACATATTTATTTTAGTAGCTGATGAAACAAACAAAAAAATTCAATAAGATTATAGAAGAGCTGAACAGCTGAATATGTGAATATAAATGACATATTCCAAATTTACTAAACTGAATACACATTTCATGAAAAAGGAGAGAGGAAAGACATATTAAAAATAGGTCAGGGCCCAGTATAGTGGTTCACGCCTGTAATACCACCACTTTGGGAGGCTGAGGCGGGTGGATTACCTGAGGTCAGGAGTTCAAGACCAGCCCGGCCAACATGGTGAAACCTCGTCTCTACAAAAATACAAAAATAGCTGGGCATGATGGCGAATGCCTGAAATCCCAGCTATTCGCAGGAGGCTGAGGCAAGAGAATTGTTTGAACCCGGGAGGCGGAGGTTGTAGTGAACGGAGATCACACCATTGCACTCTAGCCTATGCGACAGGGTGAGACTCCATCTCTAAAACAAACAAACAAACCAAAAAACAACAACAAAAGACAAAGATAGATATGCTTTGTTGTGTTAAAAGCCTCAAAGACATCTGCATCATTCTAGCTTTGCTTCTAATTTTTAAAATTAATGATTTTAATAGGTTCTTAATTAGGTAAAAACTGCATTAAAACATACTTTGCCATATTTTTCCCAGAAGGATACCTAATTGGGCGGTTTGAGGGGTGCCAGATATAACAAGAAATAAGACATGTCTTTTAAATAAAGGAAAAGTTCAAAGGCATCCTGCTTGATACCAGACTCAAATATATAAATTGAGGAATAAAATACAACCAGAAAACACATGTATAACTGCGTATGAAAAATACAGAGGAGAATTTTTTTTTTTTTTTTTTTTTTTTTTTTTTTTTTTTTTTTTTTTTTTTTTGAGGCGGAGTCTCGCTCTGTCGCCCGGACTGGAGTGCAGTGGCCGGATCTCAGCTCACTGCAAGCTCCGCCTCCCGGGTTCACGCCATTCTCCTGCCTCAGCCTCCCGAGTAGCTGGGACTACAGGCGCCCGCCACCTCGCCCGGCTAGTTTTTGTATTTTTAGTAGAGACGGGGTTTCACTGTGTTAGCCAGGATGGTCTCGATCTCCTGACCTCGTGATCCACCCGTCTCGGCCTCCCAAAGTGCTGGGATTACAGGCTTGAGCCACCGCGCCCGGCCGAGGAGAATTTTTAAATGAAATATATTTTTAAATATTAACTAGTACATTGGAGAGGACAGCATTCACCAGGCCAATGTCAACATACCTTTATAATGCAGGAACTCAGGTTCACCATAAGAAAAACCAGAATCTGTGAAAATGACAGCAAGCATGTTCAACCTGCTATGAGCTTTGAAAAACTCAGCACAGACAGTGGCAGTTAGGACGAGGGCAAGATATACCCAATCACATAACCATGGCGACAGGAGCATCATCAACGTCTCAGGGTAAAGTCACAATGCGTATTGTGAGGTCCACTTTCTGCTTCACCAACAAGAGTGCTTTCACACGCACAGGAGTGTCATTAAAGATTAGGCGTTTTACTTCAAAAAAAAAAAAAAAACCCAAGCTCATTAATTATTATTCTGTGCTTATTAAAATAAGCTTTAGGAGGAGAAATTGTGTACCCCAAAATATACTCAATGGCAAGAATTTCAAACTGAGCAGGGGCAAAACCAATATGTTAGTAACAACCAGAAGTTCCATTCTCAATTTGAAATTCCATTGCCAGATATTTCTACCATTCCTGAGTCATCTAGTATTTCTAGAACCAATAAGCAAACTGTTCAGAATTAAATTAAAGACAGCATAAATAGATATTCAGTTATAAAAGTCATATTTCTGTAAAAAGTGACATCTTTTAAAGTCACATTTTTGAAAAGTTGTAGTTCCCTAAAAAGTCATATTTCTACCATTCCTGAGTGATCTACTGTTTCTAGAACCAATAAACTGTTCAGAATTAGATAAAAGATAGTGTTAGTTGATATTAAGTTATAAAAATCATATTTCTCTATAATATAATTATCAAACTTAATTTTTCCACTTATCTCTATATATTACTATGCAATTATTTATCTCCCAAACTTTGTGAATTCACAGAGGAATTTGTCTACCGTTGTGTATGTAAATAGCTGGCCATTCACTGAGTATTTAAAGCAAAAAAATCACTATATTTTCACCAGTGCATCTTTTTGGGGGGGTGAACACTTTGGGTGAAAACATATAATTTTTAAAATTTGAGACAGGGTCTCTGTCACTCAGGCTGGAGTGCAGTGGCGTGATCACAGCTCACTGCAGCCTTGACCTCCCAGGCTCAGGTGATCCTCCCACCCCAGCCTACTGTGTAGCTGGGACTACAGGTTCTTATCACCACGCTCAGCTAATATTTCGTAGAGACAGGGTTTTTCCGTGGTGCCCAGGCTGGTCTCCAACTCTTGGACTCAAGCAATCCACCCACCTTGACCTCCCAAAGTGCTGGGATTAGAGACGTGAGTCACCACGCCCAGCCTAACGCATATAATTAAAGTGTTTCTGAATGCAGAATTTTAGATAGCTTTCAAAATGTATAACTGCATGTGTATTTCGGCTGATAAATCACCCAATTGCAAATCCTTTTATGATATGCTCAAGGGAACAAGTTGTTGAAAGGAACATGACCTGCCCTAATATAAAATAGAACAAATGAAAATTTTAGGGTTGAGAGAGTTGCTATGTTTCAAAGAGAATAGGTACCTTTCATGATGTAAATATTATAGTACTAATGTCTATCATTGCTAAGTACAAATCTCTAGAACAAATAAATAGGTCACGAATGATGTATACCATCTGCATTAATATAGATGATGCTGTATTTTGTCCAGCGATTATAAAACAGAGGGTATAATGGGGGTAGGTGCTGAAAGGATAGGTCATTCTGTGTTGTTACAAACAGAAAATTTCAGTGGCTTCCAGATTGAACAAATATATGCATATACACAAATTATATATATATATACACACACACGCACATACATTGATACTATAGTTATAAGTGTATTTGTATACTCAGAAATGCAGCAAAACTAAAAAAAACAAACAAACAGATTCACATTTCTGAATGCCCAATTGGAGGAGAAAATTTAAAAAGAAGTAGGAAATACAGTGAGAAAATGTATCCATCCTATTAGAGGAACTGATATCTTTCTTAAGTTTAGAGAGGCAGGCTGAAATACTTAAATGTTTAGGATATGAAATTTAATTGTACGAGTATTTTTTCCTTGAATTTCCCAGACCAAAAACACATCATTTGATTAGGGTGCATTTTTATAGTACTTAACAATCAAGATTTTGAAATAAAACATTGATGATGGTGAAGAATTTCGATAAATCCTGACATTGTCCTAGTTGAAAGAGGTTAATATGCTTTTATATGTGCTAAGAATTGTCTAATTTAAGAACACAATGATGTTGTTATGACTCGGGAGGCTGAGGCAGGAGAATGGCGTAAACCCAGGAGGTGGAGCTTGCAGTGAGCTGAGATCCGGCCACTGCACTCCAGCCTGGGCTACAGAGCGAGACTCCATCTCAAAAAAAAAAAAAACCACACTATGAAAAGTACTTGTAGGTTCCTGAAAATATTAAAAGTATAACTACCACTCCAGCTAGCAATCCCACCACAGAGTACACATTTAGAGGAAATGAAATCCTGGTGTCTAAGAGTTATCTGCCTTCCCACGTTTCCTGAAGCACTAGTCACAATAGCCAAGATACGGAATCAACCTACCTGTCCATCCACAGATGAAGGGATAAAGGACCTGCAGTACATGTACACGATGAAATACTTTTCAGCTCTAACACTTCCAGACATCATATCATCTGCAGCCATGTGGAGACACCTGGCGGACAATAGGTGAAATGAAATGAGCCTGGTAGAGAGAGACCCACACTGCATGACCTCAGGAACGTGGAATCCAAAAAACATTGACTCCTAGAAGCAGAACATCCAATAGTGGTTACCAGAGGTTGGGAGGAGGAGGGGGCCTGGGCAGAGATTGGTAATGGGTACAAAGTGACACTCAGATGAGAGGAATACATTCTGGCATTCTATACCACAGCAAGGTGACTCAGGTCAACAGTATCAAAGCAAATTTTTCAAAATAAGCTGGAAAGAATGGCTCAGAACGTTCTCTCCACAGAGAAATAATAACTGTGGGAGGTCACAGAGATGCCAGATATGATGATTTGATCATGAGGCTACATAAAAATATATCAAAATGTCAGGATGCAGTGGCTCACGCCTGTAATCCCAGCACTTTGGGAGGCTGAGGCAGGCGGATCACGGTCAGGAGATCGAGACCGTCCTGGCTAACACGGTGAAACCCCATTTCTACTAAAATATGCAAAAAATTAGCTGGGCGTGGTGGTGGGCACCTGTAGTCCCAGCTACTGGGAAGGCTGAGGCAGGAGAACGGCATGAACCCGGGAGTCGGAGCTTGCAGTGAACCGAGATTGTGCCACTGCACTCCAGCCTGGGCAACAGAGCGAGACTCCATCTCAAAAAAAAAAATATATATATATATATATATTTCGTTATATATTTTTTCATTGTTATAGACTATAACAATGAAATTGTCATCAAATTCTATAACAATGAAATTGTCATCAAATATTGGTACTATTAATTCTATCTGGAGCAAGACAGTATCAGAGTATGGTTTTGATGTATGTTTTCGTAAGGATTTGCGATGTTGAGAATCTTTGCTTTTTACCTTCTCTTTTATCAACCTCATGTCTTCAGGTCCTTCACCCAGTCTTACATATCAAAGTGAAACAAGTGCACAGTAACTCAGTAAACATCACTAATCGTGAAAAAAAGAAAATGAAAACCACACTCAGAGCACCTTACACTAGTCGCAATGAATGTTACCCCCAAAAAGATGAAAAATAGTAAAAGAAAGGCAATTACTGGTGTGAGTTTCCAGAGACTCCTCTCCACAGTTGGTGGGAAGGTAAACCGGTATACACATTACAGAAACAACTTGGACCTTCCTCCAAACCTTCGGACTACAACTACTGTTTCAACCAGCAATTCTCCTACTAGGTATACACTCAAAGCAACTGAAATCAGGACACAGAAGAGAGATCTGCTTTCCTGTATGAATTCCAGCGCTATTCACAAGAGCCACGATAAGGAATCGTGTACCTGTCCATTACAGATAAGGAATAAAGAAGCTGTCCTATGCGTAGACACCAGAATGCTTTTCAACCAGAAAAGTATAAGGAAATCATACCACGTGGAGCCACAGGGTTGCACCTGGAGGACACGATGGTAAATGAGATGAGCCAGGCAGAGGAAGACAGAGAAAGACAAACCTTGAGTCATCTCACTCATTCAGAATCTAAAAAACATTATCTCTAAGACTTAGAGAGTGCAATAGTCATTACCAGACCTTGTGAAGGAAGAAGAGGGATGGCTAGGGAGGAAATGGGAGCACAAAAATCACCACTACCATATGCAAATATAAGCACATAGGACCAGGTAAAACTTGATAATTTCTTTTCTTTTCTTTCTTTCTTTTTTTTTTTTTTTTGAGACGGAGTCTGGCTCTGTGGCCCAGGTTGGAGTGCAGTGGCACGATCTCGGCTCACTTCAAGCTCCGCCTCCTGGGTTCATGCCATTCTCCTGCCTCAGCCTCCCGAGTAGCTGGGACTACAGGCGCCCGCCACTGCGCCCGGCTAATTTTTTGTATTTTTTAGTAGAGACGGGGTTTCACCGTGTTAGCCAGGATGGTCTCGATCTCTTGACCTCGTGATCCGGCTGCCTCAGCCTCCCAAAGTGCTGGGATTACAGGCGTGAGCCACCGCGCCCGGCCAAACTTGATAATTTCTACAGGGAGAAGGAAGCAATAAACCAAGAGACAAGGCACTGTAAAGACTAGGAAACAATTATGGAGAAAATTCCTATCTCTGAAAGAGTTTCTCATACAACACATGAAATAAACTGACACCACGAAGTTGGAAACCAACAATGATGAATACCCAAGCTTAAAGGACCTGAACAGTCCTGTCTAAAGAAAGACAGGAAATTGAATCACAGCTTAAAGAAACATTTCTCATCATCACTAATCTTTACAAAAACAGAAATCAAAACCACACTCAGATACCATCTCATTCCACTTACAATAGATATTATCATATAAGACAAAAGTAAAAATTGTTGAAGGCTTCTCGGCTTGGTTCTGTCTACTGGTGTAGACTTGCAGAGAGGAAAACTCTTGTATACCATGGGTGGAAATGTAAATTAGTAGACACACTATAAAAATTAGTTTGAGCTTCTTCAAACTCTAGTTTGAGGTAGAGGTAGTGCAACTGTCACTCCAGATACCAATCCCACCACTGGGTACACATTTAGAGGCAACAAAATCCCTGTGTTGAATCTGCCTTCCCATGGTGACTGCAGTACCAGTCAAAACAGCCAAGATACGGAATCAACCTTACTTGTCCATCCACAGATGATGGCATAAAGGAACCACAGTAACATACATAATGAGTGTATGTATGTTATGTTATGGCTGAAGAGTATAGACACGATGGAATACTCTTCAGTCATAGCATTTCAGTAAATCATGTCATCTACAGCCATGTGGAGGAACCTGGAGGACACTGGGTGAAATCAAATGAACCTGGTAAGAGAAAGAACCTGACCACGTGATCTCTGGCATGTGGGATCAAAAAAAAAATATCTTCTGAAACAGAATATCCAATAGAGGTTACCGGAGGCTGGGAGGGGGAGGGGAACTGGAGAGAGATTGGTAATGGGTACAAAGTGACGCTCAGATGAGAGGAATCCATTCTGGTGTTCTATGTTAGACTAGAGTGGCCAGAGTTAACAATATTGAATAACAATTGTTTTTTCATTAGCTGGAAAGGCTCCTCGGCTCGGTTCTGTCTACTGGGCAGCGCAGGGGCTGGCAGCAGAGGAGCAGGAGCCGAGAGCCGCGCTCCCCCGAGAGTTGGGCAGACGAGCGCCCGCGCCCCCGCGGCATCAGGGGCCCCTCCCCGGGCCTCAGCGAGCACCAGCCGCGACAACCCCCGGGCCTCCTCGCGCCCGAGCCTGAGCGGCCCCGGGGTTCTCCGGCGCCCCCTCCCTCGCCCTATTTTTTTTCCTGCTCTCGGTGCCGCTACCGCTTCTGCTGTCGGTGCCACTACTGCTTCTGCTCTCAGTTACGGCAACAGAGCCGCCAACCCCACCTCCAGGTCGAGACCCCGGGTCCCCCAGAAATGCTGACCCCACCAGCGATCGAGGCCACCCCTGAAGGCACCCTGCGGCCGGCGGACGGCCGACTCCGTTTCCTAAACGGCTGCGTGCCCCTCTCGCATCAGGTGGCCGGGCACATGTACGGGAAGGACAAAGTGGGTATACTGCAACATCCAGATGGCACGGTTGAGAAACAGTTACGACCACCTCCAAGGGGCCCAAGAGCGCTGGAATTCTATAATACGGTTTATGCTGCTGACTGTATTGATGCTACGAAAATATTTGCCAAAATATTATGGTATCTAGTCACCTCCCACTGCACCAAACGATTTATACCTAAAACTGGAAGATGCGACCCATACATTTAATAAGCCCTGTATAATGGATGTAAAGATAACGGCAAAAAAGCTCTGATCCTTTTGCCTCATCTGAGAACATTCAGCAACAGGTCAGCAAGTACCCATTAATGGAAGAGATTGGGTTCCTGCTCCTTGGCATGAGGGTTTACCATGTTCGTTCCCACAGCTATGAGACACAAAACCAGAATTAAGGAAGAAGCTTAACAAAAGAAACTATAAAGGATGGAGTCTCCAGATTTTTTCATAATGGGTACTGCTTAAGAAAAGATGCTGTTGGCCGGGCGCGGTGGCTCAAGCCTGTAATCCCAGCACTTTGGGAGGCCGAGACGGGCGGATCACGAGGTCAGGAGATCGAGACCATCCTGGCTAACACGGTGAAACCCCGTCTCTACTAAAAATACAAAAACTAGCCGGGCGAGGTGGCGGGCGCCTGTAGTCCCAGCCACTCGGGAGGCTGAGGCAGGAGAATGGCGTAAACCCGGGAGGCGGAGCTTGCAGTGAGCTGAGATCCGGCCACTGCACTCCAGTTCGGGCGACAGAGCGAGACTCCGCCTCAAAAAAAAAAAAAAAAAAAGAAAAGAAAAGATGCTGTTTGTTGCTGCTAGCATTCAGAAGCTTGAGAAAACTGCAGTGGTTTGAAAACTAGAAGCAGTTTAACTTTTTTTTTTTTTTTTTGAGACGGAGTCTGGCACTATCATTCAGGCTGGAGTGCAGTGGCGCGATCTAGGCTCACTGCAACCTCTGCCTCCCAGGTTCAAGTGATTCTCCTGCCTCAGCCTCCAAAGTAGCTGGATTACAGGCACCCGCCACCATGCCCAGCTAATTTTTTGTATTTTTAGTAGAGAGGGGATTTCACTATGTTGGCCAGGCTGGTCTCCAAAGCTTGACCTCGTGATCCACTCGCCTTGGCCTCCCAAAGTGCTGGGATTACAGGTGTGAGCCACCGCGCCTGGCCCAGAAGCAGCTTAATTTTTATGCAAGTTCATTACCGTTTATGAAGGTTCATCTCAGCCAACCACTCCAAAATTGAATGACAGAACTTTGGCAGAAAAGTTTTTGTCCAAAGGACAACTGCCAGACACAGAAGTACTAGAGTACAATAATTTTCATGTGTTAAGTTCCACAGTAAATGGAAAAAGAGAGCCTTCAGGAGGCAAAAGCTTATCAAAATGGATGCTCATCACAGGAAAATGTATACAAAAAAGCATCACAGTCAGACTTCACTGAAAGTTGAAAATCTGAAGCAAGACAATGCGTGGGAAAGCATGTCACAGGAACATTTAAATGGAAATGTACTTTCCCATCTGGAAAAAGTTTTCTACCATCTTCCCACTGGTTGCCAAGAGATTGCAGAAGTGTAAGTGGGAATGACAGATTTTGCTCAAGTGTACCCTAGCAACACAGTAGATGAGGGATATGTTTATGGGCTAAAGCATTTAGTTTCTGTACTTTGAAGTATTTTAGACAATTGGATCGTTTGTTGCAGTCTTTTTAAGGGGTAGGTCAATCATAATGAAGAGCAGCAGCCAATATCTCTGCACCTGTAATGCTACGTAAAAAATTTGTATTGTGAGTTGACATTTTATTTGTCTTTATACTTTCGGAAGAAAGGTTAACTTTTTCATAATCTTACTCAGGAAAACTAATTGTTTGTTCATTAGAAAACTATGAAGAGTAAAGAAACTTAGGAATGTTAAGCAGGGAATGTGGTGGTGCATGGCTTAAACATCTTTTTGGCTCAAGCAAAATGCAAACCATTATTCAGTCATGAAGAGTTTAGTTAGCTTTCTGTAGCCAATTCATGAGATCTCTGCCCACCCAACCTTGACAACGAGCCATATCTAAACTATTACATTATTAGAACACCTACCAAAATCTCGAAAGCACAGGTAGATGTCCTTAGTATTGCTATGTATGAAGTTATTAAAACTGGAGAAAATTCTACTTCAGAAATAAGTACTGTTTAGGTTTTATATTAAAAGTTCAGACCAGCATATCAAAGGGTGCTTCTTAGTGAAATGATTTATAATTGTTGCATTCCAAAGGCATGTTTTCTCTTTGATTTTTACATCTCTCTCTTTCTTAAAATATTATACCTCATGAAAAAGACAATTGACATGGATGACAACAAAAACAAAAGTCTTGAAATTAAGGGCACACTAACTGTTCTTACCGGGGTTAGGAGAAGAGAGATGTTATTTTCAACGAACAAAATATTTTTCTTTACAATCTTTCATTTATGAGAAAATTGGAATATAAATTTATTACATTGTGAAAAGTAGCATAAACCGTATACCTTTTTATCTAAATGCAGCTTCAAAAAAGTAAATAATTGAAGTTTTATTTCTGCTCTAAATAACTTGAATTTTTTTCTTTAAAAATTTATGTATTTGTATGTTCCCATTTAGTTAAGTGGTAGTGTAAATGTATGTTGTTAAAAGTCATTTCTCAGAATTATGGTAAGCTATGAAAGACAGTATCTAGTTAGGTCGTTACCAAAAATACTATGTTTAAATTAGTCCATCATATGGCATTTGGTGTGTATCTAAATTCCTGCTTCTGTTTCACTCTTACTCAAAACGGTTTTATTTCATGTTCACCAGTGAAATTATAATTTAATTTCATGGGGGCAGGGGCAGTGCTACAGCTCCTGGAAAAATCAGATTTGTATTATCTTTGTTTCACACCCACCACCTTAAAAAAATCAGCTAGTTATGTGTCGTTGAAAACATTTAAAACTGTGAGTCTTCAAATACATTTGATGTTAATGCATCACTTGCACTTTGATTCACAAATAACATTTCTAAGTAGTTAGCAGTTTTGTCCTAGTTCTGGAAAACATTTTGAAGTTGTAAATTGTTTCTTCTCTTTTTCTTCTAGAGTTACAATTTTTTTTTTTTTTTTTTTTTTTTTTTTTTTTTTTGTCTTTTTGAGACAGAGTCTCGCTCTGTCGCCCAGGCTGCAGTGCAGTGGCGCGATCTCAGCTCACTGCAAGCTCCGACTCCCGGGTTCACGCCATTCTCCTGCCTCAGCCTCCCGAGTAGCTGGGACTACAGGCGCCCGCCACCACGCCTGGCTAATTTTTTGTATTTTTAGTAGAGACGGGGTTTCACCGTGTTAGTTAGGATGGTCTCGATTTCCTGACCTCTTGATCCGCCCGCCTCAGCCTCCCAAAGTGCTGGGATTACAAGCGTGAGCTACTGCACCCGGCCGCAAATTGTATTTTTAAATCCAAGCACCTTTGTTGAGGTGTGGAGAAAAGCATCACAATTTTATGTTTATCTTACCTTCCCAACCCTCTCTGGGGGTACTTTGCAAATACCCGAGTCCAGACAGAAGTACCAAATAATTGCTCTATGAATTCTATGCTTAGTAAACTATTAAGCCTGAATAACTTAAAAGATCATGTGTGTTTTGTAACAGCAAAATTTGATTTTACTTTTTTATTTAGAATTGGTTATTTTTCATAGGTACTTCCAATTTTTCTTCACTTTTCAAATGGATATTGGCTATAGTCTTATGTTTTAATGGGAATGAATTTCAGGTCATAATTAATCATCAGGAAATTTTTAATTTTATTTTTTTCTTTGACAATATGGACTTTGTTATTTTTTGTATAGTGAGTCAATAAATCTTTTTTTTTTTTTTTTTTTTTTTTTTTTTGAGACGGAGTCTCGCTCTGTCACCCAGGCTGGAGTGCAGTGGCCGGATCTCAGCTCACTGCAAGCTCCGCCTCCCGGGTTCACGCCATTCTCCTGCCTCAGCCTCCCTAGTAGCTGGGATTACAGGCGCCCGCCAGGTCGCCCGGCTAGTTTTTTGTATTTTTAGTAGAGACGGGGTTTCACCATGTTAGCCAGAATGGTCTCGATCTCCTGACCTTGTGATCCGCCCGTCTCGGCCTCCCATAGTGCTGGGATTACAGGCTTGAGCCACCGCGCCCGGCCAATTCAATAAATCTTAAATTCAGACAATTAAACACTATTTTGAATCTTATTTATTTATTTATTTATTTTTTTTTGAGACGGAGTCTCGCTCTGCCGCCCAGGCTGGAGTGCAGTGGCCGGATCTCAGCTCACTGCAAGCTCCGCCTCCTGGGTTTACGCCATTCTCCTGCCTCAGCCTCCCAAGCAGCTGGGACTACAGGCGCCCACCACGTCGCCCGGCTAGTTTTTTTGTATTTTTTAGTAGAGACGGGGTTTCACCATGTTAGCCAGGATGGTCTCGATCTCCTGACCTCGTGATCCGCCCGTCTCGGCCTCCCAAAGTGCTGGGATAACAGGCTTGAGCCACCACGCCCGGCCACTATTTTGAATCTTAACAAGATACTGAGGCTTTTTTTGTATGGGATGATATCAGTCTATGTACAATGAATTTAATAAAAAGTATTATCAGATTTTTTACACATTTTAGCTCAGTAAAATCTGAGTAACTGTTTAAGATTTTTTTATCTGTATTTGGAAGTATAATTTTGTAAATCAGTGTCTTACCTTTTTGATACAATAGATCATGGTTTATTTTTAATAAAGCAAGAAGCCCTTTTATGTGTTGTTTTTCAGGGAAGGGATTAACATTTAATTCTGTTTGTTTACACTTGTTATCATTGTTATCCAATGCTCATTTTATGTCGCTTTATAAGTAAGCTTAGGTATAACAGAATAAGTATCTGTTTATTCTAACCTACATGTGACTATTTCAGTCTCTCTCAGTCACTTAATAGTATGCTGAAATTTACCACTGTGGGGGATGAATGATCACTATTTATCATGTGCATTTGAACATGTAAATGCTTAAAAAATAAGTATAATACGGATATAGTTTGGGTTAATAGGATTCTCATAGTTTTTTTCCCCTATGAAACATAAGTAATGATTTTAGTGTATTTCTTATGGAATATACTCATTTAAAAAGGAGTTTAAGAAATTGTATATGTGAATAATATCTTTCTCTAATAAAAATTTAAATTGTATAATAGTTTTATAATAAAGTATTTGCATGAATTGATATTTTAATATGGGCGGACATTGCATAGATTCAAATAAATTAAAATCAATGATAAATGCTAAATGTTTTATCTAAATAGCACACCAACATGGCACATGTATACATATGTTACAAACCTGCACGTTGTGCACATGTACCCTAGAAACCCTAGAACTTAAAGTATAATAAAAAAATTAAAAATATCTTTTATCTAAATAGTTTTTCAAGAAACAGTTATGAAAATGTATATATTAAATGACTGTAATGTGGAGCTTGTAATATTTCAACTCAGTATTCATTATTCTTTGTTTTGTGTGTCTAGAAAGATTGTATTTACTTTTCCTCTTTACATTACAATTTGCTCTTATGGGGCTCTGAACTGTGTTCAACTGAGTAAGAACCTTTGTATTTTGATTGAGCAATTTAGTATTTTATGATTTATTTTATTATTTTATGATTTCCAAAATGATGTTCTTATGTCTATCAAGTCCATGTATCAAATTTATAACATCGTTTAAGAAAAAGGAATTTCCACAGACATTTCAGTTGGAATTTTTTGTTTCACGCAACTGAAAATACATTTGTTTCTAGGGTTTGGAATATTATAGAAGATGTAGGATGAAAGAAAATGATAGAATCACAAAAGAATTCTGTTTGTGATATTATAGGAATTGTGTCCACTATGGTAGAGCATTGTCATCATTTTAGTACATTTTCTCTTAGTAGTTTGGCATTTTATACTTTAAAACTTGATTTGTTTTAAAAATTGTTTACAATGCTTACCTTCTTTCTCCAGTGCCTTTAGTCTTGATTTGATACGTTTGTACCCTCAGTTTTCCTATTACATGTTTTTGATGTTTTCATAGCCTAGGAAACATTGATTCCTTTTTAATAATTGTCAATCTGGTTATCTCTTTAGATAACAATTATCTCTTTAGGTAACAATTATCTGTTAATGCTTCAGAAAAACAAATAGGGTTGCCTGTGGAGGCCAGGCTTCTTAGTTCATTCAAAAATATTTCTTGGGGCCGGGCGCGGTGGCTCAAGCCTGTAATCCCAGCACTTTGGGAGGCCGAGACGGGCGGATCACGAGGTCAGGAGATCGAGACCATCCTGGCTAACACGGTGAAACCCCGTCTCTACTAAAAATACAAAAACTAGCCGGGCGAGGTGGCGGGCGCCTGTAGTCCCAGCTACTCGGGAGGCTGAGGCAGGAGAATGGCGTAAACCCGGGAGGCGGAGCTTGCAGTGAGCTGAGATCGGGCCACTGCACTCCAGCCCGGGCGACAGAGCGAGACTCCGCCTCAAAAAAAAAAAAAAAAAAAAAAAAAAAAAAAAAAAAAAAAAAAAAAAAAAATATTTCTTGGGCCGGGCGCGGTGGCTCAAGCCTGTAATCCCAGCACTTTGGGAGGCCGAGACGGGCGGATCATGAGGTCAGGAGATCGAGACCATCCTGGCTAACCTGGTGAAACCCCGTCTCTACTAAAAAATACAAAAAACTAGTCGGGCGAGATGGCGGGCGCCTGTAGTCCCAGCTACTTGGGAGGCTGAGGCAGGAGAATGGCGTGAACCCGGGAGGCGGAGCTTGCAGTGAGCTGAGATCCGGCCACTGCACTCCAGCCTAGGGCGGCAGAGTGAGACTCCACCTCAACAACAACAACAACAACAACAACAACAACAACAACAACAACAAAATATATATATATATATTCCTTGGATTTATGGCATATGTTAAGCATTCTTAGCCCCCAGTATTACAACCGTGAACCAAACAGATAAGGCCCTAACCATTTCAGCATTCTGTTTAGATGGGGCGGGATTGGGGACTTAATTAAATTAGAGATATAGAAAAATATGCATCTAAATAAGATAATAAGTATGGGGTTGAAATGAAGCATCTAACAATATATTAGAGAAGTGAGAAGTAATATTGTGTGGCCTTGTAGCCTCTATCTAACTTAAGCTTGGGTGGTAGCTACGGAGAGCATAAAAAGCCTTAATTGTTCCCTTTCCTTGCTCGCAAAGGTACATTTATTTAGACCGTCCATTTAGTGTTTAACATAACATTACTGTGAAAAATATTCCATTACATATTCCCAAGCAAATGAGCTGCATCTTCTTTACTGTATTTTACAATTTGGTACAACAATTTTAGGGCTCAATCTTCTCTTCACATCACTGGTATTTTAAATTTGGGAATAAATATGAAATTCCTTTTGACTTACAGACTCACATTATATTATTACTTTGAAAACGCATTAATTTCTTAGGAAGGTTTGGAGCCTCTATCTTTTTTTGAGTTAATATTTAAATTCTCTGCTTATTTTTTTTTTTTTTTTTTTTTTTTTGAGACGGAGTCTCACTCTGTCGCCCAGGCTGGAGTGCAGTGGCCAGATCTCAGCTCACTGCAAGCTCTGCCTCCCGGGTTCACGCCATTCTCCTGCCTCAGCCTCCCAAGTAGCTGGGACTACAGGTGCCCGCCACCTCGCCCGGCTAGTTTTTTCTATTTTTTAGTAGAGACGGGGTTTCACAGTGTTAGCCAGGATGGTCTCGATCTCCTGACCTCGTGATCCGCCCGTCTCGGCCTCCCAAAGTGCTGGGATTACAGGCTTGAGCCACCGCGCCCGGCCAATTCTCTGCTTATTTTAATAGCCTATACTAAGTGAAAATAGTATTTATGCAAGTAAACAAATCACTATAGGCTTTCAAGACTTTAATCTTAAATTTTGTCATCATTGAGGTTGAAATTTTTTACCTGCTGTTCACTTAAAATGTATATTAACAGTTGGTGACATGCAATAGTTTTAAGTATGATGTATGATGCAACTGCATATAAATGAAAATGGCATGCACAAAGACACTTTACTATGGGAACTGTACTGGAAGATTTATGAAAGCATGTGAAATTGCACCTAAAATTGTGTTATTAGTGACTATAAGCAGCAATGCTAAATTTATTGTACTTGATGAATGAATGTATTTAGTCTAGTCACAGTTACTTTGGTTTAAATGTATAAATGTCTTTAGAGTTTTCTTTTTTAAGTGTAATTTTTACTATTGTGGGGGTATACTTGGACTGCAGGGGTTATTGTCAATGTGTGATTTGTGTTTTTATTTTATTCATTATATATATAATATATATTTACATATTTATTTTATATATTAGATGATGTGATAGAATCATCTAATGTGATATACCAATTTTTATGTGATAGTTACATAATTCTAAAAACTGCATATTTGACAACCTGTTAAAATGCTTTGCATTAGAAAAAAAAAATGAGCTAGAAAGTAAGATTCTGAATGTTCTCTTCACAGAGAAATAATTATAGAAGGTCACAGAGATGCCAAATGCTGTAATTTCATCCTCTTGCTATATATATATAGATCAAAACATCCTTCCAACCCTCCCATTATATGCATGTACACAATGGCAGTGAAATTGCCATACAATTTCGGTAATATTTGTTCTAACTGCAGTGAGGCGGCATCTGAGTGTGGTCTTGATCCACATTATTGTGAGGATCAGTGATGCAGAGAATCTTTGCTTTTCCCTGTGCCTCAATCCCATGTCTTCGGGTCCCTTCGCCTAGTCTTTGATGTGAAATTGAAAACAAGTACACAGTAACTTGGAGAGCATCGGTAATCATGAGAAAAATGTAGATCAAAACCACAATCAGATCATCTCTCTTTAGTTGAATTGAATGTTACAAAAAAAGATTAAAAAAACATAAAAAGAAAGACAAATGCTGGTGTGGATATCCTCCCCCTTTCCCCTTTCCTTTCCTTTCTCCTTTGCTTTCTCCTTTCCTCTCCTTTCCTTTCTTTTTTTTTTGATGGAGTTTTGCTCTTGTTGCCCAGGCTAGAGCGCAATGGCATGATCTTGGCTCACTGCAACCTCCACCTCCTGGGTTCCAGTGATTCGCTTGCCTCAGCCTCCTGAGTAGCTGGGATTACAGATGCCCACCACCACGCCTGGCTAATTTTTTTTTCTTTTTCTTTTTTTTTTTTTTTTGTATTTTTAGTAGAGACATTGTTTCACCATGTTGGTCAGGCTGGTCTTGAACTCCTGACCTCAGGTGATCCACCCACCTCGGCCTCCCAAAGTGCTGGGATTATAGGCGTGAGCCACCGTGCCCGGCCGGTGTGGAGTTTTAGAGAGGGGGAATTCTTCTCCACACTTGTTGGGGAAGTAAACTAGTACATACACTACAGAAACAACGTGAGGCTTCCTCCAAACATTAAAACTACAACGACCATTTCCACTAGCAACTGTACTGCTAGGTATACATTCAACCCACATGAAATTGGTACATGGAAGAGAGAGGTGATGCCTTCTGGTGTGGACTGCAGCACTATTCACGGGCATCAGGGAAATGAATCCACCTACCGTCCATATGCAGATGAAAAAATAAACTCCCATGTGTACACAATGGACGACTCTTCAGCCAGGAAAACTCAATGACATTACCTCATAGGGAGCCCTGTGGTTGTACCTGGAGGATGTGACGGTAAGTGAAATGAGCCAGGCAGAGAAAGACAAACCTTGTATTATCTCACTCACACAGAATCTTTAAAAAAAAAAAAAAAAAAAAAAAAAATTTATTTCAAAGACCTAGAGAGTGCAACAGTGGTTACTAGAGCTTGGGGGAAGAAGGGGGATGATAAGGGATTGGAAATGGGTGCATAGAAAATTACCATGAATGTATGCAAATATAAACATGTGGGACTAGGTAAAACTTTAGAATTTCTACAGAGTAAAGGAAACAATTAACCAACAGTTAAGACACCCTAAAAACTGAGAGAGAATTTTGGAAGAAAATTCTATCTCTGAAACGGATTCTCATCTAACACGTACAGCAAACTGACACTACTAAGGTGAAATAAACAGCAACAACAAAACGAAAAACCCCTGCAACTTCAAATACCCAAGCCTAAAAGACCTGAATAGACCCTGTCTGAAAAGAAGACATGAAATTGACACAAATGAAAAGTTTCTCACAATCACTAATTCTCACAAAAACATAAATCAGAATCACACTCAGTTACTATTTTATTTCACTAAAAATACCTATTACCAGGCCAGGTGTGGTGGCTCATGACTGTAACCCCAGCATTTTCGGAGGCCAAGGCAGGTGGATCACGAAGTCAGGAGTTCGAGACCAGCCTGGCCAACATGGTGAAACCCCGTTTCTACTAAAGATACAAAAAATTAGGCAGATGTAGGGCCACGTGCCTATAATCCCAGCTACTCAGGAGGCTGAGGCAGGAGAATCGCTTGAACCTGGGAGGTGGAGGTTACAGTGAGCCAAGATTGTGCCATTGCACTCCAGCCTGGGTGACAGGGCAAGACTCCATCTAAAAAAAAAAAAAAAAAAAAAAAGCATATTACCAAAACAAAAGCAATAATTTTTGAAGGGGATGGCCAGGGCAGACGTGCAGAAAGGAAAACTCTCATACACTATGGGTAGGAATTAAATCACTCTAAATACTGTGAAAAACAGTTGAAGGTTTCTCAAAACTACCATTTCAGCTAGCAGTCCCATCACTGGGTATACCTTTAAAGCAAGTGAAATCCTCATGTTCAAAAGAGATATCTGCCTTCCCATGGTGACTGAAACACTAGTCATGACAGCCAAGGCACGGAATAAACCTATCCGTCCACCTACAGGCAAAGGGATAAAGAAAATGCCGTGTGTGTGTGTGTGTGCGTGTGTGTGTATATATATATAGAAATACTCTTCAGCCATAACACTCCAGGAAATCCTATCATCTCTGTAGCTGGGTGGAGAAAGCTGGAGGACATTAGGTAAACTATGAAATGACTCTGGTTGGAGAGAGATCTACACTGCATAATCTCAGGCATGCAGAATCCAAAAAATTTATCTCCTAGAAGCAGAAAGTTCAAAAGTGGTTACCAGAGGCTGGGAAGATGAGGAGGCCTAGGCAAGGAATGGTGAGCCTAATGCTCCCCACTCCAAATCTATTTACTTGTTTAGAGATAGAGTATTGCTTTGACACCCTGCCTGGAATGCAGCAGTGCCATCATGGCTTACTGCAGCACCCACCTTCCAGGCTCAAGTGGTTCTTCTGTCTTAGCTTCCCAATTAGCTGGGACCACAGAAATGTGCCACCATTTTCAGCTAATATATTTCTTTTAAAATTTGTAGGGACAGGGGCTCCCTATTTTGCCCATGCTGCTCTCAAACTCCTGGGTTCAGGCAATCCTCTCACCTCAGCCTCCCAAAGTGCTGAGATTCTAGGCTTGAGCCACCATGCCTGATCCTATGTTTATATGTTGAAATTCTAACCCTCAATCTCATGGTATCAGGTGGGAGGTAATGAGGTCCTGAGGGTGGAGCCCACATGATTGGGATTGCTGGCTTATTAAAAGGAACCCCAGAGAGCTCTCTTCCCCTCTCTCTGCCAGGCGAAGACACAACCTGAAGTCTACAGTCTGCCACTCAGAAGACAGTCCTCACCAGGGCCCGACCAGGCTGGGCTGGCAACCTGATATCCAACTTCCAGCCTCCAGAACTGGGAGAAATACAATTCTGTCTTTGATGAGCTCCCCAGGCTATGGCTCTTTGCTCTAACAGCCTGAACCAGCACAGAAGTGCTATCCCATCATCTTTGTTGTATTCTATTCAGAAGGGAGTCACTAACCCCTCAGTGCTGTGAGCCTTTGTGGACACTGCCCACTATAGGCTGAGATGAGGCATAGGGTCTGGTTCTAAATAGAATCAGAAGGCACTGGAAAGTGTCAGAGGATGATGATGGCTGAATTGCATTTAATCTCAACCTCTACTGGTGCAGCGTGGAAAACGAGGCCCAGAGCAAAAGTGCCTTTCCCGAGATCACACTGTGGACCCCAGGCCCATTGGAGTTGTATTCCATGCTACCTCTCACCCCTCACTCCTTGAAATTCTTCCGTCTCTAAGTGTGTCCAATATCTACAGGGGACACCAAACAATGAGTTTTACAAGATTTATCTCAAACATACCTGATATCAGAGTTCAGTAGGAAGGAGATGCTAGCATAACCCCATTGTGCATGTTGCAGGGCTGGGGAGGCCCCAAAACACCAAAAATTTCTCTAGGGTCACAGAACTGGTAAGGTCAAGGAGGTTTGACCCAGCACTGTCTCCTCAAACCTAGGGCCTGAGTTGCCTCCAGGTCTTCCCAGGGTGATGAAGGGGCACTCTTTTTGCATAATTTGGAACAGGTAAGAAGTTGGCAAGAACAGGTAAGAACAGGGGGTTGGTGTGTGGTCAGTAGCCCAGTGGGGCCTTTGAGTAGGTCTTACGGAAGGAGGGAGCATAGGGGATGGGACCTGGAAAAAGTGAGTCTCCTCTTAGATCCTGGGCCTTGTGATGGGCTTTCTCCCACCCTGGAGTCTTCCGGCATTTTCCCCCTGCCAAGGGCTGAAATGGCCTCAGCTGTTTCTCCAGACTCCCTTTCATGTTAAAGGATGAAATCTAATTATATTCCTTTAAGTCTAAGCGTTCTTCTAGAGGGTCTTCTCCTGTGCACTGTCTCTAAAATGGGGAGAGGATGAGGTCTCCCCAGGTCCTTTCCCTCCGTATCAGAAGTGGAGCTTCAGGCGGCCTAGAGGGGATTTCATGTAGCCCTCCCTCTGGAAGATGCTCAGTTCTGACCCAGGAGCTGCTGCGTGGCCATTTGACACCCAAAAGCCTGCGTCCCCTCATCTCTACCATGAGAATGATTTTTGAGGACTCACAGGAGTGATGCTCTTGTAGGCTACTAACTAATACAGCAGGTGCCGCTGCTCCACAGCTGACAAACACTGTGACAATGCCTTGAAGACACTAATGTTTTCATAATTCTTTTTTTTTTTTGAGACAGAGTCTCACTCTGTCAGCCAGGCTGGAGTCCAGTAACACAATCTTGGCTCACTGCAACCTCCAACTCCTGGGTTCAAGTGATTCTTCTGCCTTACCTCCCCAGTAGCTGGAACTACAGGCGCATGCCACCAGGCCCGGCTAATTTTTTTATTTTTAGTACAGACGGGGTTTCACCATATTAGCCAGGCTGTTCTCGAACTCCTGACCTTGTGATTCACCTGCCTCAGCCTCCCAAAGTGCTGGGATTACAGGCATGAGCCACTGTGCCCGGCCCCATTCTCTAGTCTTAGGTCAAATTTTACTTTGAAAGTCTAGAACCTTTTCTACCATGGGCACCCATGTCCTCCTCATCCACAAGTCCCCGAAGGGTTGGGGATTCCTTGTGTGAGCTCCAGATCCCAGTCCTCTGGTGGTTCATGGTGTTGTCAATGACATGTCTCTCCTTGTCACCCCAGTATGCAAATGACACTTACAGGGTGCGAACATTCCAGATAGGTACAGGGAAGAAGCTGGTGAAAGCCCTGGTTCCAGCATTTCTGGGTAGAACCGTCTCCTCCTATGCCATCTGACTGGGTCCCTCCTGGGATTTTATCACTGTGCCGAGCTTCATGGAGGAACTGTTTACCAGGTGAAATGTCCATCACCTCCAACTGACAGTGGTGACTGTCTCCGACTAGCTGTGTCTTGAGGATGTCACCAAAGTCCTCTAAGCCTGTTTGCTCCTTTGTAAAGTGAAGTGGTGAGATGAACCTCATAGGGTTCTTGTAGGAACTAAATGGCCTAAGGCATGGCAAGCAGGTCCCAAGTGCCTGGCTCTGTGAAGGGGCTGCTGGGCATGCTATGGTTCACATTTATTATTCTTTCCCTTCAATGGAGTTCTGGGCATCCTGTCTCAATGGCCTATATACCTCTGTTTGGAAAAGCACACAGAAAGCAAATCTGTTTTTGCATTTGTAAAGGACGTCTGTCATTCCTTCTAACTGGTCTTTGTCCTTGACACAGACAGAACAGGGGTCCCTTGGGTCCTGAAGGAGGGGCCCCAGGCTCATTCAGGTATCTGGAGAGGTTCTGGTTGAGGTTCATTCATTCAACAGATACGTATCAAAAACGTAATTTGGGCAGTCACTTTTCCAGTGGCTTGGCATAACTTAGTAAAGAAAGCAGATGACAAGGCCTGGGCTTCAATTCTACTTGAAGCGTCAGATATTCACAGTAGACAGCATCAGCAGGTCGTATCCACAGAACTTCACATGTGACAGCTTCATGGCCTCCTCCAGGTACAGTGGCATCTTCCCAGGTTCTGACTAGGATGACATAAGCCCAGGAACAAGTATAAACTGGGTGGATTTAGGGTTCTTAAGAAGGGTCTTTTGACCCCCAAACATAGCTGGAGGAAGTATGTGGACTGTAGCTTGGGAGAGACTAAAAAATCCCTGGGTCTCATACCTCGTATTATTCCCATGAGAAAGTTGAGATCTGGGGGCTTTCTCTGCAAGAGGAAAGGAGTTGTAGATGGGACCTTAGGTCCCCAGCAAAACAGAGTGGAGGCTGTGGCCAGGGCTGACCTCCAAGAAAACCATCCCCAGCACAGTGGCTTCCTATCTATGCTTCTCCCACATCTGCCTCTCCCAACCCAAGCACCAAGTGGCCCAGAGCTGGAGTTTTGATGAGCAACCTGCTCACAAATCTGCCTGGAGCTGCAGTTTTGAGTGCCCAGGTGCTCAGCGCTATGTGCCAGGGCCTTTGGGAAGAGAATGGCAGTGGGAAGCTGCGGCCCACAGGGGTCTGTACAGCCCTGCTGCATGGCCAGGCCTGCCTCTGCCAAGACAGCACAGACGGCTAGGGGTGGAGTGGAGCTGTCCTCTACACAGGCAGCAGCAGGCACAATAAAGCGCCCTGTGAGGTATGTGTAGGAAGGAGGCCAGGCCTGGGGTTCTGCTGCCATCTCCATCACCAGCACCATCACCTACATTTTGTTCACCTGGCCCCATGGATTCAAAAACTCTGCCTTGTATTTAGAATAAGAAAGGTAGCAAGGCTAGGAAAAACAATTTTGTCTTTGGGCCTCTACATACTCCCTCTTCAATGTGTTCCACTATCTATTCATCTAACAGCCCAATTACAACCCCCGGGTGCTCTCCAAGTAAGAGGGTATTTAGTAAGAGGGGTGGTGCCCAAACGGGTGGATGAATGGACAAACTGACAAAGCAACGGACAAAAGGAAACATTCCAAAACCTTATTTAATAGAACTTTCTTCATGACACCTCTCGGAATGTAAACAGAACTTGGTGGAAAGAAGTTCAATCTGATGGCTAAAGATCTGTATGACTGCCTAAGGCAATTTGACACCTACCCATGCCTAACAGATTTTCCTAAAACTCTGTGGAACAAACAAGGAGAAGGCATATTCCTCCCTTTCCAAAGGTGGCCAATGTGCCTCTTCCTGGAAGGTTATTTTATAAGCTCGGGCCCCTGAAAGCAGCAGCCTCCGCACCAGCCATTTTGGCACAAGCAGTTACAGCTGCACACTTTGGAACCTGTCCTGCCTTGAGTCTGATGTCAGAAAAGCACATCAGTCCACTTCCACTTCAGAGGGCTGGTGGTGTCTGGCAGCCCTGCTGTCCAAGGTTCTATCCTTTGATCACAGCAATTGGTCTCAGTTTAATGGCTTTCTTGCTGATTCCAGCATCATGGCAGGTATTCACCACATCTGTCACATTCTTATAGGACTCAGGAGCCTGCAGGAGAGGAATTAAACATTGTACAAGTCCACCAAAAACACAGTCTTGACAAGCACCAAACTTCACTTGTGATTAAATAAATGCACACTAAAATAAGAGAGTTTTTTTGCCTATCAAATTAGCAAAAATTTAAAAAAGGAGTAAGCCTGATGTTGGTCAGTGGTAGCTTCCAAAACACTTTCATCTTGTCTTATATTTTTTCTCTAAAGAACATGTATTACTTAGAACATGTATTACTACATGTATTACATTACACGTAGAACTAGGAAATGCAGTCAATGTAATTAAATAAAACACACACCAAAACCTGATAGGAAGGAACAGCACCAAACCATCATATGTCAGTAATTATCTCTTGATGGTAGAATTACTGGCAATTTTAATTTTTTCTTTATATATTTCTGCAGTTATCAAAATTTCTGGAATGAACATGTAGTACCTTCACAGTAAGTGATAAAATTCATATATGTCTAAAACAAACTAAAACTGTGTGCATGTGTGTATGTGGGTATATGTGTGTACCTACACTCACACACAATGTATTTCTGTGACTTTCTAGCAACATTCCCACCCTTCCATCCTACCCACACTGCCTTGCCACCATTAGCACTAATTTCATCACACACTCACTTTATCTTCATTCCTGTCAATACAAGCTCAGGCCAGCCATGCTGATTCCCGTATGGTTCTGTACATAAAATCCTTTTCTATCCCACCTCCCATTCCCTTCCAGTTTCTGAAACTTCCCCACTGTGGCCTCTGGAACTCCATCCAGAAGGAGCAAAATCCCCTCCTTCCCTTCTTTGAACGTTCCCTTCATCTTCCTGTTTTACTGAAACATGGATCTTTCCCGAGGACATCACTTTCACCTCCAACTTTCTGAAGTGGTGGCTGTTTTTTCTCCCAAACCAGGTCATGCCATTGGTCCCAGGAGTGGGACAGGTGTGCTCCTGGCTTTCAAGGTTGTTTCTATTCTCCCTTTCTCCCTAGGCACTCCTAGTTGTGAATCTTGCAGTCACTACATCGTACCACAAACTACCTTTGGCTGTAGTTATCTGTGGGAGCCTGAATCACTCCCCAGCATTACTTGACGATTTCTAGCTCCTGGAAATCAGATAAAATTCCACTGGGCCAATGACCATCTCTCCCCTAGATGAATATTTCATACCTTTTCTCAGATCCTCACTCTCACTTGCTGACCCTACTATGTAATACACTGAAAAAAATAGCAGCCAGAATATTCAAAATAACGCTCACTTTATCTTCTCCACGTATCTGTATCTATAATACCTTTTCTCCTTTTACTTTTTAATGTTGCCCAAGGTTGAGTCCAGTGGCACAATCATAGCTCACTGAGACTACATATATGTGCCACTGTGCCTAATCCTTTTATTTTTTGTAGAGATGGGGGGGTCTTGCTTTGTAGCCCAGGCTGGTCTCGAACTCCTAGCTTTAAGCAATTCTCTCACCTCAGCCTCCCAAAAGTGCTGGGATTACAGGTGTGAGCCACTGTGCTCAGCCTCTTCTCTCGTTTTCTAAAGGATGAATTATCTGTGCTTCTAGCAAATAGCAACCCCATGCACTTGTACATCAGACTCTATCTCCTCTCATCTATTCAAGGACACTTCTCCAGCAGTTTCCTCCCTCTTTTCTGCATCATTAATTTCTCTTGTAGATTCTTCTCATCAATATGCAAACACATTTGTCACATCACGTCACTATTCTGCTCAGAATCCTCCAGGGTTTCTTCATTTCAATCAGAGTAAAAGCAAAAGTCCAAATGCTTTGGTGCCCCCTACCTCTCTGACCTCATCACCCTCTGGCTTGCTCTTCATGCCTGGCCTCCTTGCTGTTTCTTGAACACTCCTGCATAACCTCGGCTCACAGACTTTGCACTTGGTGTTCGCTCTGCCTCGAAAGCTCACCTCCAGATGCCCAGGTAGCCTGTTTCCTCTCTCTCTTCAAGTCTTTGCTCTAGTCACCTCACGGAAGTCTTCTCCAACCCCCTTTCCTTGCTTCATTTTTATTTCATAGAACTCGTATGGTCATTAACACACTGTATGTTTTACTATTTGGAAAGCTCCACAAGGAAGCGATTCATGTTTCTTTCATTCACTGCAGTATCTCTAGCACACAGAACAGTACCTAACTATAGCAGATAGTTCGTAAGCGTTCGCTGAATGAGTGAATGAAACAATCACATGGTGCTGATGAAAAAACAAAACCAAACCAAAAAACTAAAAATGCAAATGTTAACGGTACTTATTTCTGGCTGATTGAGTTCTAAATGTTTTCCGTTTTCTTCTTTGCATCTTCCAAATCTTTTTTTTTGAGACAGAGTCTTGGTCTGTCGCCCAGGCTGGAGTGCGGTGGTGCGATCTCAGCTCACTGCAAGCTCCACCTCCAGTGTTCATGCCATTCTCCTGCCTCAGCCTCCTGAGTAGCTGGGACTACAGGCGCCCGCCACCACGCCCAGCTAATTTTTTGTATTTTCAGTAGAGATGGGGTTTCACTGTGTTAGCCAGGATGGTCTCAATCTCCTGACCTCGTGATTCGCCTGCCTCGGCCTCCCAAAGCGCTGGGATTATAGGCGTGAGCCACTGCGCCCGGCCAGTATTTTCCAAATCTTTTAAATTAAACATGTATTCCTTTTTTTTTTTTTTTTTTTTTTTGAGACGGAGTCTCGCTCTGTCGCCCAGGCTGGAGTGCAGTGGCCGGATCTCAGCTCACTGCAAGCTCCGCCTCCTGGGTTCCCGCCATTCTCCTGCCTCAGCCTCCCGAGTAGCTGGGACTACAGGCGCCCGCCACCTCGCCCGGCTAGTTTTTTGTATTTTTTAGTAGAGACGGGGTTTCACCATGTTAGCCAGGATGGTCTCGATCTCCTGACCTCGTGATCCGCCCGTCTCGGCCTCCCAAAGTGCTGGGATTACAGGCTTGAGCCACCGTGCCCGGCCTAAACATGTATTCTTAAGATCACAGGAAAAATGAATCGTTATTTAAAAAAAAATAAGTCTTTGTCATACTCTGACTCAGTAATTCCACTTTTTTTCCTTGTTTTTTTAGAGATAGGGTCTTGCTTTGCTGCCCAGTCTGGAATGTAGCAGCACAATCACATAGCTCACTGTAACCTCAAGATCCTGGGCTCAAGCGATCCTCCAGCTTCAGTCTCCTGAGCAGCTAGGACTATACCTGACTAATCTTTGCCCAGACTAATCTTGAACTCCTGGCCTCAAGAGATCTTCCTGCATTGGCCTCCCAAAGTACTGGGATTATAGGCATGAGCCACCATGTAATTCCACTTTTGAGACTTTGTTCTAATTACTAAAACAACTGGAAAAAAGCTGCATGCATGAAGATAATCATTACAATTTAATTTATAGTAGCAAACATTTGGAAGCTACTTAAATGTCCACTACAGGCAGAAAGTAAGGTACTCAGCTGGTGGAATATTCAGCAATGATTTTAAAAAGTGACAAAAACGATTTTAGAATAATGTGCTAAATTTCAAAAATAACTACAAAATGTTTTTTAACTATAGTTATGATTAGCTTTAAAAAAAAATTAGGAAAGGGCAGGCTCGGTGGCTCATGCCTGTAATTCCAGCACTTTGGAAGGCCGAGGCGGGCAGATCACGAGGTCAGGAGATCGAGATCATCCTGACTAACACAGTGAAACCCCGCCTCTACTAAAAATACAAAAAATTAGCTGGGCGTGGTGGCGGGCACCTGTAGTCCAGCTACTGGGGAGTCTGAGGCAGGAGAATGGCGCGAACCTAGGAGGCGGAGCTTGCGACGAGCCCAGATCGCGCCACTGCACTCCAACCTGGGTGACAGGGCGACTCCGTCTCAACAACAACAACAACAAAAAAAAAAAATAGGAAAAAACTATAAGTATTTTTTTCTTTTTTTGAGACAGTCTTGCTTTGTCATCCAGGCTGGAGTCCAGTGGCGTGATCTTGGCTCACTGCAACCTCTCCTCCTGGGTTCAAGTGATTTTCCTGTCTCAGCCTCCTGAGTAGCTGCGATTATGGTGTCCACCACCATGCCCAGCTAATTTTTGTATTTTTGTAGGGGTTTCGCCATGTTGATCAGGCTGATCTCTAACTCCTGACCTCAAGTGATCTGCCTGCCTTGGCCTTCCAAAATGCTGGGATTACAGGCGTGAGCCACCACGCCCGGCCAACAATAGTAAGTATTCTAAAAGATCAAGTAATAACTGTGTTAGGGCACTGAGCTTCTGGATGACTTTTTCTTTTCTCTTAAATCATTAAGGAATTAAATTGCTCTTAATTTAAATATGTACATATATGTACACATATATACAGAATTTAAACAAAATCTATTCTCCTGTGAGTCAAATAAAAGTCACTTCAAACATTTATATTTTCCTTTATTTTTTTTTTTTTGAGACGGAGTCTCGCTCTGTCACCCAGGCTGGAGAGCAGTGGCTCAATCTCGGCTCACTGCAAGCTCCACCTCCCGGGTTCATACTATTCTCCTGCCTCAGCCTCCCGAGTAGCTGGGACTACAGGCGCCTGCCACCACACCTGGCTAGTTTTTTGTATTTTTAGTAGAGACGGGGTTTCACCGTGTTAGCCAGGATGGTCTCGATCTCCTGACCTCATGATCCGCCTGCCTCGGCTTCCCAAAGTGCTGGGATTACAGGCGTGAGCCACCACATCCAGCCTATGCCTTCCTTTTTCAAATTTGCTTTCAAATTGAAACCTAAGTATACAATTGTGCAAAAGCAAGAGTCAGCTCAAACTACTTTTGAAAAACTTAATATGTAGATGGAGACTATAAAATGAACAGTAAAAATCATTCTTAAGGACCTGGCTCATAATTTCAGCCAAAAGAAAAGAAAATATAAAACTGAAATAAGCTAAGCAAGGAACATAAGACAAAATTGAGGTCATAAAAAAAAAAAAAAAACCGAAACAATTTCTGTTAGTAATACCCTAAATTGCTATCTCTGTAGACTGACATAAATTACAAATGGGGAACAATAAATATTCATGTATTTATCAGAATTTCACTTACCTCTTCCATAACCAGTTTGGGTGAGGCAACACGGATTGCAATTCCCATATCTGCCAATTTGTCTAAAACATCCTGGAAATCTAAATTACGTCGAGATTTTGCTCGGGACAACGCACGGCCCTAGAATGGGAAAGGAATGAACTTCACTTCAAATCCTAAGATTATATGCCCTTTCCTTGATTTTCTCTTACACTAAAAAAAAGGAGCTTTAAAAACCATCTTTTTCTACTTTATCAAACTGGTAGCAGGCCTTGTAAGCCTCATCATATCCTTTGAGATTTTGGACCAGAGAATTCTTTGCTGGGAGGCTGTGCTGTGCAGGGTATTCAGCAGTATCCCTGGCCTCTACCCACTAAATGCCAATAGCAACTCCCACTAAACCACAACAATAAAAAAAGCCTCCAGAAATTGCCAATGTTCCCGTGGGGGTAGCAGGAACACCTTTGTTGAAAACCACTGCATTGGCCAGGCGCGGTGGCTCAAGCCTGTAATCCCAGCACTTTGGGAGGCTGAGACGGGTGGATCACGAGGTCAAGAGATCGAGACCATCCTGGCGAACACGGTGAAACCCCGTCTCTACTAAAAAATACAAAAAACTAGTCGGGCGAGGTGGCGGGCGCCTGTAGTCCCAGCTACTCGGGAGGCTGAGGCAGGGGAATGGTGTAAACCCAGGAGGCGGAGCTTGTAGTGAGCTGAGATCCGGCCACTGCACCACTCCAGCCTGGGCGACAGAGCCAGACTCCGTCTCAAAAAAAAGAAAGAAAACCACTGCATTAAAATTAGGAGTTGGGAGGCAGCTAGAAATGAGAAACAATCAGAGAAAAAAGTAGGATTAAATACATTTGTGAAGGTCTGTCCTAGAAAAAGGTATTCTGGACAGTTTCTCTTTACCATTTCAAGACTGGCTCAACACTCTGGACGGCTTAGAAAAGGGGCTGGCAAACTACAGTGTATGGGCCAAATCTGGCCTACCACTTGCTTTTTAAAATAAACTATTTTGTTTTTTTGAGAACGGGTCTCCCTCTGTTACTGAGAGTGGAGTGAAGTGACATAATCATAGCTCACTGCAGCCTTAACCTCCTGGGCTCAAGGAATCCTCCTGCCTTAGCCTCCTGAGTAGCTATGACTACAGGTGTGGCACCACACCTGGTTAATTAAAACAGTTTTTGTAGGCCGGGCGCGGTGGCTCAAGCCTGTAATCCCAGCACTTTGGGAGGCCGAGATGGGCGGATCACGAGGTCAGGAGATCGAGACCATCCTGGCTAACACGGTGAAACCCCGTCTCTACTAAAAAATACAAAAAAACTAGCTGGGCGAGGTGGCAGGCGCCTGTAGTCCCAGATACTCGGGAGGCTGAGGCAGGAGAATGGCGTAAGCCCAGGAGGTGGAGCTTGCAGTGAGCTGAGATCTGGCCACTGCACTCCAGCCTGGGTGACAGAGCCAGACTCCGTCTCAAAAAAAAAAAAAAAAAAAAAAAAAAAAGTTTTTGTAGAGACAGTGTCTCGCTAATGTTGCCCAGTCTGGTCTTGAACTCCTGGCTTCAAGTGCTCCTCCTGCCCTGGCCTCCAACAGTGCTGTAATTACAAGTGTGAGCAACCATGCCTGGCCTAAAATAGTTTTATTAGAACACAGCATTGCCCATTTACACAGTACTTAAGGTTGCTTCTGCACTGAAATGGCATAGCTGAATAGCTGGTACACAGACCACCTGGTCCCAAAAGCCTAAAATACTTAAGGTCTGGCCCTTTATGGGAAGAGTTTACTGACTCCTGGGCTTAGAAGATGAGAGGCAGTGTTTTGAAATGGGGGTGTGTGTAGACTGTACATGGGCTCTAATATGCAAATAGGGCCTATCCTTGCAGTCCTGAGTGGGCCTACACAATAGGAAGGGGTAAATTAAACAAATGAGCAAGTCCAGCCAATCGCTGAGATCAACTGTGATATCTGCATCCGTTAAAGTTCCACCACTTATAAACTAGTTACGGTAAGCTCAGCTAGTGTGACAATTTCCCAGTCTGGATTTTCTGGACTTGCAGAGGTAAGAAACGGTCCCTAACCCTACCAGATCTCACTACGGTAGAGATACGAGATGACCCCAGTCAGTTTACTAAATAGTATACATTATGGGGAACAATTTGAAGTACAAGACATGATAGACCCAAGTCTCAACTCTGTTAATGTTCAGTCGGCTACACTTACCAGTCAAAATGGAAAACAATAGCTAAACTGAAGAGAGCATTTCTAAGGAAGTTTCTGTTTTCCTTACCGCTCCATGACAGGTTGTTCCAAAGGTCTCAGTCATGCCCTGTTCAGTGCCAGTAAGAACATAACTACAGGTTCCCATGGTGCCACCAATGAGCACTGGTTGTCCAGTGAGCTGAGGATGCACATAAATTAAACATGTTAAAATTCAGAAAAGCATAAGCTTTGTATGCATAAAATTTAAATTTTCTCTTGCACTGTAGGATTGTAGGAGAAACCCAGACTTCTAAACACGCGGCTTGTAAACTATATTAAGATAGTACTTTGACTCTTTGATAATTCGGAGGGGAAGGAAGTGGATGACAGTGAAAATGTGAGGACCAGTAAAAATGCAGAAGAGTCAAAATAAAAGCAAAGCAAAATCCAAAAGTGTAGGGAAGTATTGCTAGAACCACCATCCTGAGCAAGGTGCTTGTCTTCTCCGTTTTGGGTTTCTCATCTGTAAAAGGAGCCAGCAGACTACGGGGTCTTTCTAACTCTACCACAGCCAGACACCAAAAGGACAGGAGGAATGAAACAGACTGAGTTTACTGTGTTCTGTAACTGAGTTAATCCTGTCTTCCATTAATTCAAAGGCCTCAGTTCACAGGAGTGGAGTAAAATACACCTCCTGCAGCACTTTCTAGTTAGCACATGGCACCACTGCAAGCACAAATGATGCGGGGAGGAGTTACTGCTTCAGAGAAGATTAGGAATCACTGTTCTCATGGGTGACAGAGTATTTTCTTTTCACAATTGCTGCTTTTTATTTTAAATATAATTCACATTTGCAATGATCTAAATCGTGCTCCCACTGCTTGAAACTACAAACGCAGTGCTACGTACTTGGTAATCAACAGCAATGAGCGGATGGTGAGGAGGGAAAGCGCGCGTGGATCCCTTCCTGTGTACTAACAGTGTCCTCTCCTTCCCGTCCACTACATGCTGCTCCACTTTGGCAATGTTGTGAGAAACATCATAGATCACGTGCAGGTCCAAGTCATCAGGGGTTGTGTTGAAGACCTTGGCAAAAGCCTAGAAGAAAACACAGAAGATAAAAGCAGCCAGAACTTCAGGACTCATCTTCAGCTCTTCATGACTTATCTCACTGATTTCAGGTAGTCTCTTCTGAAGGGAGTAAAAGATGTAAAAGCTCAAAAGTAGTCGTAAGATTATCTCACGTAAAGGACAAAAGCTGTCTTTTAGACCACATAGCCAATGCCACCACATCATTTTCATCTTCATCATTTTCATCTTTGGTTGAAAAGCTGCCTGGCAACTTTTGATCCCACCTTTCAAAATTGCTTCTTCCCCAGCCTTCTGAATCTTAGTCAATGGCACTTCGATTCTCTATGGTGTTCAAGACAAATTCTAGGAATAATTTTGATTCTCTTCTCTCACTTCTCATGCTTGATACTCTGATGATTTAATTTAAGATGACACCAAAACCTTGGACACTTCTCTGGTATTTTGAACATTAACTATGTGAATTTCCAAAACCAAACACCATAGGCTTTGACTGGACCGCATCATGTTTTTTCTTTTTTGGAGACGGGAGTCTCGCTCTGTCGCCCAGGCTGGAGTGCAGTGGTGCAATCTCGGCTCACTGCAAGCTCCAACTCCCGGGTTCACGCCATTCTCCTGCCTCAGCCTCCCGAGTAGTTGGGACTACAGGTGCCCACCACCACACCCAGCTAATTTTTATATTTTTAGTAGAGATGGGGTTTCACTGTGTTAGCCAGGACGGTCTCGATCTCCTAACCTCATGATCCGCCCCCCTCAGCCTCCCAAAGTGCTGGGATTACAGGCATGAGCCACCACACCCGGCCTGGACTGCACTATGTTTTAAAGCACTTAACATCATCATAAATGACTTGGAACAGAAGAGCAACGTCGACTGTACCTGACGGGTTAAGAAGGTCATGGAAGACCGGTTGACCCAGGCATAGTTCCCAGCTGCTGCCATTCCCTTCAGGTAGTCCTGACCTTCTGGCGAAGCGATTCGAGCACAAGCCAACTGCCGATCATTGACTATAATCTTGTCTCTCTTCATGGCCTTCTCCATAGCTACCAGTGCATCTGGAACAAGAGCAGCAAAGTCCAAACGAGTTAGCTTTCCCTGAAATGAACAGTTTAGATTTACTGTAGAAAGGCAGGCTACATTCAAATTCATTCCACAAAAAAGCCAAGTGAAAGCCAACTTTCCCTTTAACGTGTTTCTGAGTTCATCTATTTGCTCAGTCAAGATGTACTTGAGAATCGTGCAGAGTGCAGAGACAGTTTGTGGGACACAAAGTCAACATCTGCCCTCTAGGAACTTGAAAGAGAATGGGATGTGAAAACGAATAGCCACAGTATGGCCTTCAGTACTCCTTTCTCTACATGTGAATGAATAGGAATAGTAGCAGTAAAACACATTTTGTTGCCTTCATGATTAACCGAATCCAGGGGAATGTTCTGAACCACTAGTCGACGCTTTATACATCTGCTAGATTAAACAGTCTAAAGGGTCAGGCTGGCACAAATTACTAAATTCTCCCACAATACAGTGCACTAGAGGCTGATCTGTAACATGAAATTTAAAGCTTATAACAATTTCCAGACATCTGTATACCTTTTCATTTATTCATTGTCGGAAGCCGAAAGAATGAGGGTCGTGAACAAGTCAGTATACCACCGGCGGCTATGTGAGTAAACAGCAAACTGTTCTCACAAATGCAGGATGTTGGCAAGCTGACAACTGTGTCTGCCGCCCAGAAGGAATGCTGAGGGCAGCCACACCCCAGGCCCGTGTTTCTTGTGATTAGATACATGTGAAGCCTGTTAGCAATAATATCAACCTGCGATCAATCAAGCAGCTGACCAACCTTACCTCCTCCTCCCTGCTTTTTCTACCCAATAAATACGAAGGGCTGTGGAAGCTCAAGGCCCTTGCTCACTAGAAGCAAGAAGCCCCCTGACTCCTTTAAAACAGTTTCTTTTGTTTTTTTATTTTCATTTCTGCATTCGTCCTGCTTCATTCAGTCCTGTAGCAACCGTCACAATTCATACATTATTTCACACACTATCCAAAAGGACCTATCCAATATTTCGCTGCTTCCTGCTTTTGTTCATGCTGCCTTTGTCACCAGTGTCCTTTGTGTGTAATTGTCCAAACTGTGAGGCTGAGCTCAACACTGGGTCCGTGAAGCCATCTCCAAAATCTTTTTCCTAAATGTGTTTTGTTTGACTCTCCTATATTATTAATTGCTACCTTTTAATATTTATTTTTTCTTCTAAACGGACATGACTTTTACTTCATGAGACAATCTGAGTGCAAAGTATCAGCCTGTTTCATCAGCAAATCCACCATAACACCTAATGTTGCAGAGCAGGTATACAATACATACGTTATCTGCCAAATGAATGCCTATTTCATAAATTCCACTCTTTAAATATTTTCTTGCTCTTTCTTGGCCAGCTAGTAACTCATAAGAGTAAACATAACGATAACGGCAACTAACATTTATCGAGTGCTTACTAATGTCAGACACTGATTTAAGTGCTTTACATATATTATTAACTTTCCATGATAATCCTATATGAAATCGTTATTATACTCATTTTTTTAGACAAGAAAGTTATGGCCCAGTGAAGTTAATTTGTTCAAGTTATTTGGTTGTTGAGGACTCAGGATAAAACCCATGCAGTATATTTCAGAGGTTTCGCTCTTAAATTTCTATCTGGTTGCCCGTAAAATGTACATTTTAGTACGAGGTCTAGAATATACCTGTGGCTACTTGGTGGCCCAAGCCTCTGCTTCCACTGTGGATCATCACACACACCTGTCCCTTATGGTCGATGCCCATTTTTTTAGCAGCGTACTCATTGAAAATCTCATCCACAACCTGGATTTCTGCATAATGGTTGCCTGCTCCCAGGGTCCCCAACTGCAAATGTAAAAATGTCTGGTAAGATAGTTTTGATTCCACTTTTTTAAAAAAATCTATTTAAAAACCAAAAAGATAAAAACAAACTAACAACAAAATAACCATAGAAACAGTGTTTCTGTAACAAAAAAATTCCTAAGCTATAGAAGTGCTTCATTTACAACAATATTCTACACAACAAAATAACATAGACTAGCTCCTAAATTGTATTATATCATGATATGCTTGGTATATACATATAAAAAACTAATACAGGAACACAAAACCAAACACCACATGTTCTCACTCATAAGTAGTTGCTGAACAATGGGAACACATGGACATAGGGAGGGGAACATCACATACCGGGGCCTGTCGGGGAGTAGAAGGAAAGAGGGAGGCAGAGCATTAGGATAAATATCTAATGCATGTGGGGCTTAAAACCTAGATAATGGGTTGATAGGTGCAGCAAACCACCATGGCAAATGTATACCTATGTAACAAACTAGCACATGTATCCCAGAACATAAAGTAAATAAATTAATTTAAAACAAAAGCTTTACAAACAAACAAAAAATCAAGCTTTTAAATGGTTCATGGGACATTTTAAACATCACGAAGAGTCAAATTTTGGGATAAATGTTGGTGAATGTTGACTCTTAGACAAGGTCCAAGTTCAAATGATTTTGAAACATCTATGAGTTCATGAACGTCCACCATTATCTATAACTGAAAGAGCATATACCACAACTAGAGCTAATATTAACAGATGATTTGGAGAACCAGAGAATGTCAGTGCTGGAAGAGTCTTTAGAGGTTGCCTAGTTTTAACCATCCCAGTTTTCTATAAGAAAATGAGATCCAGAAGAAGACAGTCTTGCCCACGTGTCACACTGAATTAGTGGCAAAGCCTTCACAACTAGCTGTAATTTCAAACATCTAGTATCTTATGGATACCATAGACTGTCAAAGTATGTATATATATAATTTTGACTATGAACCTTATACACATTCTATTTTTCTCCCATTCACTTCTAATTCATTATTTCTTATTTTATTGAATATTTGCAAGCTCCTGATTGCTCTGTCACCCAGGCTGGAGTGCAGTAGCGTGATCACAGCTCACTGCATCCTCAAACTCCTAGGCTCAAGCAGTCCTCCTGTCTTAGCCTTCTGAGTAGCTGGGATACTTGCATTTGCCACCATGCCTGGCTAATTTTTTTTTTTTTTTTTAATTTTTGTAGAGACTAAGTCTCTTTATGTTGCTCAGGCTAGTCTCGAACTCCTGGCCTCAAGTGATCCTCCTTGACCTCCCAAAGTGGGTGTGAGCCACCGCATCCATCCCTGATGGTTTTTTTAGAATAAAAATGAAGCATAAACCAATTGTATTTTTTGATATACCATAAAAAAAAACCTGGGAATACGTCTGCTAAATGTAAGATATAGATATTTCCCCCAATAAAAACAAAATATGAAAAATAATTAATATGTTGCCCCTCCAAAGTGAGTTACCTGAGGAAGGCCTCTTTTCTTAGCTCTTGCAGAAACCTTATTGGGGTCAGCTTGCAGCATCCTTCCGTACTCCTCACAGTGCTCCTTGTCTTCAGCCCAGGCATACCCTTCTCTTAAGGACCAGTCCACCCCCATCTCCAAGGCCTCCTCCAAGTCTCTGGATAAGTATAAAAGGTACTAGTCATTTCACAACCAAGGCAGAGCAAAACCTAAGGATGATCACATCTTACAGGGCAGAGGAAAACTTGACATTTACTATCGCCTGTGTTCCAGGCCTTAAGTCAGATACAAAGTTTAAGCTCTCAGTAACTGGTTTTTTGAGGAATGCAGTCATATAAATAATTGCAACATAAAATGGTAAATGCCCTATTAGACATCATTGCAGTTCTACTTGACATTTATATGGCTACTTGTTAATTTTCAAATCTTTTTTATATTCAGTTTTGCCTCTCTGATCCTGAATTCCATGAGGTAGTGATTAAGTAGACAAAAAACAATAACATCAACAACAACTTTGTAACCTTAATCACCTATCACTCTCTAACCACTAATTCCACCAGGTACACACCTTAATGATTTATGAAGAATTACAGTCAAATAAATGAGGTATCTAGAATTCCTCAGGCAACACAGGTTAAATTTTAAGCTCTTTTCCCATCTTCACAGAAGTTCTGAATGGCTTACTGCACCTCCATTTTGAAGCTGAGTACACGTACATTAAACCCTTCGAGGGTACAAGCTTTAATCTTCATCTAAAACATCTAAAACACTGCCAGGAAAAACTACACTTTTCCTGGATTGAGCATACAAAGTGCTCAATAAACACTGGTGGATATGATGTTATTACAAACACATCCACAAATGTCGAAGGCTGTTACATCAGTTGACTTATGTCTCCAATAAATGGGCTGAACGTCATGCTTAAAAAAACAATTCTTACTACTTCCTGAAAAGTAACTGAACAATCCTCATCTCTCAAGTGTACTGCACTGGAAAGGAAGTTGAAGGTCATGTGGTTATTATCCCTCCCATACCATGTACTGGAAATGTGTGCTCTTACTTGGCATTCATTGGGATGACACCTTTTGATCCCACCCCAACAGGAATGTGGTCAAACATAGCTTGGGCAAGCTGCTCCTTCACAGGCTGGACATCACTTTCATCTAAATTGGTTCTTAGCAAGCGGACACCACAGTTGATGTCAAACCCGACACCACCTACAAAATAGAGAAAACTTACAGCAAAACCAGCTGGTAAGGCATTGTTACCTGCAGTTTCTTGCCATTGATATAGCGCTATAAAGATACCCATTCTTTTTTTCTTTTATTTTTTTTCTGAGAGGGAGTCTCGCCTTGTCACCGAGGCTGGAGTGCAGTGGCGAGAACTTGGCTCACTGCAAGCTCCACCTCCCGGGTTCACACCATTCTCTGGTCTCAGCCTCCCAAGTAGCTGGGGCTACAGGCGCCCGCCACCATGCCTGGATGATTTTTTTTATTTTTTAGTAGAGACGGGGTTTCACCATGTTAGCCAGGATGGTCTCGATCTCCTGACCTCGTGATCCACCCATCTCAGCCTCCCAAAGTGCTGGGATTATAGGCATGAGCCACTGCACCCGGCCAAAGATACCCATTCTTTTACAGATAACTTTTTTTTTTTTTTTTTTTTTTTGAGACGGAGTTGCCCGGGCTGGAGTGCAGTGGCGCCGCCTCCCAGGTTCACGCCATTCTCCTGCCTCAACCTCCTGAGTAGCTGGGATTACAGGCGCCCGCCACCATGCCCAGCTAACTTTTTATATTTTTAGTAGAGATGGGGTTTCACCATGTCAGCCAGGATGGTCTTGATCTCCTGACCTCGTGATCCACCCGCCTCGGCCTACCAAAGTGCTGGGATTACAACTGTGAGCCACCGCGCCCGGCAACTACGCTTTAAAGTAGACAACAAAGTGGTTCTCTGCTGGGGAAAGCTTGATGACACCAAGATAATCTAAAGTAACATACTAAAGGCACTTTATGGACCAGGGAGGCAGCAATGAACACTGAGTAACATGTAAAACAGAGACCAAAATGTGCCTCTTTTTTTCTTGACCCCTGTTTTCAGAGGTTCATGAATTTTTTTTCAGTCTTTTCAAATAACCAACTTTTGCCTTTCTTGGTCCTTTCTTTTGCCAACTTTTGCCTTTCTTGGTCCTTTCTATCATATATCTTTACATTTCATTAATTTTACTCCTAATTATTTCCATCTTTCTACTTTTTTAGGGTATAATTGGTTGTTCTTTTTTTAGCTTTCTAAGATCACTGATACTCCAGCCTTTCTTCTTTCCTAATTTGTGCATTTAAGGCTGCATGTTTCCATTCAAAAAGGACAGTAACCTCAAAATTTTAGACATAAGTACTCTGATTTTTCATTTTTATTTTTGAGACAGAGTCTCACTCGGTCACCAGGCTGGAGTACAGAGGCGCGATCTCGGCTCACTGCAACCTCTGCCTCCTGCGTTCAAGTGATTCTCCTGCCTCAGCCTCCCGAGTAGCTGGGATTACAGGTGTGCACCACTACACCCAGGTCATTTTTTTTATATTTAGTAGAGATGCGGTTTCACCATGTTGGCCAGAATGGTCTCCCACCTCCCAAAGTGCTAGGATTATAGGCGTGAGCCACCACGCCCGGCCGGCTTTTATTTTTTTGAGACAGGGTCTTGTTCTGTCACCCAGGCTGAAGTGCAGTGGAGTAATCATGGCTCATACCAGCCTCGACCTCCCGGGTTCAAGCAATCCTCTCAATTCAGTCTCCTGAGTAGCTGGGACTATAGGGGTGTGCCACCACGCCTGGTTAACTTTTGCATTTTTTGTAGGGATGGGGTTTCACTATGCTGCCTAGGCTGGTCTCAAACTCCTGGGCTCAAGTGATCCTTCTGCCTCGGCTTCCCAAAGTGCTGGAATTACAGGTGTGAGCCACTGCGTCTGGCCCATAAGTATGTTTTAAATCATTTTCCCCCCAGCTTGAGAGATGACTGGCAAACAAATGGTAAATAAAAACTGTATATATTTAGGTGTACACAATGTACATTTACGTTGTAAAATAATTACCACAATCAAGCTAATTAACATATTTATGATCTCACAGTTACTTCCCCTTCTGTTTTTTCTGGTAAGAACACTTAAGATTTATTTTCTTAGAAAATGTCAAGTACACAATATATTATTTTAGACACAGGGTCTTGCTGTTGCCCAGGCTAGGTCATAGCTCAGCTGAAGCCTCCAGCACCTAGGCTCAAGTTGTCTTCACACCTCAGCCTCTCAATTGCCTGGGACTATAGCTATGAGGCTGGTACAAAAGTAATTGTGGTTTTTGCCATTAAAAGTAATACAATACACTATTACAATATATTATTAACTACAGTCAATACATTATGCATTAGATTTCCAGAACTCATTCATCTTAAAACTGAAACTCTGTACACTCTGACTAACATCCACTCTGTTAGCACCACTCTACTCTCCGAGAGTTTAACATTTTTAGATTGCACATACGGGCAAAAGCATGTAGTATTTTCCTTTCTGTGTCTGGTCTATTTCTCAGCATATCCTCTAGTTTCATCCATGCTGTAGTAAATGGCAGGATTCCCTGTCTTTTCCCTTCGATTTTAAAAGATTGATTTCTTTCTTTATTAAGGTTGAATAATGGATTCAGGCTGTTTCCATACCTTGACTACTGTGAACAATGCTACAATGAACATGGGAGGGCAGGTATCTCTTTGGATACTGATTTCATTTCCTTTGGATATACACCCAGTGATGGGATTGCTGGATCATATGGATCTATTTTCAATTTTGTGAGGAATCTCCATACTGTTTACCATAATGGCTGTGCCAATTTACACTCCCTCCAATAGCATACAAGGGTTTCCTTTACTCAACTCAATGTCAATTTTTAGACGTAAGTATCTTCTATTTACATTAGTTATTTTCTCATTTCCATAGTTTTGTTTTTGACTCATGGGTTATTTAAAAGCATATTAATTTCCAAATATATAGATTTTCTTTTTTGAGATACTGTTTTAAGATTACACCAGACTAGAGTGCAGTAGTGTGATCGTAGTTCACTGTAGCCTCAAATTCCTGGGTTCAACTGGTTCTCTGGATTCAGCCTTACAAGTAGCTAGGACTATAGGTGTGCGCCACCATACCCAGCTATTTTTAAACTTTTTGTACAGATGGGAGTCTCCCTATGTTGTGCAGGCTGGTTTCAAACTTCTGGTCTCATGTGATCCTCCTGCTTTGGCCTCCCAAACTTTTTCTAGTTTTTTTGTTTTGAGACAGGGTCTCACTCTGCCGCCCAGGCTGGAGGGCAGTGGTGCAATCTCAGCTCACTATAACCTCTGCTTCCCGGGCCCAAGTGATTCTCCCACCTTGGCCCTCCCAAGTAGCTGGCACTACAGGTGCATGCCCCCATGCCTGGCTAATTTTTTGTATTTTTTTTTTTTTTTTAAGAGATGGGGTTTTGTCATGTTGCCCCTGGCTGGTCTCAAACTCCTGAGCTCAAGCCATCCACCCGCCTTGGCCTCCCAAAGTGCTAGGTCTAGTTTTTATTTAAATGATTTCTAATTTAATTCCACTGTGGTCAGAAAATACCCTCTTATATGAGTGGGTTCTTTAGTATGAGACCTGGGGTGGGGGTGAGGGGGAAGACCATTTCAGGTGTGTAAGATTCATTTTATAATACTCAGACATTATCTATTTTATTCATATTCTCCCATGACTGTACAGTGAGATTTCTCAAAAACTATATGACATAACATCTTTGTTCTAATGGATAATGAGACATGTATATATTCCTCTTAAAAACATTTATTTTAATTTCTAATAAGATAAACGTTGGTAAGAGGCTGAGACCAATCCTCAATAATTTTTACTAAAGTGGTCCCGAGTGCAAAAAGTTTGAGAACTGCTGGTCTATATGATTTCAATGCTTTGAAATTTGATGCCTGCTTTAGGGCTCAGCATGTGGAGAGTTTTGGTAAACGGTGCATTTGAAAAAAATGTATACTCTGCACTGCTTGGCTGCACTGCAATGCAAGTGCACCACACACACACAACCACACATGTATATTAGAGGTCAAGTGTCAAGTTTGTTGTTAGATTATTCAAATCATGTATATTCTTATTGACTGAAATCTGCAGTCACCTCAAAACAGCCCTACATGTAGGGTTCACATATCTGGACCTTTTTCTTCTTTTCCTCTAGATGTTGACCTCGCAAATTCTTCCTGCCTTAGCAGATTTTCTGTGCCTTCAAACAGATTTCAGAAAACATTTTTTACCCAACCTTTCTCATTATTTTCAGCAGGGATTGGTCTGAAACAACCCAGTCCACCACTGCTAGAAGCAGAACTCTCAAGATGTCATTTAAACTTCATTTCTAAATTCACACTCTTTAACAGCAAAGATATTTCTGGTATAGAATATTCACTGAAAGCACCCCATAACCACAGCAGAAGGCATATACAGCCTTCTGTATATTCAGTGTTATCACTGAATAACAATGACAATATTACTGAATATGTTCTATGTGCTTAGCACTGTTCTAAATATTTTACACAGTTGAACTCATCTAATCTACTAATACTGTATGGTCATTATTAGACATGATGTGCCCATGAGGTAACCGAGTTACAAAGATAAAAGAAAATTGCCAGTTTGTTTTGTAGCCAAAGCCTGAATACCATGATGTTTGGTAGGAGCCTCCCAAAATTTTCACTGAAAATATGCTTTGCTTGATGTTGTAATAGCCTCAAAAAAAAATGACAGAACATGATGAGACTCAGTCATGCACATGGAGAGAAGTGCTCTGTTTCACAAAGGCTATGGTCCATAGAAAGAAGCTACACTTTTTTTTTTTTTTTTTTTTTTTTTTTTTTTTTTTGAGACACAGTCTTGCTCTGTCACCAGGCTGGAGTACAGCAGCGCAATCTCGGCTCACTGCAACCTCTGCCTGCTGGGTTCAAGTGATTCTCCTGCCTCAGCCTCCCAAGTAGCTGGGACTACACGTGTACGTCACCACCCCCAGCTAATTTTTCTATTTTTAGTAGAGACACAGGGTTTCACCATGTTGGCCAAGATGGTTTCGATCTCTTGACCTCATGATCCACCTGCCTCGGTCTCCCAAAGTGCTGGGGTTACAGACGTGAACCACCGTGCCCGGCCAAAGCTACACACTTAACAGCAGATGTGCACAGTAATCTTACCTGGGGATACCACTGCTTCAGAGTCATTCATATCAAAGGCTGCCATGTTCCCAATAGCAAATCCATATCCTGAATGGACATCAGGAAGCCCAATAGATCGCTGAAAGAGAATTAGAAATTGAAATACAAGTGTCTTGACCTGCCACCCTGGTTGCCCTGATGGACCTGACACTGATTCTCAAAGAGGCTGCAGGCTGAAGCTTTCCCTAAATTAAGACTGTGTTTTCACAAAATCTTCTCTATTCAGGGAAATCATAAGAACTCCTAATCACAAAGCTAAATACAGTGAGAAAAAAACCTTTTTATAAGATGTGAATGTTAAGGAAATCCAAAACAGAAAAGCCTCAAAATAACATGATACAGGAGTAACACATACTAAGTTTAATGTACTATCACATTTTAAAAATAATATTAAGACACTGACAAACGTTGGTTTGTCAGATTAAGAAGAGGAAAATAACTGATTTATAGAGGTCATCCGTTTAAGTAATCACAGCCAAATGTAATCCATTTGATGGTATAAATACTGTAGACTTCCTATATGCAGAGCCTAGGAAAGGACCCTGACCCAGGAAGCATGCAAGTCAAACCCAGCAGACATGCAGACAACCCAGACACTAACAACTTCCTTATATACACAAGCCATACCATTTCATTCCCTCCACCAAGTGCCCAACATGGTAACTGGCATAAAGAAGACCTGAAAAATGTCTGCCGAATAGATCCATTTTCAACATCTACCTCTAATGACAGAATACGAATGTTAGACTGGTGGGGGCTACGCTAGACTGGTGGGGGCTACGCTGTCCTCTCTTCCTTCCGCTCAGTGCTAACCCCTAAACTTCTTGCCATTTCTTCTTCAATGATCCTCTGCATGGGAAGTGAAACTTACAACGAAATGAAACTTACATTGAAACAATGAAGTGAAACTTACAATGAAACTTACAATGGTGGACATTGAAACAATGAAGTGAAACTTACAATGAAACTTACAATGGTGGTGTACTGATCCAGGAATAATGATGCCACCATGATAAAGAAACAAAACATAAAAACTACTTCAAAGGTTCTTTTTTTTTTTTTTGAGACGGAGTCTTGCTCTGTCGCCCAGGCTGGAGTGCAGTGGCCGGATCTCAGCTCACTGCAAGCTCCGCCTCCCGGGTTCACGCCATTCTCCTGCCTCAGCCTCCCAAGTAGCTGGGACTACAGGCACCCGCCAGGTCGCCCGGCTAGTTTTTTGTATTTTTAGTAGAGACGGGGTTTCACCATGTTAGCCAGGATGGTCTTGATCTCCTGACCTCGTGATCCGCCCGTCTCGGCCTCCCAAAGTGCTGGGATTACAGGCTTGAGCCACCGCGCCCGGCCAAAAACTACTTCAAAGGTTCTTGAACACTTACAGATTCTAGCCAAAAGCATCCAGAAACTGAAATGCCATCCAGATTCAATTACTTCTTTAGGTCCATGGTTATTTCTTTGTATTTTTTATTTTTAGAGACAGGGTCTCACTTTGTCATCCACGCTAAAAGTGCAGTGGCGTGATTCATGGCTCACTGCAGTGTGGAACTCCTGGGCTCAAGTGATCCTCCCACTCAGCATTCTGAGTAGCTGGGACTACAAGCATGTGACATCACACCTGGCTAATTTTTTTTGTATAGACAGGGTCTTGCCATGTTGCCCAGAGTAGTCTTGAACTCCCGGGCTCATGCAATCCTTCCATCTTGGACTCCCAAAGTGTTGCGGGTGGCATGAGCCACTGAACCAGGCTTCACAGTTATGTTGGGCTGTCCAAAGGTCATTGTATAAATGACACCATTATCAAGCATGGCCATTCATCCATTCAATGGACTTTAAGAAATATAAATGATTAAAGCTCTGAACTCTGACTTACATGAACAATTCCAGGCAGGGCTGCCACGTTGCCAATTTGTTTCATGGCTGGCAAGAAGCCACCAACACCTGAAGACAAAAATTGGGTATTAGAAAAGACAACACACTTGAGTTTTAGCATTAATTATATTCATGTTTCTAGACTGTATAACATGAAGAGGTAGTCATCAGGGCTACTAAGACAACAAAATCTAGAAGGATATTTGAGATGCAAGATGGAAGGGAGCTTCTTCAAGAAGGAAGTAGACAAACAGGAAAGATAGCCACAAATGTGCTGCCAGTGTTCTGCATATACCATGAGAAGGCTGCTTGCAAATGTTGTACTGCGATGTAAAATACAAATACCAAATTTTACGTTATTAATATTTGAAAAAAATTTTTTTTTTGATCTTGGCTCACTGCAACCTCCACCCCCTGGGTTCAAGCAGTTCTCCTGCCTCAGCCTCCTGAGTAGCTGGGATTACAGGCGTGGGCCACCACACCCGGCTAACTTTTGTATTTTTAGTAAAGATGGTGTTTCACCATGTTGGTCAGGCTGGTCTTGAACTCCTGACCTGTGATCCACCTGCCTCGGCCTCCCAAAGTGCTGGGATTACAGGTGTGAGCCAGGGCACCTGGCCTGAAAAAAATATTCTTTCAGCGGTTCCCTTTATAAAGAAAATCAATGCTGGTTTATTCTAAGTGACAAAGAAGGGCAATGTGGCAGCTCTGGAAAACACTGGATTGAGAATGAAGGGATATGGGGCTCCAGTCCCATTTCTGCCACTTGGCAGCTATGTTATTTTAGACAAGTGAGCATACCCTGGTTGGGGAGGGAAGGCTTTAGTTTGCTGATCTAAAAAATGAAAGGGATAACTCTAGACGATTTCTTTTTTTTTTTCTTTGAGATAGAGTCTCGCTCTGTTGCCCAGGCTGGAGAGCAGTGGCTCGATCTCCACTCACTGCAAGCTCTGCCTCCCAGGTTCACGCCATTCTACTGCCTCAGCCTCCTGAGTAGCTGGGACTACAGGTGCCCGCCACCATGCCCGGATAATTTTTTTGTATTTTCAGTAGAGATAGGGTTTCGCCATGTTAGCCAGGACAGGTCTCGATCTCCTGACCTCGTGATCCGCCCGCCTTGGCCTCTCAAAGTGCTGGGATAACAGGCGTGAGCCACTGCGCCCGGCCCAACACTAGATGATTTCTATACTATCACCATTAGATTATCATAGGGCTTCATGCATTTTATCTCTAAACCTTGCTGCAGCCCTCTAAGATAGGTGTAATGATACCTGTTTTATGGATGAGACAACTGAAGTTCAGTAAGCCTAATTAGTGTACTGGTTAAGAACATTGTCCTTAAAATCAGGCACTACTGGATCTGAATTCTGGCTGTCATCAAAAAGCTATGTGATCTTGGGCAAATTAAAATTTTTAAATTTTTGTTATTATACTTTAAGTTCTGGGGTACATGTGCAGAACATGCAGGTTACATAGGTATACATGTGCCACAGTAGTTTGCTGCACCCATCAACCTGTCATCTACATTAGCTATTTCTCCTAATGCTATCCCTCCCTTACCCCCCAATCCCCTGACAGGCCTCGGCGTGTGATGTTCCCCTCCCTGTATCCATGTGTTCTCAATGTTCAGCTCCCACTTACGAGTGAGAACATTCAATGTTTGGTTTTCTAGTTATTACGTTTAACCTCACTGAGCTCTGACTTACACATCTATAAGCTGGAGATAATATCTTCCTTTTAGAGTTACTGCAAGTATTACATGAGATAATCTATGCAAAGCACCTAGTAAAATGCCTGGAATATAGTAAGTGTAAAACAAATGGTAGGTCACTTGCTCTTATTGTTCAAGGTTAGCTGAGAAACGAGTTCTACCCAGTTACAAGTCCTTTCTATAACACCAACTGGCTAACAATGTGATCACAAATAAGTAAGTTCTTTTGGTCTTACCTTAAGTTGTAATCACTCCTTGACAATATTTCAAAATTGTAATTCAGTTACCACTCTTTCAGGCCACAGGGAAGGCACTACTGTACTAATATAAGTGACACTCTAATGTACTTACCACCACCTCGACAGGCATTCCTTAATTCCTCAAACATCAATTTCTCCAGAGCATCATTCACGTAGAAAACGCCTTCAACCTGGTACCAAGAAAAGTGAAAAGCAATGTCTGAGTACACGTATGGCAAGTGTAGGCACTGGACAGAATACGCTGTATGCAGTATTTACTGTGCTTTACCCTTTACCAAACACTTTCACATTACCTTACGCATGCAGAAAACTTCCTATCAAAGGCTACGAGCTGCTCCCATCATAAAATATACCTTAAGAAAAATTTTGCAATGTTCACTAATTGTTTTAATTATTATACCCTCAAAACCACCTTTAAGAATTCAACCGATTAAGCATCTTTCTGTGTGATAAAGAAAAATCTTCCAACTATGCTCTCACAAAGCCCAAAGGTCTTAATCCTCAAGCTTCAAAAATATCAATGGATTTTTGAAAATTTAAAAAAAAACCCAGATCAATAAAAAACTCAAATTCTAAACATAATACATAGTCATCTAACCTTAGTATATTTATTCTGTGTTTAAGCCAATAGCTGGTTTACACTTTATTGTGCTCTAGTGGTGACTTACAAATCTCTAGTTAGGTAAATAGTGAGAAGAGAAATTTAACATACAGCTATGTAGCTGTGTGCTCAGTTCTATAAGCTATATACTTAAAAAAAAAATCTACGTAATTTTAAAGCTTGACAATAGAGGCGGCACATAAAAGGCAATGGACGACATACTTATGTAACACTAAAGAGCAGAACATTTTTATCATAGGTCAAATATTTTGAAGGAGCTATCCAGTAACGGAGAACCAAAGATTTAACACTTAATCAACTGAATGTAGTTTTTACCAGAAAGATGACTTCATGACCACTGCATAAAGAACAATTAATATCCACTGATGGAAAATGTTTCCAGTACAACTTCTTAAGGGTCACATGTATTAATTCACCAAACATTAACTGAGGATTTACTATGCATGAAGCACTGTCCCGGGCACTAGGGGAGATACAAAGAATATGATAAAATCTTGCTTTCAAGGAGCTCCCAGTACACCACAATACAGCTCTTATATTCTTTTTTCTTTTGTTTGTTTTTTTTTTTTTTGAGACTGAGTCTCACTCTGTGGCCCAGGCTGGAGTGCAGTGGCACAATCTCGGCTCACTGCAAGCTCTGCCTCCTGGGTTCACGCCATTCTCCTGCCTCAGCCTCCTGAGTAGCTGGGACTACAGGCACCCGCCACCACGCCCGGCTAATTTTTTTGTATTTTTAGTAGAGACTTCACCGTGTTAGCCAGGATGGTCTCGATCTCCTGACCTCGTGATCCGCCCGTCTTGGCCTCCCAAAGTGCTGGGATTACAGGCGTCAGCCACTGCGCCCAGCCAATACAGCCCTTATATTCTCATAAGAGTATCAGAGTGCAATGAAGCAAGTGCCATAACATTAAGTACACAGTGCTATGGAAGAATCTGATGAGGAAGTGCCTCAACAGTCTAGGGAGCTGGGAGAGGTTTCACAGAGATCCTGTACAGCTGGCTCTTTAAAGACAAGAGACATCACTGGTGCAGCAGAACATTTAGGAGCCAAACGCAAAAATGACATAAAGATGAGAGGGGAGCATTTTAAGGGAACAAAGAGAAAGTTTTAGTCCAACAAGTAGATGTGGGCTTTGGGGGAGAAATGGAGATTTAGTAACAGAGATGATCCATGTGAAATTCACTGCTACCATGAGGATGGAAGCACAATTCGTGCTTAGAAGTCAATAGCGTTTTAAGAGCAATGCATCAACATTCTAAGTCTCTATTCCCAAAGAAAAGGTGGTAGTAAAGTGCTGTATACATACTTAAACTAGAACTGCCTAGCAAAATTAGACTTGCCCCATCAATGAGCACCAGTGTGTGCTTTGAAGGCTAAGTCAGAACACCTGCCAGACAATGAAGGCTGTATTATTAGATCCTACAGATGATCATGTCATGGTGTTTTCTTTTTTTTTTTTTTAATTTGGGACTCACTCTGTCACCCAGGCTGGAGTGCAGTTTAGAATGATCACGGGTCACTGCAGCCTCGATTTTCCAGGCTCAAGGGCTCCCGCTGCCTCAGCCTCCTGAGTAGCTGTGGTGCACACCACCCCGCCTGGCTAATTCAATTTTTTTTTGGTAGAGACGCGGTCCCACTATATTGCCCAGGAAGGTCTCGAAGTCCTAAGCACAAAGGATCTTCCCACCTTGGCCTCCCAAAGTGTTGAGATTACAGGCCACGAACCACTGCACTCCCCTCCCCTTATGTTTCCTTCCTTCAGGGTATCGGTTTCCACACAAAGAAAGTGGCGAAACAGCAAATAGAACACAGATTTATCCCTGTGGGCTTTTTCTTCCCTCAGGGTAAGTGACTTGCCAACAAGGGAAACTCAATAAGCTTTGATTCCGAACAAAAGAGGGGAGTGGCTATTGGGAGCTGTTTACCAAGACGTGAGACGGTAAACCTTTGAAGCATTTACTTGGCATCTTCAGGGATTTCAAAAACTATTTAAAATACGTTGCAAAACTTCACAAACGTTTTCTTTTTTCACGTTAATGAAAAATATGAGCACAGATGGTGATGAAGGCCGAGAGATACAGAGCCCAGGCTTTCAAACTATCTGATGATCCCAAGCCCTCAAGTCTCCATTTGGGACGTCAGAGGAAAAACTAGTAAACTGGACATCAAGTCCTGGCTGAGCTTCTTCCTAGGTAGGTAGAGGAAACGATGTCACCGACAGATCCTCGAGGTCCTTCTGTGAAGTATTAAAAGCAATCAGGCCCTCCCCTGTGCTACTGCAAGAAATGACATCGCTTAATTAAAAACCAACATGGAATACTGAATGCTGAAAACTTGGTTCAGTAAACAAAGGTCTATAAACGTTATATAAATAACCAGCATGACTCAGAGGAGGTGAATTCCAGTCCCAGCAAATGAACCCAGGGCTGGCAGTTCCACCTTGGAAAAGATCACGGAAGTTTCTGAAGACCAGGAACGTAAACCAGCTCACGATGCGTTTATGAGACTGATCTGTGAAAACGCTTTGGAAACCCCAATTTCGTATTTATTTGGATTCCCCATATCCACTGCGCTTAGCTTGTCCTCGTGGTTCGGGGACCTCTCCTGGCGGGAGGTGGTGCTGGAACAGGTTGGGCGGCCCCAGAACCATGAGGGGAGAAGGAGGGGATGAGGCAAACTCTGCAAGGGGCCGGGGAGGACCCAGTGGTCGAGGGGAGGACTAGAGAGCGCGGTGGACGCCGGCCGGGCCGGGGACGTAGCAGGGAAGGCCCCGCCATTTGCTCTCCTGACTTACCTGCATGTTGGGCACGAAGCCCTTCTTGATCCTCCAGCAGTTTTTACTGATCTTTTCCAAGAACTGCAGCTCATCATTATAGCTGCGACTCATGGCGGCGACAACGGTAGCGAAAACTCCCGGCTCGGCTTTGAAGACCGGCTGCCGCGTCGTCCGGCTTCCCAGAGCACCGCCTTCCAAGAACCAAAGCGCAGGCGCGACCAGCGCCGCACAGGATGAGCAACGGCAAGCGCCGAGGCTCGAAACTCTTCAGGCCACTGTCTTTCCTCTGGTTAAGTTGTATTGTCCTCTAGTGTATAGCTAGGATCTTTATTAGTCGATTTCCTCTAAGCTACAGCTAAGCGAAATCCAGGAGTTTAAATTCCATTGTAGTTATCTTTTGTTTTGGAGATGCTTTTCAGCAGCTTATGAAAACACCTTGAGTCTGGGTCAGGTCCGGTTCATCGTCCTGGAGTTTACACCCTCAGCTGGGAGGGGAAAAAGATACGCCAGCAGCTGAGAAAGAAAAACCTGTTTGAATAGATACCATAGCTGAACATTTATGTTTCGGAATTAATCTGGATATACATCAAATAACTTTTGTTTTTATCGGAAAGGAGCATCCCAAAGAATGAAGCATGGCACCTTATCGTTTATTCTAACAAACATTTGTGGATGCATCTATTATGGCCAGACATGTACTACAAAATGATCAAATCACAGCCCTTATGGATCGCCAGAACTCCTCAATCTAGCATCCTTTGATGATCAAGACCTCTTTAATCATGCTTTTATACGCCATTTCTCTTGTTCATAGTGGTAGGTGAGCTTTAAGTGATTTCAGTTTCGAGTTCTGCCTCATGTCAACAACTGCAACTTTGGGATTAGAAAGACGTGCAAGATTCCATTTCTATCTGTGCCATTTACTGGCTTGGTGTGATTAACCCTTCTTATCTCTGTTTCGTCATCTCTAAAATGGGATCATACTTCTTTCTTGAGTAGAAGGCTAAATGAAGTGACACCGGAGGAGTAATCAGCACAGGGTTTGGCACACGGCAAGCACTCTGTAAACAGCTCTCCTCCTTCCATTCCCCCACTAGACTGTAAGTGCTGCAAAAAAACCAGTATGTAGTTTACATTCATTTTTCCCATTACCTACACTGGTTCCGCTCTTCTTCTCTTCTGCCCCAATTTCTCCCCATTGATTAGGTGCTCTGACACATTGATGTCATTCTCAATTATAAATTGTCTGAGTTTAGTACTTTACACTGCCATTTCACTGAATCTGTGGTGGGTGAAAAATCGTAAAGCTTGAAGTGATGCAACTTTTAGAGTTTCCTGTGGTTACCCTGTTTCTTCTTGGAAAGATTTCAGACGTAAAGAATTCTCTTTTAAAATTAAGCCTTGACATCTATGCAACCTTAGGTCTCTTCCCTTTTCTATGTCTTATTTTATTTTATTTTATTTAGACGAAGTCTCACTCTGTCGCCAGGCTGGAGGGCACTGGCGCCATCTTGGCTCACTGCAAGCTCCGCCTCCGAGGTTCAAGCGATTCTCCTTCCTCAGCCTCCCAAGTAGCTGGAACTACAGGTGCGTGCCACCACTCCCAGCTAATTTTTGTATTTTTAGTAGAGACAGTTTCACCATGTTGGCCAGGATAGTCTTGACCTCTTGACCCCTGATCCACCCATCTTGGCCTCCCAAAGTGCTGAGATTACAGGCATGACCTACTGTGGCTGGCCTCTTATTTCATTTTTAAAAAGTTCAGGGCAGGACATTTCTCAAATAAAAAAACCAAGATTGAAGTTGATAGAAAACAATTTTAATTAAACACAGAAGACAGTAACAGTGAATATAAAACATGAAATCCAATATGCAGGTAGTGGAAACCCCTAGAGGGCCTAAGGGATCTCCACTGAGAATGACCAATATAAATACAGACTTAAGAGTTTCTTACCCACCTGGTCAGAAGTACATGCCTAGCTCTTGTTCCTAGAATCTTTCTTGCCCCAAACAAATATAAACACAGGCACACGCAGCATGCATACACTCACATTCATACACCTCTATTTAGCCCTTTAACACAGTCTGCCTTATTCTGGGTTTCTGAAGGCTTGAGAAAGAAAACCTTCTACCTAAGCAATTCACAAGGGCTTGACAATTCCAGTGTATACTGTCTTCCCCTTCTGGGTTTACAGTAGTTGTGGGGTTAAGGACCATTTACTTCCTGGGGTGAATTGCAAACTGGCAATCAAGGGGCTGACTTCCCCCTCCACTGTCCACTTATCAGGTTCAGACCTTCCCAACCATGGAAACTTGGCTGCTGCTTTGAGGATGTTTCATACTTCAGGTTGGTGGAAATCAAAAGGAAACCCTGGAAAGGATGTGACAATGAAGATAACATCAAACCTTGGGCATGTCTGGGTTTGTCTGAGTAAGGAACAGATGGCTTCTTTTTTTATTATTTTAATTTTTGAGATGGAGTCTCAAAGGCTGTCACCCAGGTGGGAGTGCAGTGGTGCAATCTCGCAAGCTCCGCCTCTTGGGTTCAAGTGATTCTCCACCTCTTGGGTTCAAGTGATTCTCAGTCTCCCGAGCAGCTGGGACTAGAGCCATACGCCACCACACCCGGCTAATTTTTGTATTTTTAGTAGAGATGAGGTTTCACCATTTTGGCTGGGCTGGTCTCGAACTCCTGACTGTAAGTGATCTGCCCACCTCAGCCTCCCAAAGTGCTGGGATTACACGCATGAGCCACCATGCCTGACTGAGAGATAGTTTCTTTACCAGGTCCTACAGAGGCAGGGCCTCCTCTACCCTTGCCCTGCTTTGTGAACGCCCCAGACAAAGGAAAGGCCATGTTGGAGTACTGTCACCTGATGTGACTTAGCCATTGTAGAAGCAGTGGGGGAGAAGCAGGGAGGTGGGAGAGCATACACGGTAGTGTAGGGCAGCGGTCCCCAGCCTTATTGACACCAGCAACCGGTTTCATGGAAGACACTTTTTCCACTGACTGGGATTGGTGGATGGTTTCAGGATGAAACTGTTCCACTTCAGATCATCAGGCATTAGATTCTCATAAGAAGAGTGCAACCTAGACCCCCCCCCCACACAGTTCACTATAGGGTTTGTGCTCCCATGAGAATCTAATGCTGCTGCTGATCTGATAGGAGGTGGAGCTCAGGCAATAATGCTCCCTCGTCGGCGGCTCACCTCCAGCTGTGCAGCCAAGTTCCTAACAGGCCACATACCCAGACAGGTCCTGGGCCTGGGTGTTGGGGACCCCTGGACTGTACAGGATTGGAGAATTTCTTTAGAAACATATTTCCACCTCCCCAAACAAACAACAACGCCAAAAAGAAAGAAAGAAAGAAAGAAAAAGGTATTCTGAAGTGAGTTCATAATGATTAGCCAGAAAACAATTCGATTCCTGAACTCAGAGGGGTGTCTTTGGTTCAGGGAAAAGTCATCTGACTGCGAGAATCAGAAGAGCCAGTCCTGTCCCAGCCATGCTCCTTTCCAGCTGCCTGAGCCACTTCTCTATGAGTCCTACTTTCCTCATCTGTAAAATGGGAGTAATAATCCCAGCCTCACACATCATCTTGTGGAATAAGTAAAATAAAGCATGCTAAAGGGCATCTTCTTGTACTGTGGATTTGGCTGCTAAGTGGAATTGATCTTGGTCTGATTTTTAAACTCAACTGTAAATACTTTCTGTTAATTGTAATTTAAGAGCTAAACATGTTTATAAAGTTCCTTGGTCTGGGAAAAAGCAAAGCAGGACAAAAACAACAACAACAAGCAAAACAGGAGGAGGCTGAGTCTACTATAAAAAGAAATGAGTCAGTTAAGAGGTGAGCTTTGCATTCTTACCTCAAGAACTTCAATATCTGAATTGACGAATGAGATTTTGTGCGGATTGGGCAGAGGAAATCCTTGCTGCAATTTTGCTAAAATATAGAACAAGACATAAAATAATTGGGCACAAGCACAGAGGTTTTAGCAAGCTTTTTCGTAAGAGACTGACACCTTTTTTTTTTTTTTTTGAGATGGAGTTTCGCTCTTGTTACCCAGGCTGGAATGTAATGGCATGATCTTGGCTCACTGCAACCTCCGCCTCCCAGGTTCAGGCGATTCTCCTGCCTCAGCCTCCTAAGTAGCTGAGATTACAGATGCCCACCACCATGCCTGGCTAAGATTTTTGTATTTTTAGTAGAGATGGGGTTTCACCATGTTGGCCAGGCTGGTCTCGAACTCCTGACCGCAGGTAATCCACTTGCCTTGGCCTCCCAGAGTTCTGGGATTATAGGTGTAAGCCACCGCGCCTGGTGTGGATAGCTTTTTAATAATTGATCTTTTCATTCTCCCTGGTTCCACATTTGCATCTCTCTGATATGTCCCCAGAATTTTCCTGGAAGAATTGCTCATTAATCCGTGATTAATAAAAAATGCATCTACAATTACGTTCATTTGGACAGTAGAGAAATGCTGTCCATTTTTAGCCTGCCCAATGTATATTTTGAAAATACCTAATTAGTGGGTCTTGAGAACATTTTGGAGTCTAATATAAAAAATATTTTAACTGGGCCAGACCCCAGATACTGCAGTTTATGAACAACTGCTATGCAAGGAGAAGGCCCAGGATTATCATTCATGAAAACTGTGTCTATCCAGTTAGTGGTCCTTGCATAAGACCCACAAAGATAACCCGTAGGGAAAATAATCTCATTTCCGGTTGACTGGAAGGAGATTCTTTACTGCCTAAGGAGCATGGTTTCAATCTCCTTAACTCAACCAGTGTTAGCCGATCTTGCTGAGTTTGCAAATAGAATTGCTAACAGGGCTTGGATTTAGAATAACTAATTGTGCAACCACGTCATTGATGGTACAAACTTTGCAAATTCTGACGCTGGCCTGGATTCATGATAACATGATAGAAGTACAAGCTTCAGGGTGAAAAGTCCCAAACAATCCCCAGTGCAACTGATGCAGATGTTAGATGTTAGCCAATGTTACAGTCACATTGTTTTCTAATAATCCCTTACCATTGGCCAGTGGGAGGACTCCAAAGTGAAGAATAGAGGACAGAATATTTTCAAACCTCAAGACCTAAAATAAAAGAGGAAATAGAATCAGTTGCCAGATTGGGCTTTTTTTTTTTTTTTACTCTGTTACCCAGGCTGGAGTGCAGTAGGATCTTCTCAGAGGGATATACTAGCTTTGTAGAAAATCATATTTCAGGGTTTTCTAACGTTTTCCCTCTTGAGGATGGACACTTCTGCTTCCCTCTGCACTGGATTTTGGTGATACAAATTCAGAGGGACTACATGGTGTCAGCAAATGTGGCAGCTCAGATATCTACCAAGACAATCAAGAACAACTATTAGATTTCCCAATTAGCAATCTTCACTTTACTTACTGAGAGTCTCAGCCACAGGGGTTACCTTGCATTACATCATGCTCCAAAGCTAATGCTGTCCCCAGAACCCCAATTTATCTTTTTCTTTAAATTTAATTTTTTTTTTTTTAGATGGAGGCTCACTCTGTCGCCCAGGATGGAGTGCAGTGGGTATGTCTTTATCACCAGTGTGAAAATGGGCAGTGGGAATTCACTTTTGCAGTTTGACCTCAGAGTTTATGTATGAAACTATTATGCTACACTGCCTCTTGACATAAAAATGACAATAACTGAATATGAAAACACAGAAGTGACAATAACTGAAATAGTTACTGCAAATAGGAAAATAGTGGCCACTGTTTCTTTAATGCCTACTATGTGGTCAATGTGCTAAGTGCATTTCATGTATAATCTCAGCTAATCCTTTCAACAACCCCAAGGTTGGGCTGGGCATGGTGGCTCACACCTGTAACCCCAGCACTTTGGGAGGCTGAGGCGGGTGGATCACAAGGTCAGGAGATCAAGACCATCCTGGCTAACATGGTGAAACCCCATCTCTACTAAAAATACAAAAAAATTAGCCGGGCGTGGTGGCAGGAGCCTGTAGTCCCAGCGACTTGGGAGGCTGAGGCAGGAGAATGGCGTGAACCCGGAAGGCAGAGCTTGCAGTGAGTGGAGATCGCGCCACTGCGCTCCAGCCTGGGTGACTGAGCAAGACTCCCATCTCAAAAACAAACAAACAAAAAAACCCAAGGTTGTAATTTCAGCTCCATACCTACTCACACTGCCTATCCCGATTTCTTTTTCTCTGTAGTAGTTTTTAGTAAAAACTATATTTGTTTGTTTTCTGCTACTCTCAGCCTGTCACGCACAAATAAGCACAATCACACACACTCTCGAACAGAGTTTCCCAATAGTGGCACTCTTGATGTTTTGGGATGGATCATTCTTTGTTGTTGGGAGCTGTCTTGTGCACTGTGAGATGTTTAGCAGCATCCCTGGCCTCTACCCACCAAGTGTCATTAGCATCTCTCCTTCCATCCCAAGATATGACAACCAAAAATGTCTTCAGATATTGCCAAATGTTCCTAGCTGAGAATCACTAGTTGAGAACTACTGCTTTAGGATGTAAGTGCCTTGAGGGTAGAGATTTTATCTGTTTTGTCTAGAACAGTTCCAGGCTCAGTAAGTATTTGTAAGTAAATGAATACTGCTAATACTAATAATTAACATTATGTAGTGCTGCCCATGAACTAGGCAGTATTCTACCCAGGCATTCTGACACCAAAATCCACTTAACTTCTCTATGATAGTGCCATCCATCGCACTATGAGGTAATGATTTAGCTGATCTTCCTGAAGCTTGAGGGAAGGGGGATTCCAAGTCACATGTTGGGGTGTCCTCTTCCCATCAGAAAGTCATCAGGCTGGGAACCCCCCTCCCACAAAGGTCTCCATACAAGCAGCATTGACCTAATTTTAGGAGATGGGCAGAAAGTGTTCAAAGCATAAACCTAATCATGGCTTAATAATTTACATATTCCTTTGGGATTCTCGTCTCTAACTGTAGAGGATTATTTTATTGAGAAAACAGGCATTCTCTGAGAATGCCTTATACATTTTACTAATATGAGCATTTTACTATATGAGCATTATATAATGTCTCAACAGTCTTTTGAGTTTTTAAAAAAGTATTTCTGCATAAATAAAAGTAAACTGTAGAGTTCCTCTCTTGAATGGTTAATGGGCTCAATTGATGAGTAGCTGCATACAGAATTTCAAAGTCAAGTCCCACAATTATGGAGAAATCAAGGACTCCGAGACAGAGAAAACAATTAACTCGCTATTATATATAGTAGGAGAATCCTTGTTCTTCCAGTGTCCGGTAACCCCAAGAGCTCAGATTCCTACCTCAATATTGCTGCGATTGGACTCTGGCAAAGCAAGGCGGAATCTAAAAGAAAACAAGAAAAGTTTAAAGGAGGGTAGATTTTAAAACAACAGCCGTAGTAGAAAGAAACCAAAAAGTAAAAGGATATTTTCAGCTCAAAAGTCACTATAAAAAAAAACACACAAGGCCGGGCTACTGGGAACTGATTCTTACTGCAGAACCATGGAGTCACTGGGGAGAAAGGGCTTCAAGTAACAGCTTAGGGACCTGGCACAGGTTAAAAGGTCAAAGGACTGGAATCGGATGCCACCTGGTGGCCTGAGTTGAACTTACCTGTTTTTCAGCGCCAGGGGCAAGGAGAGTTTGCCTTTTTTTTTTTTTTTTTTTTTTTTTTGAGATAGGGTCTCACACTGTCATCCAGTCTGAAGTGCAGTGGTGTGATCTCGGCTCACTGCAACCTCAGCCTTTCAGGCTCAAGCAATCCTCCCACCTCAGCCTCCTGAGTAACTGGGACAACAGGCATGCAACACCTGGCCTAACTTTTTTTTTAGAATTTAGCTGGGGTTTTGCCATGTTTCTCAGGCTGGTCTTGAACTCCCGGGCTCAAGGGGTCTGCCCGCCTTGGCCTCCCAGGGTGCTGGGAGAGTTTACTCTTTGCTCTGCCTCTTTCTGTGCATTCAGTGAAAATCGTTCATCAGTACTTGAAAATGGTAAGTGTGCCTAGAGAACTAGGAAAGAGACAGAATTAATATGTCCATAGGAGGAAAGGATAGCCTGGTTCAAAGAAAATCCCTGACAAGCTCACCCACAGCAGGCGGTCTTGGGGTGGCCAGGCATGGCTTGGACTTGGGATGAAAGAAATGAAAGGAAACTCACAAGTGTAGGCTAATTTCTAAACTGGAATAGGTTTGCCCATGATAAGAGGTGGTGTAACCAGAGGGAGGAATCCCCTCACATTTCCTCAGAACTGCCCTCAAGGATGCCCTACAGATTCTGGTGCTCATTTTCCAAGGCAATCAGTTTGAGCCTCCATGCCACTGATGGTCTTTCTGTTCTTTGCCAGACCTGTCTCTCTTTTTGATTCTCAGTTATGACTCTGAAGCAATCTCAAAGCCTAATTGATACAAACATGATACTGGCTGAGCAAGGGCTATCTTACCTCTACTGTGAATATCCGCTCTTTAAATGCAGTAACAGAAAGATTCTTTTTTTTTTTTTTCTTTTTTGAGACGGAGTCTTGCTCAGTCGCCCAGGCTGGAGTGCGGTGGCGCAATCTCAGCTCACTGCAAGCTCCGCCTCCCGGGTTCACGCCATTCTCCTGCCTCAGCCTCCCGAGTAGCTGGGACTACAGGTGTCCGCCACCACGCCCAGCTAATTTTTTTTGTATTTTTAGTAGAGACAGGGTTTTAGCTAGTATGTTAGCCAGGGTGTTAGCCAGGGTGTTAGACAAGGTGTTAGCCAGGATGGTCTTGATCTCCTGACCTCGTGATCCACCCGTCTCGGCCTGCCAAAGTGCTGGGATTACAGGCGTGAGCCACCTGTGCCCGGCCCAGAAGGAAATTCTGGAAGAAGCTTCCATTTGGGACTTCCTCCTCTGACGGGGCCACCCCACTGTGGCATTCTTCTGCCATGGCTTCAAGAGTAGCTTAGAGGAAGGGTGTAGCTGGGGGTCAACCCAGGTGCCAAGTCTGAGCTCCAATGGCTTGTTCATCATTGGGAAATGTTTATCTGCCCAAGCTCGAGGAGTATAGTTAGGTAGTGATTCCATCTGCTTGTAGTCAGCTATATTTGCATTCTTGGACTATGTTGCTTGGGAGGAGTTGTAGGGTGTGTGCGTGTGTGTGTGTGTGTGTGTGTGTGTGTGTGGTGTGCATGTGTGTTGATGGTGGAGTTCAATTTGGAATGTCCAAAGCCTCAATCAATGCAATGTCAAAAAAAAAAAACCCCTCCTAAGTTATAAATGGTTCAACAATAATGTACATCTGATTGCCTTGAGCTTTGCATGGGATTAAGAGGGTTAGAATTAAGTCATCTGGATGAAGACCAAAAAAGGGAACGTGTCATTTAACTTGGCCTCTGAAGTAATCTAAAACATGTCTACTATGTGGGCCAAACTGTATTGAGGTTGCCTCCAGAGAGAAGTCTGTTTGGAATAACTCTCAATTGTAGATAGAGCAGTGAGTCTGGTTTAAAACTCCACAGCTTTAAAAACCATCCTGACTTGTCATGTCTCTTGGGATCAATTTCTCCCGGTTATTTGGTCAAAATTTGATTTTAGAATGGGGAAAGAGAAAGGAATACTAGTACTACTAGGAACAAATATTTCTTGATCAATGACTATATGCTGACTGTTGTGCTAAGTGATTTACATACATTATCTCATCTACCCATACAACAACCCTATGGAGGGGTGTTCTGTTTTGCTGATGAGGAAACTGATACTTAAAGAGGTTAAGTAACTTGCCTAAGGTCACACAGGTAGCAAGTGGCAGAGGTAGAATTCAAATCCAGATATGCCTGACTCCAGAGACTGTGCTTTTTTTTTTTTTTTTGACAGAGTATCGCTCTGTCGCCCAAGCTGGAGTGCAGTGGCGCAATCTCCGCTCACTGCAAGCACTGCCTCCTGGGTTCACGCCATTCTCCTGCCTCAGCCTCCTGAGTAGCTGGGACTACAGGCACGTGTCACTACACCAGGCTAATGTTTTTGTATTTTTAGTAGAGATGGGGTTTCACCACATGGGCCAGGCTGGTCTCAAACTCCTGACCTCATGATCCACCTGCCTCTGCCTCCCAAAGTAGCTGGGATTACAGGCGTGAGCCACCGTGCCTGGCCGAGACTGTGCTCTTAACTAGACATGCTCAAAGAGCTCAAGTGTGTTATTAGAATTCCTAGTTTTTTACTTTCTTTACCATTTTGTCCCCTTGATTCCTTGATATAATGAGAAAAGTGCTGTGTATTTTTTTCGATTTCAGCATAACCAGTTCCAGTGTTTTCTCTTTCTTTTATCGATGCTGAATATTGAAAAAGGGCATGCTGCCTGTTTCAATTTAGCGTGACTCCATGCTTGTGGATTTCCTCTTTCAGGCAAGGGTATTTATTTCCTGAATCTTAAGTCTTCTTTTCTTTCTTTCTTTTTTTTTTTGGAGACACAGTCTTGCTCTTGTTGCCCAGGCTGGAGTGCAATGGCACGATCTCGGCTCACTGCAACCTCTGCTTCCTGAGTTCAAGCGATTCAACTGCCTCAGCCTCCCGAGTAGCTGGGATTACAGGCATGCACCACCACACCCAGCTAATTTTTGTATTATTAGTAGAGACAGGGTTTCATCATGTTGGCCAGGCTGGTGTTGAACTCCTGACCTCAGGTGATCCACCTGCCTCGGCCTCCCAAAGTGCTGAAATTACAGGCGTGGGCCACTGTACTTGGCCTTAAGTCTTATTTTTTTTCTTTCTCTCTTTTCTTTTTTCTTTTCTTTTTTTTTTTTTTGAGATGGAGTCCCACTCTGTCACCCAGGCCGGAGTGCAGTGGCGCGATCTCGGCTCACTACAAGCTCTGCCTTCCGGGTTCACACCGTTCTCCTGCCTCAGCCTCCTGAGTAGCTGGGACTACAGGTGCCTGCCACTATGCCCGCCTAATTTTTTTTTTGGATTTTTAGTAGAGACAGGGTTTCACCATGTTAACCAGGATGGTCTCGATCTCCTGACCTTGTGATTCCCCGCCTCAGCCTCCCAAAGAGCTGGGATTACAGGCATGAGTCACCGCGCCTGGCCTTAAGTCTTATTTTCTAAGTCGTAGCAGTATACTGTGGTAAGTAAATACTCACGGTTTTGAAAGTGGACTCACCCAGGTTCAAGTTCTGGCTCAGCCATTCAGTAGCTCTGTGACCTTGAGTAAGTTATTTAATCTCTACAAACTGTAAAGTGGGGATAATAGTACCTACCTCTAGGACTGTTCATTTAATCAACTGACATTTATTGAGCACTGTGTCAGGCCCTGGAGACACAGAGTTGGAAGATTTAAATTAAACAATACAGGTGCTGGGCTTGGCATGGGGCCTAGTAGACAATAAAGACCCAATAATAAAGAATAGTCATGAATTATGCAAAAAAAATTATTTCTCTCTTAGCTCTCCATGGGCAGGTTACAGGGGAGTGAGGCGTGTTCTGAATCAGGGGACTCTGGAAATGATCTGGTACCACTGAGCACCTCCTTGTCCTGGCTGAGGCTAGCTCTAAATTTGAAATCATAGTCAAAGCCAATAGCTAAGAAATAGTCATTTTTTGGTACAGTTCATGACTATTCTTTTTTCTTCTTCTTCTTTTTTGAGACAGAGTCTCGTTCTGTCGCCCAGGCTGGAGTGCAGTGGCGCGATCTCGGCTCACTGCAAGCTCCGCCTCCCGGGTTCACGCCATTCTCCTGCCTCAGCATCCTGAGTAGCTCGGACTACAGGTGCCCGCCACCACGCCCAGCTATTTTTTTTTTTTTTTTTTTTTTTGTATTTTTAGTAGAGATGGAGTTTCACCGTGTTAGCCAGGATGGTCTCAGTTTTCTGACCTCGTGATCTGTGCGCCTCAGCCTCCCAAAGTGCTGGGATTACAGGTGTGAGCCACGGCGCCTGGCCTACTATTCTTTATTATTGGGTGTTTACCGTCTACTAGGTCCCGTGCCAAGCCCAGTGCCTCTGTTATTTCATTTAAACCTTACAACTCCGTATCTGCAGGACCTGGCACAGTGCTCAGTAATGGTCAATAGATTAAATGAATGGTCCTGGAGGTAGGTCCTATCCTGGTTTTATACTTTATGGAGGTTAAATAACTTACGCAAGATCACAGAGCTATTGAATGGCTACCACACACTTTACCTATATTAACTCTCATACTTCTCACAGCCTTCTCCCGAAGTAGGCTTTATTACACCATGTTACAGAGGAGGAAACAGAGTCCAAGAGAGGTTAAGAAGCTTGCCTGAGATGCCACAGCTAATTAGTGGCAGTGCTGGGATCAGAACCAGACCAGCTAGTCTGACTCCAAAGCCTGTGATCCTACGGTCTGTCTAGACCATCAACACTGAGTTTGTCTCTGATTTCTGTATTTTCTGTCTATATAGCCAGCCCCGAGCAGCTCCAGGAAGAGGCACATTTAGGCAGGGGATAGTTAGAGAGGCCATGTTGTTGTTTTGGGGAGAGTAATTTGGAGCCCTCATGTTCCCTGGTTCTTCTCAGGAATGTTCCACAATCCCCACCCACTTGATCCTTTTCCTGCTGCGTCTCTCTGACATCACCCAAGACCAAACCAGCTCATCCTGAAAAGCTTGGGGAGCCCAGGAGTGGAGGAGCCAGCTGGCGCAGCCTGCATGGGAGGCAGGGCTAGGGATCCTACTGCCAGAGCCCAGGGCTGTCATTTCAACACAGCTCTGGCTCCTCTGCAAAGTCTTGCCTCCTGGTTTGGCTGCTTTAAACCTGAGAGAGGCCCAGCCCACCTGCCTTGCCCCCAGCCTACTTACTGCCTGAGGTTTGCTATAACACCCCATGCAGGAGCCAACCTCACTTGTGCTTGGAAGGCCCCTGTGCTTGGTTTAATGCCCTGCCATCTCCATCTTGAAATTCTCGGCCGGGCACGGTGGCTCACACCTGTAATCCCAGCACTCTGGGAGGCCGAGGAGGGTGGATTACATGAGGTCATGAGTTCGAGACCAGCCTGGCCAACATGGCAAAACCCCATCTCTACTAAAAATACAAAAATTAGCTGGGTGTGGTGGCGTGCGCCTGTAATCCCAGCCATCCAGCAGGCCGAGGCAGGAGAATCACCGGAACCCGAAGGGCAGAGGCTGCAGTGAGCCAAGATCGTGCCACTGCACTCCAGCCCAGTTGACAGAGCAAGACTCTGTCTCAAAAAAAAAAAAAGAAAGAAAGAAAGAAAAAAAGAAAGAAAGAAAGAAAGAAAGAAAGAAAGAAAGAAAGAAAGAAAGAAAGAAAGAAAAAGAAAGAAAGAGAAAGAAAGAAAGAAAGAAATTCTTAATCCTTTTGAAAAGAGGCTCTGCATTTTCATTTTGCACTGGCGCCTGCAAATTATGTAGCCAGTCCTGCTCAGACCCAGCTAAGGCATCAGAACACCAGAAGCCTGCCCAGCAGAGAATCTCCAGGAGACTGCTGGGCAACAGACAACAAGCCAGGGGTCCTAATTTCAGGATTCATGTTCATGAGGTCAAAGAACTCTGTGGACTGTAGGAAGCCAAGAGAATGAATTCACATATTTCCGGGATAATGTAAATTTATCGGCTTAAAACAGTTTTTTCAGTTACTCTAATAAATAAACATAACAGCCATTGAACGTGCTGTTGCTTACTAGTATTACAGAAACATAAGAGACAAGGATCAGTTTGATTTAAGCAGAAAAGTGAACCTGGTCTCCATGTTTCTTAAAATCTTTTGCACCTTCTTGCCACAAGCTTGAAGTTGAATCACGATTAAATCCTTCCTTGAGATCCTGCCGGTAAACCAGACACCTGCTCAGACCTAAGTGTTGTTTCTATCTTCTCTAGGAACCTTCTGCCTCAGTTAGCAGCCCTGCCTCTGTGCCCCGCCCCACATCACTCCCCATTTCCAGCCTTTGCTTTCCTCCTGGTCCTTTCCTCTTTGTTTTCCAACAGACTGAGCATCGCAGTCCCAATGCTCAAGCAATGCTATCCACATTCTCTCCTTCCTTCCTCTCATAGCCAGTCTCAGATGCTGCCAAGTTCTCACCTTTGGTTCCTTCCCCCCTCACCCTCCTGCTCTCTGGCTTTCATCCTCAGTATTAGAACTGCCAAATATCACACCTGTAATTCCAGCACTTTGGGAGGCCAAGGTGGGTGGATCACAAGGTCAAGAGATCAAGACCATCCTGGCCAACATGGTGAAACCCCATCTCTACTAAAAATACAAAAATTATCTGGGCATGGTGGTGTGCGCCTGTAGTCCCAGCTACTCGGGAGGCTGAGGCAGGAGAATCGCTTGAACCTGGGAAGCAGAGGTTGCAATGAACCGAGATCACGCCACTGTACTCCAGCCTGGGTGACAGAGCGAGATTCCGTCTCAAAAAACAAAACAAAACAAAACAAAAAAGAACTGCCAAATAAAGATCACTCTTCATGGTTCAGAGTTTCATCAGCCTGATTCCCTAGAAATAGGGCTACTTCATGACTTCTGGAGGCCTGAGGCACTTTTGTCTTTGGGGGCCTTTCTTCTGTTAAAAAAATATTGAAAATTATATTTTATAACTCTTTTGGTATAAAGATAAGTATGATCAAGTCTAAATTGTATTCATTTTTTAAAATTCTTGTTTTTAAATATATTAAACCATTTTCATGTGTGTGTGTGTTCTTTTTTGGACAGGGTCTTGCTCTGTTGCTTAGGCTGAGATCATAGCTCACTGCAGCCTCGACCCCCTGGGCTCAAGCAATCCTCTCACCTTGGCCTCCCAAAGTGTGTGTGCCACCCTGCCTGGCCTTTCGTGGGCTTTTTAAAGTATTGTGGCTCTAGGCACTGTGCCTGTTGTGCCTAACGGAAGCTAATGAAGAAGTCAGGACTGCTTTGAAGGGCTTGGTAAATGTGAGTAAAGCCTTCATAAAACCTTTTCTCTCTGGGAAACCATACTAGCTTTTTTTTTTTTTTAAAGTTGTATTTCTGGGCGCGGTGGCTCATACCTGTAATCCCAGCACTTTGGGAGGCCGAGGCCAATGGATCACCTGCGGTCAGGAGTTCAAGACCAGCCTGGCCAACATGGTGAAACCCCATCTCTATTAAAAATACTAAAATTATCCAGGCTTGGTGGCAGATGCCTGTAATCCCAGCTACTCAGTGGGCTGAGGCAGGAGAATCCCTTGAACCTGGGAGACGGAGGTTGTAGTGAGGCGAGATTGTACCACTGCACTCCCGCCTAGGTGACAGAGTAACATTCTGTCTCAAAAACAAATAAATAAATAAAATTGTATTCCTTTTGTTGGACAAACAGTATAATTACAAAGAAAATTTTAATGAAGCCCAGGCGCAGTGGCTCATGCCTATAATCCCGACACTTTGGGAGGCCGAGGCAGGCAGATCACGAGGTCAGGAGTTGGAGACCATCCTGGCTAACACAGTGAAACCCTGTCTCTACTAAAAATACAAAAAAAATTAGCTGGGCGTGGTGGTGGGCGCCTGTAGTCCCAGCTACTCAGGAGGATGAGGCAGCAGAATGACGTGAACCCGGGAGGCAGAGCTTGCAGTGAGCCAAGATCACACCACTGCACTCCAGCCTGGGCAACAGAGCGAGACTCCATCTCAAAAAAAAAAAAAAGAAAAGAAAAATTTTTTAAAAGAACCTCTCATAATCTCATATCCTAACACAACTTTTCATTTTCATTTTTGTGATTCACTTCCTTGTCCAAATGCAAAGCAATTTCCCTCTTCCAGATGCAAAGCTATTTTACACAAATAATGGCTGTTGTGTTTGTGTAGTTTTGTATTCTGTGTTTTCCATTTAACATAATTTTATTGAAAACATTTTCCATTTTCCATGGGTTTTTTTTTTTTTTTTTTTTTTTTAGATGAAGTCTCACTCTGTTGCCCAGGCTGGAGTGCAGTGGCACAATCTCAGCCCACCACAACCTCCACCTCCTGGCTTCAAGTGATTCTCCTGCCTCAGCCTCCCGAGTAGCTGGGACTACAGGCGTGTGCCACCATGCCCGACTAATTTTCGTATTTTCAGTAGAGACGGGGTTTCACTATGTTGCCCAGGCTGGTCTTGAACTCCTGACCTCGTGATCTGCCTGCCTCATCCTCCCGAAGTGCTGGGGTTACAGGCGTGAACCACCGTACCTGGCCATCTTCCATGTTTCCACAATAGTCTTCATAACTACCACGTTGACTTGTGATTGATTTACTCCCCCTCTGCTGGTTTCTCAGATCTTTTCTGACTCTGCTTACATCTGTTTCATTGCTTCCTTTCTTCCTTGCATACATTTAGTCTGGGCCACCTGATCTTTCTGTAAATTCTCCCCCCAGGTAGTCTGATGGATGACTTCAACTTCCAGCTTTATAGGGCTGAGGAAAATGGGCTTTGCAGATGGTTCTGCCGAATGGCACTTCGTGTTCAGTGATCTACGTACGTGGCTTGCACATGGCCTTTCACCGTGCGTCACATGCATTTGACAGGCAGGCAGGCCATGGGGCAGATCTTGTTAAATTCTACGTTCTAGCAATGGGATCAGATGGTCAGTCTGAAGATACCTTAGGCATGGTCCAGTTCAGCTTCCTTATTTACAGATAAGATAAAGATCTTTACAGGAAACTGAGGCTCAAGGAGGTTAACAGACTTGATCAGGGTCATAGATCCTGTGAGTAAGAACTGGAAACTTGGTTCCTTAACTCCCAAAGCTTTATGCTCTTTCCTCACTAGCATGCTCTATGAATTTGATAAAGAAGAACTGTAGTTTATATTGCTGTACCATTAGAATGTACACTTCTATTACAGAAGTATATGTATATGTTCTTTGTATGCTTATATAAAATTAATAAAAATAAAATATAGGAAATATATTTTATATATTTATATAAAACATTTTATAAAATATATTGTTTTACATATAGTATATAAAATATATTTATTAAATATGTAATATTTTATGTATTTACTTAATTTATGTAGGTATATAAATATATAATATAAATATATGAGATATATATATATTTTTTGAGAGACAAGGTCTCATTCTACTGCTCATGTTGGAGTGCAGCGGCATGATCATAGCTCAGTGTAATCTCAAACTCCTGGGCTTAAGCAATTCTCGCCCCCCTCAGCTTCCTGAGTAGTTGGGATTACAGGGGTGCGCCACCATGCCTAGCTAAATTTTTAAAAAAGCTTTCGTACGGCTGGGCGCGGTGGCTCAAGCCTGTAATCCCAGCACTTTGGGAGGCCGAGACAGGTGGATCACGAGGTCAGGAGATCGAGACCATCCTGGCTAACCCGGTGAAACCCTGTCTCTACTAAAAAATACAAAAAGCTAGCTGGGTGAGGTGGCGGGCGCCTGTAGTCCCAGCTACTCGGGAGGCTGAGGCAGGAGAATGGCGTAAACCCTGGAGGCGGAGCTTGCAGTGAGCTGGGATCCGGCCACTGCACTCCAGCCCGGGCGACAGAGCGAGACTCCGTCTCAAAAAAAAAAAAAAAAAAAGCTTTCGTAGAGATGAGGTCTCACTTTTTTGCCCAGGCTGGTCTCAAACTCCTGGCCTCAAGTGATCCTCCCACCTTGGCCTCCCAAATTGCTGGGATTACAGTTAAGAGCCTGTAAGATGACACCTGGCCATATTACAGAATTATATTTGTAATTATTTTGTTCCCTATTTTATTTTTATGTTACTATAATGGAAAAAAGAAAAGCTTGACAGTACAATTTTTAGTAAAGTATATACTTTAAAGTTATTTGGCCCATTACAGGAGAGGTGCTTAACTGACTCATGTTCACACAATGGCTAACTCCACTTTTTTTTTTTTTTTTGAGACAGTCTCACTGTCACCCAGGCTGGAGTGCAGTGGTGTGATCTTGCCTCACTGCAACCTCTGCCTCCTGGCTTCAAGTGATTCTCCTGCCTCAGCCACCTGAGTAGCTGGGATTACAGATCACTTGTTTTTTTAATGGTCATTTTGTTTCTGGTCAGTTGACTCACTTATTACTAAGGTGTCCCAACAGTCAAATTGATTGATCTTACCTGTTCAGAGACAAGGAGCAGACCAGTCTTTGTCCCAAAATAACCAGGCCAACACTGGTACTAGCAACCTATAGACAATAAAAGCATTTATTATTAAGATGAGAGAGTGTCAATTTTGGCCACCAATATAATTTCCAATAGTTGAAACATTATGAGCCCAACTTTCCCTCTTAGTCTAAAGACATTGGAAATCTAAAAGACATTGGGAATAAATACCTCTGAAAATCCTGTCTTGTAAGTTAGGGAAGCTACCTGCAAAGACTTTTTGTTTGATGATCTCCTTTGATTTTTTTTCTCCTAATCTCTCTTCTCTATGTACGTGTGTGTGTGTGCCTATGTGCGTATGACATTTTTGTTAGGTTTATTATATTCTTCTATCAGATTGCATTTGGCCTTTATTTGCTCAAGTAAAAATGAATTCTACCTTGATTGACTTATTTAGATTTAAAAAAAAAAGAATTCCAGCGCTCCATGTAACTGAGGTAGGTGGTGGAAAGAGTGTGCATGAAGTAGAGACTGGAGAGAGATTTTACAATGTATGAGAGTGTGAGTGCTGGCCTCCCATCCTGCCACACATACCCTTCCCTCAGCTCCAACCTCACTGAGACAGGGTCTTACCCTGTTGCCCAGACTGGAGTGCAGTGGTGCAATCATAGCTCACTGTAGCCTCAAACTCCTGGGTTCAGAGCCACACTTCCACCTCAGCCTCCTGAGTAGCTAGGATGACAGGTGCACAACGCCACCACACCTGACTAAACAATTTTTTTTTGTAGAGATGAGGTCTTGCTATGTTGCCCAGGCTGGTCTCTAACTCCTGGCCTCAAGCAATCTTCCTGCTTCGGCCTCCCAAGACACTGGGATTATAGGCATGAGCCATCGCGTCCAGCCTCCATCCTCACTCTTAATCAATGGAGCATCCCCACCCTCTTCGAACATTTCAAAGCTGCTGGCCAACAGTCCACAGCAGGAGCAGGATTGGCATCTACAGGCTGCTCCACTGTCTCCCCAGACTTACGAAGTCCATGGAAACGATGGTTTCAACTGTGGAGTTCTTGGGTTGGGTGAGCATCATGATGGAGGCAGGGATGTCCAGGGTGAAGTTGCCTGGTTGTAGATTGATCACGGGAGGCTCTGTGGCCATTATCCTCACCATGAAGGGCTGGGACAAGATGTAGATCTCTGCAATCTGCCCACATTCCAATAAAGAAATAAAGATTGTGAGACGCGAGTTGATGAAGGGAAATCACAAGGTTAGGACGGCCTGTGGTGACTAAATCTTACATCGTGCAGTTATAATAGAAAAACAGCTCTTTAATAATCATAATCACACACAAAAATCAAACGATGATAACAGTTGGCAGTTACTGAACATAATACTTGATACTACCCACTATGCCAGGGGCTTTATGTATTATCACATCGAATCTTTAGAAAATCCCTGTGAGGCAGATTCTATCAGCATCCCTGTTTCACAGTGGAGAATGTGAGTCTTACAGAGGTTAAACGATGTTCTCAAGGTTCTAGGGGAATAAGTGGTAGAATTGGGATTCAATTCTAGGTCTGGGCTGGGCACAGTGGCTCACACCTATAATCCCAGCACTTTGGGAAGCTGACATGGGTGGATCACTTGAGCCCCGGAGTTTGAGACCAGCCAGGGCAACATGAAGAAATCATGCCTCTACAAAAAATAGGAAAAATAGCTGGGCGTAGTGGCTTGTGCCTGTAGTCCCAGCTACTCGGGAGGCTGAGGTGGGAGGATCACTTGAGCCAGGGAGGCGGATACTGCAGTGAACCAAGATCGTGCCACTGCACTCCAGCCTGGATGACAGAGCAAGACCCTGTCTCAAAAAACAAGCAAACAAAAACAAATCTAGTTCTATCTGACTCAAGATCCTTGCTCCAAAACCAGGATGCTACATGAACATCTCTTTGCCCTCAAGGGCAATTCCTAGCCCATAGGTTCATTATGTTCAATTCTTAGTGTGCTATGAAGGCACAATATTAACAGTTGCTTTACTACAGTTACAAGTGTTGGCACTAATCCTTCATTTAAGAATTGAATCCTTCATTTACACTAATAAATCCTTTATTTAAACTAATTATTTCAAGTGTGGTGGAATATTGTGGAAGGCACAGGTGATTTACTTTGTGAACTTAAAATTATACTGTAACTTGTAAGTTAATTGCACTTTAAACTGTACTGTTCAGTAAATATTCGTGGATAGTTGATTAAGAGAAAAAACTCCCGATAATAGACAGAGGGACTTATCCAAAAAGGAATACATAGAACCCACAAGTCTTCCAGAAGTAATTGCAGTGAAGCCAAATACACTACCAAGACTCAAACCCTGAGCACTTACCCGGGAGAGCACATTGCCAAGGCCTTGAGAGTTTTGAACAAAATGGTTGGAAATCTGGAAAATAAAGTCCATTATGTCACTGTTAGGATTTTACCTGGATTGTCTTTTCAGGGAAAATGTAGTGTTCACTACAATTTTATGAATTGTGAAGCTGTTACACCATAAAATATTCAGTGTTTAAAGGCGACCTATCATTTTATAGCCCAATCATAGGGAATCCGAAGTTCAGAGAAGTAAAGTGACTTGCCCAAGGTCACACAGGAAGTTATATTTCTTTTAACTCTGGGAACAATACAGTCTATTGTTAATAACTGTAGAATATTTACACATGGATTGTACATATATAGCACAAAAAACTTTTATTTATATATATATTACAATCTATGTGTACACATTCTTTATATATATTACAATCTATCTGTGTGTACATATTCTTTATATGTATTACAATCTATGTGTACATATTCTTTATTTATATATATATTACAATCTATGTGTACATATTCTACAGTCATTAACAATAAGCCTTGTGTTATTGTCCTCACTTTTAGGGATTACTGAGATACCAGATGCTTAAGGAATTTACGTTCGCAGATCAATGATTTTCAAGTCTGCAGCTAGAAGTGTCTAATTCTCAGCATCGTAAGGTAGCCACTGCTGCCATACTTACCATTCTGAACATAAGCTTTATATCTACTTGTATAATTAAGACATATAGAATGAGAAGATTCAAAAAGAGATGCTCAATAAAAGTTTTTCATTGGCTGGCTAGAGACAGTGCTGTCATTATAAAAGGGAGGTGCATGACAGAGAATCAATGAATATCTGTACTATTACTAATCATTGTAGATAAACCAGCTGTAATTACAACCAGGGTAACTCTTTATGTTAGCATAATACAGGAAATAATGATGATGATGATGATGAGCAACAGTTACATCGCACTTATTCTGTGTTGGGGATTGGTCTGAATGCTTGACACGTATTTAAATCTTTTAATGCCCATATAAACTCTGTGAGTATGGAACTATTATTATCTGCCTTTTCCAGATGAGGAAATTCCGGCACATAGAAGTGATATAAATTGAAATTACCTCTAAGGTCACAGGCAATATGTGATGGAAAGGGGTCTTGGTATTATCTGAGATGAATCTAGTACAGTGGTGAGTGGTGAGGTTATCATGAAAAAACAAATGTAGCAGAACTGGAAACTCGACAACTCCCCAGCTAATACAGGTCGAACATCCCTAATCTGAATATCTGAAATTCAAAGTGCCGCAAAAATCCAACTATTAAATGCCGACATGATACACAAAGGAAATGCTTATTGGAGCATTTTAGATTTTGGATTTTCAGATTAGGGCTGCTTAGCCGGTAAGTATATATAATGCAAATATCGCAAAATCTGACAAAATCTGAAATCCAGAACACGTCTGGTCCCAAGCATTTTGGATAAGGGATGCTCAACCCATAACCATGTTCATTCCACAATTCCTTCATTCCTTCACTGTCTCACTGAGAGTGATAACCCAGGAATCGAAATTATGGCATAAAAGTCCTATAACAAGATACTTATAAAAAGGCTGAATGGTGGTGACCATTGACATCCTCAGTTAACTCTCCTCACCTCTTTGGTGGAGAGAGTGACATTGAAAGCCCCAGCTGTGAAATAAGCAAAGGACGCAGATTTAAAGAAATACTCGGTGATTCCAATGTAGAGCATGGAGTTGCTGCGTTCTGGGAGCACAAAAGGAACTGGTGAGAAGGGCGGGTCGGCGAGGTTTTCCAGTGGGTAGAATACGCCCTGTGGGAAAACAGAGAGAAAGACCAGTGTATCAGGTGAAAACTCAAATTCTAAGAAGGCTAAGAAGGTGGACCATCTGAAATAGAACGAGAATTCCAGAAGCTCGGGCCGGGCGCGGTAGCTCACGCCTATAATCCCAGCACTTTGGGAGGCTAAGGCAGGTGGATCACTGGAGCGATGGAGTTTGAATTGATTGAATGATTGTTTTTCCATGATCAACCTGGGCAACATGGCAGGCCCTGTCTCTATAAAAAATACAAAAATTAGCCAGATGTGGTGGCATGTACCTGTAGTTCCAGCTACTCGGGAGGCTGAGAGAGGAGAATCCCTTGAACCAGGGAGGTTGAAGTTGCAGTGAACTGTGACTGCAGCACTGCACTCCAGCCTCAGCCTGGGTGGCAGAGGGGGACTTTGTCAAAAAAAAAAAAAAAAGAAGAAGAAGAAGAAGAATCCTAGAAACTCAGTAATGCTGAAAAACTGTTAAGGCTTTCTGACTCCTTGACCAGTGACTATTTTTCAAAGCTCTTAGGATTCTTGGGCATATTTAGGTGTGTCTGTTCACCCCAGGGTGTAACCCAATGAGAACCCTTGTTCAAATTTTCTCAGACAAAGAAGGAGGTGTATTTAGCTGGAAGGACAACTCTGAGTAAAAGTCGTTCCTGAGGTGCTGTGAAGTGGTGTCAAACGCTTGACCTTCAAAATCTGTGTCTGCTGAGTACCTGGGGAATCATAGAAAGAAGGACCCAAGACTCCAAATGGTTTAAATCACTTTTGTGGCATTTCTAGCACTGCTTTCATTAGCTATAGGGTGTTATTACAAAATATTGTCTTGTCCAACATTGAACTGAGTTGAAAGACTCTGGTGAGTGAAGTATGAGCCCATATGCTTTTTAAAAGACAAAGATATTAGCTTTGGAGCAAAATGAAACATAAGCACAATGATCGTTTTTCCATGATCAGTGAACACTAATTCCACGTGCTTATGGCCCTGACAGAGGTCAGCAGCCCTCAGTTAAATCCATGAACCCGACACTTAGGAATGGAAGTGCCAACGTGTACCACCTACTGATGTGTTAAGTTCCAATAAATACAGATCGCTCTACTTGCTGCCTCCTAGCTTCAAACCTACTCCTAGAGACAAAGACATATGATCCTTCTCCTGAAGAGGGCAGACATATGTTGTACAATACAATCATTTGCTTATCAACAAAATGTTCAAGAATCTTTTGAAAAGGTGTAAACATGAGGCAGTTGCTTGAAAGAAAATTAAATTATTCAAAGAGGATGTATATATATTTCCTTCTGTAAAGAGTCATCGTTTTTTGTTTTTGTTTTTGTTTATTTGAGACAGAGTCTCACTCTGTCACCCAGGCTGGAATGCAGTGGTAAGATCTCAGCTCACTGCAACCTCTGCCTTCCAGGTTCAAAGAATTCTCCCGCCTCAGCCTCCCAAACAGCTGGGAATGCAGCTGTGTGTCACTATGCCTCGCTAATTGTTTGTGTTTTTAGTAGAGATGGGGTTTCACCATGTTGACCAGGCTGGTCTCAAACTCCTGGCCTCAAGTGATCCGCCTGCCTGGGTTTCCCAAAGTGCTGGGATTATAGCTGTGAGCCACTGCACCCTGGTCCATCATCACTGTTTTCTAAATATTGGCTGTTGACAGCCAGGCTGAGGATTCTGATGATGATAAAGTTACCTTCAAGTTCAGGTCAAGGTAGTTCTCAGTAATTTCTGGAGAACTGATTAGGGAGTAATCCAACAGAGTGTAGTTGTCAATCTTGGTTAAAACTAAATAATCAACAAAGAAAAAAGAAAATCCATATTCATTAAAAGCATAGTATAATATATGAATGATGTCTATCTAGAACAATATAACTTTAAATTCTCTGTTTAAAAGATCAATTCCTGCTTTTCATAAGGAATGCATGTTATCTTTTGAAAACCCAGAAAAGTAGATGAATCAAAAGAAGAAAGTGAACATTTTTTCCAAGCGAATTAATCTGAGAGAAGCATCACTAAAATTTGGGTGTGCAGTGGTCCCCCTTATCTGCAGGGCATACGTTCCAAGACTCCAGTGGATGCCTGAAAGCGTGGACAGCACCAACACCTACATACACTGTGATAAAAGGAATGTGAATGTGAATGTGAATGTGGTCTCTCTCTTTCTGTCTCTCAAATTCACATTGAGATATTGAATATTTTTAAACCGTGGTTGACCACAGGTAACTGAAACTGCAGAAGGCAAAACTGCAGATAAGGGAGGACTTCTGTATACCTTTTTAGGTATACACATATACAAACACAAAATGCATGTATAGCTTTTTTTTTTCTTTTTTTCTTTTTCTTTCTTTTTTTTTTTGAGATAGAGTCTCACTCTATCACCCAGGCTGGAGTGCAGTAGTGTAATCTTGGCTCACTGCAACCTCTGCCTCCTGGGTTCAAGCAGTTTTCATGCCTCAGCCTTCCCAGTAGCTGGGATTACAGGTACCCGCCACTACACACAGCTAATTTTTGTGTTTTTAGTAGAGACAGGGTTTCACCATGTTGGCCAGGCTGGTTTCGAACTCCTGACCTCAAGTGATCCACCCACCTTGGCCTCTCAAAATGCCGTGATGACAGGCGTAAGCCACTGTGCCCAGCCCTATATAAGTTCATGATATAAATGATGAATTGATGGGTGCTGACGAGTTGATGGGTGCAGCACACCAACATGGCACAAGTATACATATGTAACAAACCTGCACGTTATGCACATGTACCCTAGAACTTGAAGTATAATAAAAATAAAAAATAAAAAATAAAAAAAAGGAAATTAGTACAAACACAAAACTCATACCAATATTTAGCCATATATATTGGGTTGGTATAATGAAAGACTTTTCAGTTTGATGTTATAAACTGCAGTTAGAACTTCATTTTTTTTTTTTTACGAGGAGTATGCATTACTGTTGTCATTAGAAATATTTTTAAAAACAGATTGTGTGAGAGAAAATAAAGTCCACTAAATTGGAGAAGCCAAGGAAATTCTTAGGCACAGTGCTACTAATTCAAATAATTTTATGTGTTATCATTTTCAGAATAAAGCAGAAATCAAGAGGACCAGAGTACAGTGTTGGGTGAAGTTCTGGGTGAAGTTCCAGAAAGCACAGATTGGGCTGGGCCTGGTGGCTCACACCTGTAATCCCAGCATTTTGGGAGGCTGAGGCGGGCAGATCACCTGAGGCTGGGAGTTTGAGACCAGTCTGACTAACATGGAGAAACCCCATCTCTACTAAAAATACAAAATTAGCAATGTGTGGTGGCGCACGCCTGTAATCTCAGCTACTCGGGAGGCTGAGGCAGGAGAATCACTTGAACCCAGGAGGTGGAGGTTGCGGTGAGCTGAGATCACGCCATTGCACTCTAGCCTGGGCGACAAGAGTGAAACCCCATCTAAAAAAAAAAAAAAAAAAAAAAAAAAATTAAAGCACAGATTTTACTGTCTGAAGCTAGTTGTATGTGCAGTGATGCAGAGCTCAGGTTTCCCACTTGGCTTTGGAGAGCTGCTTTCCTGACCACTGACATGTGTTCTACAATATGAAGACCTACTCCCTGTTCTAGAAACAGTTACCTGAGCATCACGTCTTCTCTCTTCTTGCATGTCATAGATGGAGATGAAAAGCAAGAAGAGATGAAGTGTCTTGCTAAGATAAAGGAACAATATTATCCTAAGCCACCACAGTTTTTAGTTTTTAGTTTTCACTTTTTTGAGATAGTCTTGCTCTGTCACCCAGGCTGGAATGCAGTGGCACAATCTCGGCTCACTGCAGCCTCTATCTCTCAGGTTCAAGCGATTCTCTTGACTCAGCCACCCAAATAGCTGGGATTACAGGCCTGTACCACCACCTCTGGATAATTTTTGTATTTTCAGTAGAGACAGGGTTTCACCCTGTTGGCCAGGCTTGTCTTGAACTCCTGGCCTCAAGTGAGTCTCTTGCCTCAGTTTCCCAAAGTGCTGGGATTACAGGTGTGGGCCACTGTGCCTGGCCATTGCCACAGTTTTTAAAATGCTTTCAAGTCGTTACTCTGAAGCACAGCCATCATTTCACAGACGAGGTGAATGAGGCTCAGGGGTAAGGGAACTTGCTCAAGGAAAGCTAGAACATGGCTACTTTTTTCCTCACTACATCTCATTTTCTTTCCCTACATCTCCAATCCATTCATTTTCTTTCATCTATCTGCATCCATTTATCAGTCTAATTATACAGTTTTTGAGACAGGATCTCACTTTGTCACCTAGACTGGAGTGCAGTGGCATGATCTTGGCTCACTGTAGCCTCAACCTCCTGGGCTCAAGTAATCCTCCTACCTCGGCCTCCCCATAGCTGGGACTACAGGCGCACACCACCATGCCTGGCTGATTTAAAAAAAAAAAAAAAATTACAGAAACAAGGTCTCACTATGTTGCCTAGGCAGGTCTTGAACTCCTGACCTCAAGCAATCCTCCCACCTTGGCCTCCCAAAGTGCTGGGATTACAGGAATGAGCCACTTCGCCTGGCCACAATCCAGTGTTTCTTAACCTAATGGGCTGGGTGCTGCGCCTGACGCTGGGGGAACAGCGGTGAGTCAAACTTCCTGCACCCAAGGAACTCATAGTCTTGGGGAGGAGACAGACATAGCAATAGGATATTATAATACAACACAGCAAGGGCTGATCTAAACTGAGCTCCTCATGGTCCTGCTACAAACCTGCTCTTATGTTCTTTCCCATCTCAATAAATGTTAAATCCCTTCTTCCAATTTTCCAGTTGCTTAGAGTTTTACCCACCAAAGTCACCCTTCACTCCTCTCGTGACCCACATTTGATCTGTTGGACAAATACCACTGTCTTGATCTTCAAGGCATATCCAGAATCCCAACATGCCTTACCATCTTCATCACGCCACCCTAGGCCAGCCACCATCATTACCTGTATGGGTCACCACACTCATCTCTTAAGTAGTCTCCTTGCTTTTGCCCTTGGCCCCCTTCCTTCCTGTCTATTTTTTTTTAGCACAGAAGCCAGACTGATCTCCTTAAACTGTAAGTTACGTCATGCCGGCCTTACTCTTCAAAGGCGTCCCATCTTAGATTAAGAGGTGGGCTTTGCAGTCCCCACACATCCCTGAAGATCAAACCATCCCCTTTCCCCTTCTCTGACCTCACTGCCTGCTCCCCCCCAACCCCCTGCTCCTAGTGTGTCCTTCTCACAGCCTCCCCAGCACACTTGAGATATTCAGCCTCAGGGCTTTTATGCCTGCAGTTTCCTCAATTTGGAATCTTCATCTAGATTGAGCAGCAGCTCACTTTCTACTCCCTTTGGGTTTTTCTAGTAGTGCCATCTGCTCAGTGGTGGTTTTCCTGGTCACTCTGTCTAGAATAGAAATTCCTCTCCAGCTCCTCCACTGCTTTATTTTTCTTCTTACCACTTATCACTGCCATAGCATAGATTTTACTTATTTATATTGCTTGCCGTCTGTCTCTTCCCACTAGGCCCATGACGGCAGGTATGCGTGTGCCTAGGAATACTGTTGCATCCCCAGCACCAAGAACAGTGCTCAGTCTGTTTCAGGTGCTCAGCGCGCCATTGGTGAATGAATGGATGCAGTGCAGAGAGAGAGAGAGATGTCCAAAGTATCATGTGAGCACAGAGGAGGCATAACTTTATGGAGTGGGGACTGTCAAGGTTTCCTGGAAGAGGCTATGTCTGAGCTGGGTCTTAAATATAAAGAGGAGAGAACACAACATATAAAGAGAGGTAGAGAATGGAAAGGATTAAATCCTCCAGGGTTTAGCACAGTGCTGGCTAAGCTCTGCAGGTTTAGAAATGGGCACTCAATACATATCTATTAAAGAAGCAGTCCCCAACCTTTTTGGCACCAGGGATCAGTTTAATGGAAGATGATTTTTCCATGGCCTGGGGCTGTGGGGGACGGTTTCGGGATGAAACTTTTCCACCTCAGATCATCAGGCATTAGAGTCTCATAAGGCACATGCAACCTAGATGGCTCGCATGCGCAGTTCACAATAGGGCTCGCATTCCTATGAGAATCTAACGCTGCCGCTGATCTGACAGGAGGCAGAGCTCAGGCAGTAATGCTCAGTTGCCTGCCCACTGCTCACCTCCTGCTGTGCGGTCCAGTTTCTAACCTGTCTATGGCCCAGGGATTGGGAACTCCCATGTTAAAGGAATGAAAGGATGGAGGGGAGAGGAAGCTCTTCCAGGCAGAGAAAACAGCAAAAGCAAAGGCAAGGGGTGAGGAGGGCAGTGGAAACAGTTTGATTGCTGGGGCAGAGAAAGGTAAAGAGAAAGATGAAGTGGAGAGAGGAAAGTAGGAGATGGGGTGTGGTGAATCTTGTAGTCCATGCTTAGGTGCATGGACTTGATGCTCAGGGCAGCCACTGCAGGCTGAGAACCCCAGAATAACCTGGTCAAGATTAGTGTTAATCTCTCTGAAGAGAAGGGATGTAATGCCACTGCTTGGGTTAGTGCTTGTGAGGGTTTAATTCCTGAACCTACATCTCATCTCCCTGGAGCCGCCCCTCTTGCAGCAGTGAAGTTAGTTATTAGTCAAAGTGTGCATGCTCTATACACAAGGCACGCCCTCCCATGCACCTTCCTGGGGCTCTAATTTGCAGAATGTAAAGCAGGATGGAGAGCTCGAGCTATACAGCCTTGAAAAGCAAACCCAAACAGTACCAGCTTTTGAAGGTGGGAAGACAACCATCTGGAAAAGACAGTTCTAAGACTCACCCTCCAGTGTGCTGAGGTTGGCATTTAGCGCTTTGACTTCACTTGCAATAATGGGACAGAGCTGGCCACAAAGGAATAAAAGGAAAAAAAGCAAGTTATCATGTTGTACTGGAAACCCTTACTGATAGGCCTAGACCCTGCAAACAAAGGCCTCGTGGTTAGCAGTCATTATCCCTTTGGTCATCGAGACTTTCTCTTAAATTTGTTGATGTCTATGGGCCTCGCTTTATGTAGATACAGGTGGTATGTCACTGAATGCCAGCTGAACTTTGTAGCAACTGGGACTACATCCAATCAGCCCTGTCAAGAGTGAGTGAGCCCTTGGCTTTTCTTTCTGTGACATGACAGGGCATGCGTCCCAGTCTGTGCTGTTACATCCGAGGAACCTGCTGCTGGAGCTTCTGTGTCTTTCCTGACTGCCGGGGGTGCCGCCAGCGTGCCACTTCCTCTAGGAGCAGCTGCCTGCCCTACCTGGAATGGTTAGAGCTGGAGCTTTTACCTTCCCCCTGGGCTAGCTGGAGAGCACATGATATCAGAGATCTACTTAGAGATCTATGTTGTTGCCATCTTTTTGGAATTTGAAAATTAGTCTTGAGTCAGATTAATATTTTTAGGAAGAGGCAGAGGTATCAGCACCGGTGTGCCTCTTGTGTGCTCATTGATGTGCTTGGCATAGTAGTTGCAGCACAGGCTTGGGTGCCTGGGGCCGAAGGTTGGGGCAAGTTACTTGCACTCTTTGATCTCAGTTTACACATCTGCAACATTTGCATGGGGATGATAATTGTATCCACTTCATCAGGTTGCTGTGAGTAGAAATGGAAGTAATCCATGTAAAATTGTCCAGCTCATAGTAAGCATTGAGTAAGTGTCAGCTGTTGTTGGTTTAACTCCATTTTACCTTCATTACAGCCTTGAGAGGGGGGCATGACTGTCCCCCAATTACAGATGGGAAAACCAAAGCTTAGAGAGGTTAAGTGAGTTGCCAGGTGTTGCACAGCCAGGATTTGAACTCTGGTTTTACACAGCTAGACAGCTGTGGTCTCAGCATTCTTTTCTATCTTCCAGTGGCACAGAGAGAATCACAGAAGCATCTATTATCCTTAAGCCATATATCAATTTCAGGCAAACTTAATTATTGGCTTCTGTGGCATAACTCATTCTTCACGGGCCTCCTGTCAGAGGCCAAAGAACCATGCCTTGTTTCCAACAGAGGAATGATCAAGTTTGGGGTCCTTGAGAATGACAGTGCACTTTGCCAGGGACTCTCTAATGTGCACATTCATTGGCACTCAGCCTCTGTCAGGGAAGGATGGAGAAGGACCATAAGGCTTCAGAGTCCTGGACAGCTCTACCACCTCCTGGGACGAGCTGCTTGATGCTTCTGAGTGTTGATTTCCTTACTGACTTTCATTAAGCACCTAACGTCTGTCAAGTACTGAGCTGAGCACTAGAGAGATGGAGGTGGCCACGCACTTTGTCCCTTCTTTTCCAGAAGAGTCTTCCTTCTTTTCTAGTCCTTGTCATCCCTGTCCTTATCTCCCCCAAAATACAGATAAAGAGTTCAGGGAAGGTGTGGTCAGTATCGGAAAGAGAGTGCATAGCCAATTCCATCTTTCCCTTCTTCAGACACTGACTTCTGAGACTGGAATACTTGTAGCTTTGGAAGGGATCTTAATTTATTCTATTTTCTTAACTTATTCCTATTGTATTTCCTGGAAATGCCTTTTCTTATCCTTCATTCCTTACATATACAAATCCTACCTATTATGTTAAGATCTAGTTCAAATTTTGTATCCTCTAAAAATTATCTCCCGGGACACTTCCGAGTCCTATTTCTTTAAAATTTTCCATTTCTCTGAAGCTGTCCTGTTCAATCTAATGATCATGTAACTGTGTACTAAGTTCAAGTACTCAGTTAGTTATTGTTTCACAAGCCCGAGTTTGCATTTTTGAATAGACAAGTGTATCGCTCTTTCCTATTCCCAACAGACCCTAGTCTATGGTAGCTGGGCATGCAATAATAGGTACATAATAAGTAAATTCTTGTTGGTTGTTTGCCCACCCTATGGTAAGAAATTTGAGAGAGGTGCTGTTGTTTTCTTTATCTCTGCATCCCAAGCACCTACCACAATATTTGGCACATAGTAGGGATTTGAGAAACTGTTATTAAGTTGCAAAGGATATTTAATGTGTGTGAAAGTGCCTTGGATAGTGCCTAGCACACAGTAGGTGCTCAATAAAGGTTTCTTGATTAAGAATTAAAGGATTGGCTGGGTGTGGTGCCTCACGCCTATAATCCCAGCACTTTGGGAGGCCGAGGCAGGCAGATCACAAGGTCAGGAGATCGAGACCATCCTGGCTAACATGGTGAAACCCCATCTCTACTAAAAATACAAAAAAAAAAAAAAAATTAGCCGGGCATGGTGGCGGGCGCCTGTAGTCCCAGCTACTCGGGAGGCTGAGGCAGGAGAATGGTGTGAACCCGGGAGGCGGAGCTTGCAGTGAGCCGCGATCGCGCCACTGCACTCCAGCCTGGGAGACTTAGAGCAATACTCTGTCTCAAAAAAAAAAAAAAAAAAATTAAAGGATGATAGAACTGCTACTAATGGCATTTTACTGTGGCTGTCTAACCTCTAAAGACTCACCATTTCATTTAAGTTCTTTAAAATGGGTTTCTCCATGGGCTCAGCAAAGGAGTTATACAAAACACTGAGGAAAAAATGAAAACAAACAAAAAAGAGGTTACTCAGAGACCATAGTCAGCCATTTATAAACCTTCCCTAGGCAATGCCTGAGTATCCAGCCTCTGACTAGCCACTGCCCAACCGAGGGCTCTCACTCACCTGAGTTCTCCGGAAAATGAGACATGGGCATGGCTCACTTGGGCGTAGCAATCTTGGAGCTTCAGTGTAGGATGACCAAAGTCATTTCGGGTTAGGATGATGATACCAGTAAAGTATACTCCGGAGAGAAACAAATCAGCTCCTCCTGTGTCTTGGCTGTTTAGAGAAAAAGTGCAAGGTTATCCAAGCCTGAGTCAGGCACAGAGATGGACCTTGTTTCTCTGATTATCCAGAGGCTGGGTAGCTCCTGGACTGCAGTGACTTTGTCATGTTTACCTCTGACTTCCTTGCACCTACAACAGGTAGGAGCAGAGTGGGTGCTGACTGAATATTCACAGAACAGACGAAGTACTGAATATGTGAAAGCTAGCAGCTATGGGGATGTTCTAATTATTTCACCCTGAGTGCTCTGGCCCTGACAGTGATTGAGCTTGTATTGAGCACCCTTCATATACAATGTTTGTTTGGGGAGAGAAAAGCAAGGGTAAGACTGGCAACACTTTATTCAGGAGGGGCACTGATGAGAAAGGGAGGCTTAGATGTAGTCTGTGAACTCCTTGAGGGAGTGCCTTGTGTGTTACTCATTTCTGTGTCCCCAAGACTTAGCATGTGGCCTGACACAGAGTAAGTACTCAATATATGGTTGATGAGTCATTGAATAAATAAATGAATACACGAATCTATGTTGCTGTGGGGAACGTGTCATTTCTCTACAATCTACAAGACTGGAGTTCTTGAGATGGGGGTAAATGGGACATAGTAGGCACTCAATCAATGGTTGTTGACTGACTTAGTGGATGAAAGAATGTGTTTTCCTGTGGCACCAACCAAGGCAGACCTAAACATTACGCCCAGAACAGTGGTTTACACATCGTAACTGGCCTGTGAAAGTACTTTGAATCTGATTTCTTCCTTCTATACGAGGGTGCAAAGGCCCTTCCACTTGGGCTTGGGCTTAAGCTGACTACCAACCTTCAACCTCTGTGTGAGGGAGAAAGGCTCCACTTCCCATCAGTTACTCCTGCGGATGGGGAAGTGTGTTGAATGGCTGGCTCAAGATCATGCAGTGATTTGTGGGTGATCTAAAAGGTTGAGCATGCATCTGTTTCTCTGATAGTCAGGGACTTCTAGTTCTTAGAGAATCTTAAATGACGTTTGATCATATGCTGTACCTTTAAGGGAAGAATGTTTTTCACCCTGACCCCCTAGCAGGGATTTCCTAATTTAAGCCTCACCTGGAAAAAAAAAATTCTTTTGAGAAAGAGTGTTAATAGTGAGGGAAATAAGTCTACTGCCAAAAACATTGGTGAACTTCTACATTTTCCATTTTTGCTCACATTCCCCCAGAACAGCTGTAGACATCTCAGTGGAATACTCACAAAAGTGGAGACTCGAACTCCCAGTCTGTGCTGATGTTGGCAGTGCCGTGGTTGGTTAGCGCTTTGATTCCCACCCCAGGCACAAAAGCCAGTGAGGTATTTGGAAATGAAAAGGCCTTGATTTTTATACTGTAAAACCAGAAACAGAAGTTAGGGCAACTCTTCCAGCTTATCTCTTCAATCAAGCAAACTTGGGAACACAGTTGCAGAACTCTTACCACTGAGGCCATTGTGAATTCCTACAGAGAAAAGAACCTCCTGTCTGCAGGGCTGTCTCTGGAACTGCCTCCTAATTCTCCTCAAACTCCTACCAGGAAGTCTCTTGAATCCAGTTAATGAGGGAAATGAGCAAGTTTAGAAATATATATATATATATATGTAATTTTTCTTCTCTCCCTCTCTTTTTTTTTTTTTATAGAGATGGGTCTCATTTGTCACCCTGGCTGGAGTGCAGTGGTGTGATCTTAACTCACTGCAACCTCAAACTCCTGGGCTCAGGTAATCCTCCTGCCTCAGCCTTCCAAATAGCTGGGTCTACAGGCATGTGCCATCACACTTGGCTAATATTTTTTATTTTTTATTTTCGTAGAGGCAGGATCTCACTATGTTGCCCAGGCTGGTCTTGAACTCCTGGCCTCCAGCAAGCCTCCTATCTCAGCCTCCCAAAGTGTTGGGATTACAGGAATGAGCCACCTCGCCTGGCCTAGAAAGATATTTGTAAATAATCAAACAATCTACTTGTTTAGTTTATTTAAAGACAAAAAGAAGGCACAACATTGCCATCATTATTTTCCTTCAGCAGTTCCAGTGTTTCACAAAAGGGGTGATATTTGTATTTTGCATGGCACAGCTATTTTTTTTCTTTTTCTTTCTTTCTTTTTTTTTGAGACAGTCTCGCTCTGTTGCCCAGGCTGGAGTGCAGTGGCACGATCTCAGCTCACTGCAATCTCCGCTTCCTGGGTTCAAGGGATTCTCCTGCCTCAGCCTCTCGAATAGCTGGGACTACAGGCACATGCCACCACACATGGCTAATTTTTTGTATTTTTAGAGAGACTGGCTTTCACCATGTTAGCCAGGATGGTCTTGATCTCCTGACCTCGTGATCTGCCCACCTCAGGCCTCCCAAAGTGCTGGGATTATAGGCGTGAGCCACCGCATCCAGCCCTTGGCTCAGCTATTTTTGTAAGGGACTGTCATACACATTACAGGACATTTGGTGCATATGCCAGTAGTAGTGTCCCTCCCCACCTGTCATTGGGACAATCAGAAACGTGCCTTCCTCCTATTTCCAAAGGTCCTCTATGTGGACAGTATCTTTGCTAGTGGAGAAACTTAGAGAGTTGACTTCCCCTAGGATTCTCTGGGCTGTCAAAAGGGTAACTAGGAGGCAGTGAGTTGCATGTAATCTGCAAAGGCAGATGACCACATGCATTATAAGAAATTATGATGAACGGCTGGGCGCGGTGGGTCACGCCTGTAATCTCAGCACTTTGGGAGGCTAAAGTGGGCAGATCACGAGGTCAGGAGTTCGAGACCAGCCTGGCCAACATAGGGAAACCCCATCTCTACTAAAAATATAAAAATTAGCTGGGTGTGGTGGTGGGTGCCTGTAGTCCCAGCTACTCGGGAGGCTGACGCAGGAGAATCGCTTGAACCGAGGAGGCGGAGGCTGTGGCGAGCCGAGATCTCCCCATTGCACACCAGCCCGAGTGACAGTGTGAGACTTCGTCTCAAAAAAAAAATTATTATGAACATCTATTGAGTGATTGCTACCTGCCAGGCATCGTGGTAAGTGCATTACATGCATTAGCTCATTTTAACTCTCACGGTAATCCTGTGAGGCGGTTGCTGTTTTTGCAATCCCCATTTCAGAGATAAGAAGATAAGAAAAGTGGCTTAAGTCGTATATAAGTGGCAGAACCAGACCTGGAACCCTCCTTAGTCTGACTTGAGACTGTACGCTTCACCACGAGGCTATGCCACTTCACAGACTGCCCAAAGGGTGCCTGACTTGCAGCCAAGTTTAGTACCAGCTGTAAAAACTTGGGCAAGACACTTAACCACATTCAGTCAATCACTCAGAAGTGCTACTCACAGGTAGGTGGGGGAGACAAAATGAGTTCATCTGTGAATTATTGCACCCAAGAAAGGCATTGTTGTGAACAAAGATTAGGAAAAGTTTAAAACATAAATGTGATAACTGATAAGAAACAATTATTTGCTCATAATATTTCCTCTTCTATGCACCCTTTCCTACCTAGTCTCTGTCACACATCCTGAGTCCCACTGTGGGAAGAGGAAGCAGAGACTCATTTACTATATCTTGGAAATATTTTAATTTTGATACATGCAGGTCTAACCAATTCTTTATAACTGCTGCAGAGTATTTCAAACTGTGGATGGATGCACCATTTCAAAAAAAATCATTCCTATGTTGGTGGATATCTAGGTTCTTTCTAGCACTTCTGTATTATACACAATGTCACAGTGAACATCCTCATACATACTCTGCTTGTGTACATGTACTTCTCTTTTTTTTTTTTTTTCCGAAATGGAGTTTCGCTCTGTCACCCAGGCTGGAGCGCAGTGGCATGATCTTGGCTCACTGCAAGCTCTGCCTCCCAGGTTCACGCCATTCTCCTGCCTCAGCCTCCAGAGTAGCTGGGACTACAGGCACCCGCCACCGCACCCAGCTAATATTTTTGTACTTTTAGTAGAGATGGGATTTCACCGTGTTAGCCAGGATGGTCTCAATCTCCTGACCTTGTGATCCGCCCACCTTGGCCTCCCAAAGTGCTGGGATTACAGGCATGAGGCACCGTGCCCAGCCGTGTACATGTACTTCTCTAAGGAGGATGCTGAGAAGTGGAATTGCTGGGTCAAAGAGCATATAGATGGATAGATAGATAGATAGATAGATAGATAGATAGATAGATAGATAGGCACACACACATATGTACACATAGATACACACACACACACACATATATAAGATTACTGTATTTTTACTGTCCCTTTTCTATGACTAGATATGTTTAGATATAAAAGTACTTACCATTGTATTACAATGGCTTACAGTATTCAGTGCAGTCACTTGTTATACAGGTTTGTAGCCTAGGAGCATTAAGCTATCTCATACAGCCTAGGTGTGTAGTTAGCTATACCATCTAGGTTGTGTAAATACACTCTATAACATTTGCACAATAATGAAATCACTTAATAAGGCATTTATCAGAACATATTCCTGTTGTTAAGCAATGCATGACAGTAATTTAAAATCTTGTAGTAATCACATTTTAAAAAGGGAAAAGAGGTGAAATGAATTTTCTTAATATTTTTACTTAAGCCAGTATATCTAAAACATTGTCATATCAACATGTAACCAATATAAAAATTACTAATGAGATATTTTATTTTCTTTTTTTTAAAAAATAAATTTTCAAAATCTGGTATGTATTTTATATTCATGATATACCTCAATTCAAACATTGGCTTTTATGAGAGATACTGACCTATATATGTTTAGCATCCCAAATCCAAAATGTTTAAGAGCTGATATGATGCTCAAAGGGAATGCCCCTTGGAGCATTTTGGATTTTTGGATTAGGGATGCTGAACTGGTAAGGAAGTATAATGCAAATATTCCAAAATTCAAAACAATTACCAATCTGAAATACGTCTTGTCCCAAACATTTTGGATAAGGCATACTCAACCTGTATTTAGATTTGATAACATTTTCAGTTGAAAAAGTAAACTTACAAAATTGTTCCAAACATACTCAAAAGCTTTTCAGTAGTCAAACTGAGCATCAGTTTTTATAATTAAAATTAATGAAAATTAAATAAATAAAAATGCATTTCCTCAGTTGTACTAGTTGCATTTAGTGTTTAACAGCCACCTGTGGCTAGTGGCTACTGTTTAGACAGCACAGGCCTAAAATTGTTGTATTGGTTTATCTACCCTGTCAAGCAATGCATGAAAATACCTGTTTCTCCCCATCTCCACCTACACATGATATTATACAATTCTTCCTGTACTTTTCTGCTGTGGCATTATGATTGTAATTGAATGTTTTGTAAATATATATTTAATGTTCATCTCGCCCACTGGACTTTAAGGGCAGGTATGTTGTTCACTACAATATCCCCTACTGCTTTCTCTTTTTTTGAGACAGGGTCTCACTCTGTCTCGGCTGGAGTGCAGTGGCACAATCATGGCTCACTGCAACCTCGACCTCTGGGGCTCCAGTGATCCTTCCACCTCAGCCTCCCATGTCACTGGGACTACAGGTGTGCGCCATCATGCCCGGCTAATTTTTTTGTATTTTTGGTAGAGATGGGTTTTCGCCATGTTGCCCAGGCTGGTCTCAAACTCCTGAGCTCAAGTGATCCTCCCACCTCAGCCTCCCAAAGTGTTGGGATTACAGGTGTGAGCCACTGCGCCCAGCCTAATATCCCCTATTCCTAGGATAAGGCTTGGTATGTAGTAGGTGCTCAATAAATACTTGTTGAATGGCTAACTTTATACAGACCAGAGCATCAGCCAGGAACTTTCCCTAAGTCACCATCTCTCTTCCTTGTTGTCAAAACCTCTTGGTTTTGGGCTGGGTGCATTGGCTCACGCCTGTAATCCCAGCACTTTGGGAGGCCGAGGGTAGCAGATCACTAGGTCAGGAGATCGAGACCATCCTGGCTAACAGGTTGAAACCCTGTCTCTACTAAAAATACAAAAAAACATTAGCCGGGCGTGGTGGCGGGTGCCTGTAGTCCCAGCTACTCAGGAGGCTGAGGCAGGAGAATGGCATGAACCTGGGGGTAGAGCTTGCAGTGAGCAGAGATAGCACCACTGCACTCCAGCCTGGGTGATAGAGCGAGACTCCATCTCATCTCAAAACAACAACAACAACAACAACAAAAACATAAAAACAACCCTCTTGGTTTTATCATTGACAGCAGGGGAATGATCACTCCAAAGGGTCGGAGAGCAGGGAATTATCACTGGATTGTTAAAATCTTTAACAGTTGGGGCAAATTGTGAATCACAGTCACACAGAGAACCCCTTAGAAAAGCTTGACTCTCCCTTGACCTTTAAGACTGAGCTCCAGATGGACAAAGCTACCCTCTCCTTATACGGCCTTTGGGGCTTTTGCTGGAGACTATGGCAGAGATTGTCAGTTGCTGTCTGAACTTCCAATTCACTTTCTTCCCTAAACATCCCTGATTTTATTAGGAATGACAAAGTTGTTTGGTTGGAAAACTAGTTTTCCAGTCTCCCTTGCTAATAAATGTGGCCATATAATTAAATTCTGTCCATTGTTGGTTAGGCAGGATCTTATTAGGGTAGAGCTTCAGAAAAACTCATTAATAAAGAAGACTGACACAGCTTTTAAGAACCCCTTTACCCTCGTCTCTTCCCCCTTTTAGCTGTCTGAAACATGATTTGATGGCTGGAACTGCAGTGGCCATATTGAGCCATGAGGCAAACTTGAGAATAGAAACCAGAGCTAAGGATAGAAGAGAAAAAGATAAGAAGGCTGGATTCTGATGAAATCGTGGGGCTTCCATAGGATTCCTCCACTGTTTCCTTTGAGTTTCTTATAAGAGGCAAAATGCTCTTCTCTTTTACTTACTTTGAAAAATTGTAGTTTACGTAATCAACCTTTAGAAATTCAAGCGACTCAGAACCGCTTAAATCTGGGAGGTTCTTTTCTTTTAGCATTCGCTCAATTATCTCCATTCCAGCTTGAACACCTGTGAAGGAAACAAGAAAGTATCTATTGATAATGACAAAGATAATAACAACATAATAACATTAACCACACAAATACAATTTATTGAGTAAGACAAGCCCTTAGATACCTAGAAAATGGCAATCCCACAAAGTGGGTATTATTGTCCCTTGTTTACAGATGAAAACTCTGGTTCTCAGAGAGGCTAAGGAACTTGTCCAAGACCACAGAGCTAACATGAGAAATTTTCATTATGTCGGGAGGACAAAAGAGTTTTATCACAGGACAGTGTGAGAAGAAAAGTATAACATTTTCTTCAGGCCAGGAGCAGTAGCTTACGCCTGTAATCCCAGCACTTTGGGAGGTTGAGGCGGGAGGATCGCTTGAGCCCAGGAGTTGGAAACCAGCCTGGGAAACACTAAGATGCTGTCTCTACAAAAAAAAAAAAAAAAAAAAAAAAAAAAAAAAAAAAAAAAATTAATTAAAAATTAGCTGGGCATAATGGTGCGTGCCTATAGTACCAGTGACTCAGGATGCTGAGTTGGAAGGATTGCTTGGTCCTGGAGGTCGAGGCTGCAGTAAGCCATGATTGCACCATTGTACTCTAGCCTGGGCAGTAGAGTAAGACCCTGAGCCTCAGAGAAGTTCACTGTTGCCCAAATCATACAGCTAAGAACTGGGGGAGCCAGTGGTCAAATTCAGACACTTTGGCTCCAGAATCTGTGTGCTATGGACAGTTCCAGAAGGTTATTCTACACTCTTCTTTCGTTTCAGATTCTTTAAGCTCAAGAATTTTTGGCCTGAGGTTCATGGGCTATAGGAAACTCCGGAACCACCTGAAATTCTAATAAAAAACTGTGGGTGACTTTTGTGTGCATATGTGACTCATTTTTGGGGGGAGAGAATCTACATTTTCACCAGATTTCTCCTGATATTTTTAAAAAGTTACTAACCACTGCTTTTGTTTCATCCTGGAATAACCCATCAGCTTCTTTATATGGAAACATCACAGAACACATTTCTCTGAGCTCATTGGGGAAAGGAGACCTTTCCCGCATTAAAGAGCTTGAGAAAAGTAACCTCCATAGTTAATGAAGAACATTTACTTTCAACCTTTTCAAGGAGGAAATATTGCCTTTATGCCTTATTTTGCAGTTTAAATTCATTTCCAGTTATTCTATACCTGTTGGGGATGACGAAGAGCAGGTTTTATCCTCTAAAATGCCAGAAAAAAAATTGCAATATGGCGATGCAAAGATAGATATAAACAGTGTGAAGATAGAGCCAAAGGTACTACCAGAGAGCTTAGGTTCGAATCCCAACTTTCCCACTGAATAGCTTGTGTGACTCTGCAAGTTACATAGCTTCGCTGTCCCTTACTTTCTTCGTCTATGACTTGGGGACAATAGTAACGTTGGAGGGGTCTGTTTACACATGTGAAAATGACAGCAGCTGATACCTGTTGGGCCATACTTGCTATGGCCAGACACCATTCTAAGTGCTTTACATATGTTAATTCATGTATTTTCCACAACAACCCTATGGGTAGGTACTATAATTTTCGTTTTCATCTCCATTTTTTTTTTTTGTTTTTGTTTTTTTGAGACAGAGTCTCACTCTGTCACCAGGCTGGAGTGTAGTGGTGTGATCTCGGCTCACTGCAACCTCCACCTCCCGGGTTCAAGTGATTCTCCTGCCTCAGCCTCCCAAGTAGCTGGGACTACCGGTGCGTGCCACCATGCCCAGTTAATTTTTGTATTTTTAGTAGAGATGGGGTTTCAGCATGCTGGCCAGGATGGTCTCAATCTCTTGACCTCGTGATCCGCCCACTTCGGCCTCCCAAATTGTTGGGATTGCAGGTGTGAACCACCGCACCTGGTCTTCCGTTTTAAAAAATATCTTGCAGATACTACTACTAACAGACACATCAGATCTCTTTCTAGAAAATGTGGAGACACAAATCATTGATAAAATTTTACAAATACCTAATTTGTATTGAGTGCCTATCTATGCTAGGACTCCATACACATTCTCTCCTCTCTTCTCGGATCCTCACAGCAACCCAATGAGAAGGTGTTATTATCCTTGTTTCACATAGGAGGCAGCTGAGGCTCGGGGAGGTTCAGTAACTTGCCCAAGAGCCCACAGCTAGTGAGCAGCATTATCCAGAGCCTAGAGGAACAGGGAGTAGATGATAGAGCGTAGGTTTCAAGATCCAGCAGCACAGACCTGAGTTCTGCTGAGTCCCTTACTGCTGTGAGACTTGGGAAATGTCATGTTCCTCCTCTATAAAATGACCACAGCTTCTTTGTAGGGTTGTTGGTGGAATTAGATCAACATACAGCCCAGAAAGCACGCTGAAAGAGCCTGGCCATGGTAGATGCTCAAGAAATGATTCTGAATTCAAAGCCTGCCCTTCTCTACTAGCCCTGGCCGTATTTCCTGTGGATGGGAATATAGCCCATGGATGATCCTGTTTGATCCTCACCTCACAGTAAGTGTAGGTAGGTAGGTAGGTACCATTTTTATCACCCCATTTTCCATATGATAAAATCCACTGGCCCAAGGCCATATATCAAGGAAAGCAACAGAACTGACCTTTACAGCCATGTGGATAGACTTCAGATCTGTTCTTTTAGTGACTCTGCTCTAGAGGGTAAAAAACAAACTGCACAACTTTAGTACTGTTACAGGGTATCTATTTCTGATATATATTTGTATGCACATCAGCATATCAGTATAGTAACAAGATGCACACACATGCATACACACGTACATATATTCCTGCTATGTATTTCTACACACATCATTGTTCACATAACATTTGTGCAAGATGGCTCAATTTTAGATTTCCTGCACTAGATGATGTACTAGGGGAAAAACAAGGAGTTGCCTTCAAATCCTCCCTCCCTCCCCTCCTTCCCCTCCCTCCCCTCCCTCCCTCCCTCCCTCTTTCCCTCCCTCCCTTCCTTCCTTCTTTCTTTCCCTCCTTCCTTCCCTCCCTCCTTCCATCCTTCCTACCCTCCCTCCTTCCCTCATTTATTTATTTTTGCTGGTATAGTAGAAGAAGCATTTCTTGGTTAGGCTTAGTTAGGTATTTCTTGGTTAGACTTGCAATGCTTAGGTTGACTGCTTTAGTTAAAGAGGACTGAGAAAGATCCATCAACCTACCTTTAGCTAATCGCAAGAAAAATTTCACAGGAGAAAATATGTCCATATACTTTGATTTTTGCAGTCCGTTCCCTCTCCACAATCTGCTCCCGCCTCATCTTAGCCCAAGGAAAATCACATCCCAACATTTGTCTCTCCCTAGTGTTTATAAACGTTCTCTAAAGGAGTGGCTTTTAACCTTTCAGTGTCTCAGACTCCTTTGCACATCCAATAAATATTATGGAGCCTCTCCTCTGAAAAATGCACAGTCAGACCGGGCGCGGTGGCTTATGCCTGTAATCCCAACACTTTGGGAAGCAGAGGTGGATGGATCACGAGGTCAGGAGCTCAAGACCATCCTGGCTAACATGGTGAAAGCCTGTCTCTACTAAAAATACAAAAAATTAGCTAGTGTGGTGGTGGGCACCTGCAGTCTCAGCTACTTGGGAGGCTGAGGCAGGAGAATGGTGTGAACCTGGGAGGCAGAGCTTGCAGTGAGCCGAGATCGCGCCACTGCACTCCAGCCTGGGTGACAGAGCGAGACTCCGTCTAAAAAAAAAGAGAGAGAGAGAGAGAAACACAGTCACCCATATTACATTTTCACCCAATTTTAGGGAAGTCTAAGTCCCTTTTGAAACCAAGCCCTTTCTGAAGCTACAAGGTGTTGCTTTTACTTCCACATCTCCTTTCCTCTATCCCATAAATGTGTCTTATTTGAAACCCTTAGATTTTCACTATGTTTATATGTGGGAAAGAGAGAGAGAGCATCTGTGCTGTGTTTGGACATGCCTCCCATCAAGTTGACTCTTCTTTAGGCAGCACTTTCTTCTCAGCCATCTTAGGAGTTTCTGCATAAGGTACTGGATTATCCCACAGTAGAGCTTGTCTCAGTCAGGAGACAGCCCAAGTTATGAGCTGTTGAGTTTGGGTCACAGACCCCACCTAGTGGGCCTGAGATCTGGCTTCTGAAAGCATCCAACTCACCATAGTCAAGTGCCCTCTGAGTAATCCTTGCCTTGATTCCAGGGTAAATGGTCTGAGAGGATGAGAGGCAGAGATTCCACAGGAGGAAACATCCCCAGAGGACTGGGATTGTCTTTGTATACATCTGAAATTAACCAACAGTTATGGTTCCTTTATTATTCTTGACTTTCTCTTTGGTCAATGAAATCCAACATTTCTAGGTTTTCTCATTTTTATTGTTTACTTCCAGAATTCAATCCATCCATCCATCCACCCATCCATCCATCCATCCACCCACCCACCCATCTATCCACTCTCCCAACCATCCATCCATTCATTCAGCAATCATTTATTGAACACACCAGAATGTGTTCTAGGTGCTGAGGGTGTAGTGTTGACCTACACATGGCCCCTGACCTACGCTTTTCACAGACTAGTGGTGAATATGCATCCTTCAGGGCCAGTTCCATGTCCCTCTCTGTGAAAACTTCCCTCACCAAGTCATTTTACCCTGGGCTCATCACACTCTCCTCTGGGATCCCACCACACTTTACACAATGCATATGCGTACATTAGAACATCTGACACACCATGTTGTCTGTTTGCAGGCAGGACTCCTCCTCTCACCCTGGTTCAAGCCAGTACCATTTCACATAGATTTTTGTGATAGCCTCCTTACTGGTCTCCCTGCTTTGGCCATTGCTCCTTTCTGCCCATTCTCCACATCACAGCCAGAGTGAGTCTCTTAAAATGAAAGTTAGATCATGTTACTCCCCACCCCCATTAAAGCCCTTCAGTGGTTCCCCATCTTAGTGTAAACGCCAAAGTCATTTCATCAGCTACAAGGTGTAGAGGGCCTTGTAGCTGATGGAATGACCCTGTGCCTCTACTTCCTCATTGACCTTTGTCTTTAACACATACACCTGGCTCTCATGGTCCCAGCATCACTGGCTAACTTGATCTTTCTTTAATGATCTAAGTAGCCTGTATGCCAGGATCTTTGTGTTTGCTCTCCCCTCTTCCTGGCCTAGTCTTCCTCAAAGAACCAGGCCTTACACTTCTTCAGATACCTCCTCAAGTGTCATCTCAGCAAAGTCTTTCCTAGCCACTCTATGCAGAACACAGACACCTTCCCTGTGGCCCTGTTATTATGACCACCAGTGCTTTATTTTCTCCAAAGCACTTATCATCATCTAGTGTAGTATCCAGTTACTGATGTGTGTACTGTCTGTCTCCTCTACTGGAATTTTTAGGCTTCGTGGGGAAGGACTTCATCACTTCAGCACCCTGAATAGCAAGTGGCACACAGCAGGCATTAGGGAACTACTGAATGACAGACTGAATGAATGAATGAATGAATGAAGTCTCTTTCACAAGCTTTGAATTGGGCCATGTGTGCCTTATGGGTTCTCCAGCATCTGGGGAAGCCCTTGATCTTAGTATACACCATCTGGTATTGTGGCTGTCTTTTTACTTGTCTATCCCTTTGTCATGGGGATTGTGTCTTACTTCGATAACTCTGGAGTCCAGTACAATACCTGGCACATAGCAGGCGCACAACAAATTTTTGGTTAAATAAACATTCTCTGCAGAGAGGGACCACATCTTTACCGTTATATCACCCATACCTGGCATACATGAATGATTAATGTATGTTTGTTGAATAGACCAAACAAATTAATGCCATCACATTTTCTTGAGAGATGAAGCACAGGCCCCCAACAGCAGCAGTAATTTGGGTTTCTTTTAATGAAAATCAAGTGAGTAATGCATTCACAGGCCTTGTTTCTAGTTTGGAAGTTACAATCTGGGTAAGCTATCACTGCTGCATTTACACATGCAAAAGATTCACATGTGGCAGGTACCACTGTGCTAACACACAAACATGAAACAAATCAAGGAAGGCCCAGGAAGGTGACCTTGTGGATGTGGTCAGAGAGGAAGAAGTAGGCCAGGTGTGGTGGCTCTTGCCTATAATACCAGCACGTTGGGAGGCCAAGGCAGGAGGAGTGCTTGAGCCCAGGAGTTTGAGACCAGCCTGGGGAACGTGGCAGGACCCCATCTCTACAAAAAATAAAAAATTAGGCCGGGCATATTGGCCTACGCCTGTAATCCTAGCACTTTGGGAGGCCGAGGCAGGCAGATCACAAGGTCAGGAGATCGAGACCATCCTGGCTAACACAGTGAAATCCCATCTCTACTAAAAATACAAAAAATTAGCCGAGCGTGGTGGCAGGTGCTTGTAGTCCCAGCTACTCGGGAGGCTGAGGCAGGAGAATGGCATGAACCCGAAAGGTGGAGCTTGCAGTGAGCCAAGATCACGCCACTGCACTCCAGCCTGGGCGACAGAGCAAGACTCCGTCTCAAAAAAATAAAAAATTAGCTGAGGGTGGTAGTGCACACCTGTAGTCCCAGCAACTTGGGAGGGTGAGGTGGGAGAATTGCTTGAGTCTGGGAGGTGGAGGCTGCAGTGAACTGTGATCATGCCACTGCACTCCAGCTTGGGCAACAGAGCAAGATCCTGTCTCAAAATAAAAGAAAATAAAATAAAAGAGGAAACTGTGAAGGCCATGTGTTTAGACAGAGGGAAGGGTCAGGTCAGGTGGCCAGGTAAGGATTCAGAGAGGACTAGGATTCAGGCATACCCTGGGTGAAGGAAAAGAGGTCATTGTAAGAGGTGGAGCACTTGGCCAAAGTAGGTGAGAGGTTTGATTAAGGGGGGTGGGTAGGCTTTAAGGCGAGGCCATGGAGGTGGGAGTGGGGCAATGTAGACAAAGGGGATTTCTAGAGAATTTACTTGAAAAGAACAGAGAAGTCTGATTAGGGATGAAAGTGTGCAGGCAAGGCCACTGCTAGCCTATTTTGGGCTTTTGTGTGAAATGGGAAAAGGCGCCCCTCTGGAGAGATCCCAGCCTCTTGGCACAAAGTGGAGCCAGTGGAAAGCATTTTAGGAAAACCCCACACCAGTGCACGCAGCTGGGTGGGAGGTGGAAGGGCTATCCTACGTACCCATTGGGCTGGAATTTTGTCTAGTGCAAAAACTCCCCAACTTATACAGGGGGCCTGTGCTCAGATTAGTGAATGCTCATGCGGGTATTTTGCTGGAGGCCAAAAGGTTTAGAAATAAGGTCTTAACCTGTCTGTGCATAAGTTCATCTTCAGGTCTGAGAAGGCTGGCTGGGTCAACCTAATTACATCTCTCACCTGATCTTCCAGGAGCCCCCTCTATACCCCACCATCCAGCCAAACTGAACTACTGGTCCCTAAACACATGCCACGTTTTCTGCCTAATGCTATTGCCTATGTTTTTCCCCTCCACCTACGTCTGCAGAAACCCTGCATATCCCTAAGGCCCATTTAAAACACCATCTTCTTTCTAAAGCCATTTATGACTTCTCTGAGCTAATTTCATTTCCTCTTGAACCCTTGATAAAAATATATATTTATTCACGTGTGTGTGTTTCTTTTTTGGCTTATGATTTGCCTTCCCTACCAGAATATAAGTGCATGAAGGCAGAGACTGCATCTGGTTTGGAGGTCCTAGGTCTGGCTCAGTGCCTGGGATAGAGTGAGTGACTGTTAAATGTTGGTAGAATGAATCGATGAATTAATAAATGAAGGAATATCCCTTACCTTACTCTACCATGTATTACACTTCTTCACAGAGATGGTTAACAAAGTATTTATGTACTAGTAAACTGCAGGCATCCATCAAAACAGATGTTGGCCACAGTCCTGGAGCAGGGGCCAGGAAGTTGAGTGCTAGATCTTCGGGAGGACAAGGGATGTCTTGCGGGAGGGGCCAGAGTAGTTGGAGGCACTGGGAATAGGAGGGGGACACTCAGAGTAATGGCTTCTTACCCTTAGCTATTAAGGCATTTCAATATTTTACCACTGATACGGCCTTATGAATCCAGTGTGATATTTCCGCCCTGAAGAGTTGGTTTGGGTTCTACAGGACAAGCTACAGAAGGAACCTGGGCAGCAGTGTTGGGAGCAGAGCTAAGAAAGGATCACTTGAGGATGGTCAGAATGCAGACAGCACTAAGGGAAGCACAAGGAAATGGGAGGGTTGAGAGCCAAGGGGAAGGGATTTGGGTAGGAGAGGACGATCTCTGGTCAAGCAATGAGTGATCGGAAGATTGGAGGAAATATGGTGAGTGGGATAAGGGGGTGTAAAGCCCTCCAAGTCCTGGAAGACAGAGTGACAGTAACAGCATCTTAACACTCTGAATGGATGCACGTACCTCCTGCAGTTGCTAAGTCCAGTTGGTCTTCTGCTGTGCTGGGCCTTTCTTGATCCTTTAGTTGCCCTTGGGGGTTAGTCAAGGTGTCCTAGAAAGGGGGATAAGTAGAGATGAATTATGCGAGTGAGGAGAACACTTCTGGGACTCAGGTTAGTGGCTACTGACCAACTGGTATAGAAGCATTTCCACATTTTAACATATGGTGAGGCCAAACTGAAAAGCAGTTTTGCTAATATCACTGCTGGCTAAAAATTGTAAATGAGTGTGTTATGCCAAGACAGGCATTAGAGAGATTTTTGTTTTAAAAGAGCAAAATAGGCCAAGTGTGGTGGCTCACGTCTATAATCCCAGTACTTTGGGAGGCCAAAGTGGGCAGATCATAAGGTCAAGAGATCGAGGCCATCCTGGCTAACACGGTGAAACCGTCTCTACTAAAAATACAAAAATTAGCCAGGCGTGGTGGCGGCCACCTGTAGTCCCAGCTATGCAGGAGGCTGAGGCAGGAGAATCGCTTGAACCCGGGAGGCGGAGCTTGTAGTAAGCTGAGATTGTGCCACTGCACTCCAGTCTGGCGACAGAGCGAGACTCCGTCTCAAAAGAAAAAAAAAAAAAAAAAAAAAAAAAAAGAAAAAACATTTTCATAGCAATGGAAAGCAATGGGAAATAATGTTAAGACCAAAATGTTTGTACCTATTAGATTGTGTACAAATTAAGGCAGACATGGTATCTCTGTCTGGCACATGGAAGGACCCCAATTAATATATGCTAACTGATCAACTGAGTGACTTAAAAGATTACAGTTAACTAAGAAGGGTTCTACAAATGGTTAGGAAAATAAAGCAAAAACCAAACCGTCATATTTTTAATATAGAGCTCTCCATTTCCACAGTGAAAAAGAACATAATAAACCAAAGAAGAGATATTACTTGTGAATGGAATAACAACTAAAATAATAAATTTTTGTTTCTTTACCCTTTACAAAACTCATACTTGTTTGAAGTAGATGTTATTATTATCTTACTCCCATTTTAGACACGTGGACATGGAGGCTTAGAGAATCTGATGACTCGTCCAGGATCCCACAGTAAGTAAGGCACCTGGGAACCCAACCTTGTTCTTCTGGTTCCTAATTCTAGTGTTGATGAATTTATTTTTATTGAATGACTCTATATATGCTAGGGTTTTCATTTTCATCTGGGAATTTTAAATAGAAGTTGCTTGACGCCATTTTCAAGGTGGAAAAATTCAATAAGCATCTAGAAACGTTCAAGCATCACAGTGCAAATCCCTTATTTTCTTGGACACAACTGGAGTTTTAAATTCCCTGCCAGCAGTAAAATCTGTTTTCCCTTCTTGGTTAAAAAAAGTTTCTGAAGTGGTACACTTTGATGGAGATCCAGGAATCCAAAATTGCAGACAGGAAAACGTATTTTTCCTCTAGAAATTTTGTGAGTGAAATAAATTACTGGGGTATGAAGGGGTGAATTGTATGTAACTTTTGGTTGAATTGTTCAGTTAGAATGATAACTTGTGGGCAGGGGAGGAAAGGAACCTTGTCAAGCAAGGTGATGACTACTAAAAGGTTAAGTAATTTGGCTGACATGTGCAGGCAGGGCTAGCTGCCTGTTACTAGGATCCAAGATCACTTAAAAACCCAGCTAGCAAGTTATCTATTTTGTTGCTTCTGGGGAATTGCTTCTTTCCAAGATTCAAAATCTCAGTAGTCATTATTTTTCTATACAAATATACAGTCAGAATAATACTCTTAAATTAAATGGTTCTTGTGTGAGTCATCCTGACAACTAGGAATAAGAAAATGCCAGTCCAATTTAGGAAACACCTGAAACTCGCAGATGGGCCTACTACTACTGCTCCTTGGCAAGAGCTTTGGCTGACTCTGGAGAAACTGATTAAGGGAGTAATGAATGAGTAAAATGTAGCCCTCAAAACAGAGGCGCAGGTTGAAAAATTAAGTTCGACAGGTTTAAAGAAGTCTAGACTAGAAGGGTATTCCAACATATTGGTTAAGACAAAATGACTGTACCTAAGAAGTCTAAATCGACAGGTACGGACTATGGGCGGAATATTTCAAGGGATCCAGTCCTCACATCTAGTTTTATAGCAACATCTCTGATGACAAGGACCTTGAGAATTCACACCACATCTTTTCCCCAAAACTCTGTGCCTAACACCAACAAGTTCAACAGTCCAGGCAAGTGGGTGGCTAGTTTTGCTCCGGCAGGATCTAGGTCACTGATGTGCTTTAAGACCTGCCTTGAAAACACAGAGATTATAACAACTCCTTAGTCCTAACCATGCTGATTTTGAGAGAGAAGATAGAATTTTCTGCCACTGTGCTGGGTTCCCTGCTGAAATGGAGACAAAAATAAGTCCAGATCACTGAGCAACCCTCTTAACATCGTTCCACGATGCAAAACTAAGTAGGTGGTTTAAACCAACTCTTTTCTCTTTCTTACGGCTGTTTAGTTTTCACTAAAGCTTTTTGCCTAAGAAGCCTCCAGGTGGGACATCACACAAACAAACAAAGATACAGAAAATTCTAGGCAGACAATAATAATAACCCAGGATATATGGTAGCTGCCTGTTTAAAGTGTCCTACCAAATCTGGGACATCTCCAGTTTGGAGATCGTGGCTGGCAGAGACCCGAAGTTTGTTCATGATTCTTACCTCAAGCAGAGGAAGTATCCAAAGCTGGAGAGCACCTTCGATTCCCTCTGCCTTTGAAGCTGATGTGTTCTCCACCTTGCGCCTTAAACTCAGCTGCTGAAAAGCCAAGATAATTAAGTCTGACTCATCTCAGTGGTGAATTTTTTTAATGCCTCTTTCAAAATGTGATACATAATTGCTTCACTACAATTACCCAATGGCATGAATGAACACTACAGTATCTACCTAGATGAACAGACAATGCCACCTATGCAATAATTATCTTCCTGCAAAACACACACACACACACACTGCTTGTGAAATTGTGATGGCTACTTTACCAAAATGATTGCAAACGGTATTAAACTGAATTGGAAGGGGAAGAATTTTCCTGTCTGGAATCATAAGCTGGTTCCTTCTGGTCAGGGTGCCTGCTGTGGATGGCTCTACTACTGCCCAGAATACCTTTGGGACTTGTGGTGGATCATCAGATTCAGTCTGAAAGCATGAGGCTTGACAATCGGGCTGACCTAGTTACCATCTTTATCATTCAGGGTAGGATCTCAGTTGGCATCTCTCATTGTCCATCTGCTCCTTTTCAGAATGTTGTTAATGACTTCCTGTTCCAGCACTCCTTAAACGTAAGTTGGGTGGATGGGTTCATCAACTATTATGCAACTTAACATTTTTAGATTCCAAACCCCAACCTACTCTCATCTCCAATAAATGCATTTTAATGTATTTTATTTATTTTTATTTTTATTTATTTATTTTTTGAGATAGAGTCTCGCTCTGTCACCCAGGCTGGAATGCAGTGGAGTGATCTTGGCTCACTGCAACCTCTGCCCCCTGGGTTCAAACAATTCTCCTGCCTCAGCCTCCCTAGTAGCTGGGATTCCAGGAGTGCGCTACCACGCCCAGCTAATTTTTTGTATTTTTAGTACAGATAGGGTTTCGCCATATTGGTCAGGCTGGTCTCCAACTCCTGACCTCAAGTGATCCACCTGCATTGGCCTCATAGTGCTGGGATTACAGATGTGAGCTATCATGCCCGGACATTAATGTATTTTAGATGGCCAGGGATTTGATTGTATGAAGTTTTTTTTTTTTTTTTAGACAGTCTCACCCAGGCTGGAGTGCAGTGGCGTGATCTTAGCTCACTACAACCTCTGCCTCCAGGGTTTAAGCGATTCTCGTGCCTTAGACCCCTGAGTAGCTGGAATTACAGGTGTACACCACCAAGCTTGGCTAATTTTTGTATTGTTAGTAGTGACGGGGTTTCACCATGTTGGCCAGGCTGGTCTCGAACTCCTGACCTCAAGTGATCAGCCTGCCTCGGCCTCCCAAAGTGCTGGGAATACAGCCACCGCACTCAGCCTGATTGCATGAAGTTCTTATGACTTATCTACACTTTTCTGGGTAAGACAGGGTGACTAACTGTCCTGGTTTCCCCCAGAATGCAGGATTTTCAGTACTAAAACCAGGATAGTCCTGGGAAAATCAGGATGATAAGTCAGTCTGGAAGGAACCACAGACGCTTTCACTTGGCATTGTCCATACCTCTCACAGCTTTTCAGCAGTTATACCTTGAGTTATATTTACTGATTTGAACTGAGTTTCCTTAGGGTAAAGTGGGTAGAGAAATAGTAACTTCCTTGATAGAAGTTAAGAAAAACATATGGTGAAGAAAAACACAGTAACATGTGAGAATGTGCTATCAAAACTGTCAACTGCTGTGAAATTCTACTCATTAGCATGTGGCCATATCAATAATGATACAGTGTAGAAACACTCTTCATGGAATCATTTCTTGTCAGTCATCATAGATGAATCCATTCAATCAACAGATTTACTGAGCACCTAACAATGTGCAAAGTTCTCTACAGCAAAACAGACGAAATCTTTGTCCACAAGGAGTTTATGTTTTAGTCGATGGAGACAAAATAAGTAAGCAAACAATAAAATAAACAAAAATGTATAAATTGTGACATGTACTATGAAGGAAATAAGGGAATGTCGTTGGTAAGGTGGTTTTGTAATTGGTAGAGCAATGCAACTGGGGGAGATGGGCTTATTTTATCAGGATGCTCAGGTGGGCATCTCTGAGGAGGTGATATTTGAGCTGAGATCTGACCCTTGGAAACCAGGCAGGCAAAGTGCTGAAAGGAAAAGGTGGAGGGAACTGCAAAGGTGAGCCAGTTTGTCTGAAATGGAGTGGGGCAGAAGTTATGGTATTCGACATCTAAATGGTGATGTCAGGTGGGCAGAATTCAGGGAAGAGGTCAACTGGAAATATGAATGTCTAAGTCATCATCCAAAAGGTAGAGTTAAAGCCATAAAAATGAATGAGATCATCAGAGGTAGCTTCCCACGTGCATGTGCTACTGAAGGCGTGGAAGATGACTTCAGGCGCTATGCAGAGAAACTCTTGAAATTGTACTGTGCGTTAGAAAAACTACAGAGCTAGACATGGAAGACGAAGGACAATATGGAAGACCAAGGACAACATCACAAGCACTACATGGAAAAAAAAAATCACAGAACACCTCTGCATCTTTCTACCTTTTTCTCACTATTTTCCCGAGTGGCAACATCAATTTCCTCCCCCGCCGCCTCTCTCTCTGTCTTTCTCCAAGGTCCTAGGTCTCCCCTTTCGTTTCTCTCCTCTCCAGAGCAGCTTCTTGGCTCCATCTTCTTCCCCCGCTACCACCTTCACTGTCTGGTCCCTGCCCCGCCCATCCCCTGCTCATTCTCAATTCCTTTTCTCTGTTGTAGAAAGACGCCAACAACTGGCCGGGCGTGGCGGCTCAGGCCTGGAATCCCAGCACTTTGGGAGGCCGAGGCGGGCAGATCATGAGGTCAAGAGATTGAGACCATCCTAGCTAACACAGTGAAGCCCCGTCTCTACTAAAAACACAAAAAATTAGCCGGGCGTGGTGGCAGGCGCCTGTAGTCCCAGCTACTCGGGAGGCTGAGGCAGGAGAATGGCATGAGTCTGGGAGGAGGAGCTTGCAGTGAGCCGAGATCGCGCCACTGCACTCCAGCCTGGACGATACAGCGTCCGTCTCAAAAACAAAACAAAACCAAACAAAAACAGAAAACCCAACAACTGTAAAATAACAGTATCCTTCCTGATGCAAATACTTTTTCTTCCTGTTACAAAAGACCTGAAAGTCTAACTATATCTTTGGTGAAAACCCCAGAATCATTGCAGTGTATTCCAGGAGTCTGCCACAAGATAGAAGAGGGAGGATGGCTTGGATGAGAATGAGGAGACACAGTGCAAGGTGTAGAGATTCACCCTGCAGTCCTGAGGACTCTCGCCTCCCCTGGACCTGGACCTGCGCTACCCATTCCAACTCGGGGTCCTTGAACAATTTACTTCACTTCCAGGTCTCAGAGCCATCACCTCTACAAGTGGAGCTCACATTTACTTTGAAGAGCCATTGTGAGAATTAAATTAGACGAGGCGGCACCTACGGTTTTTTCACAGTGTCAATAAATTAGATGCATTTCATCTATTTTTATTTGAAGTCAATAATTACAAAGATATCTTAAACCAGTTTTGTTTTTAAGAAGTATACAAAGTTCAGTTTTCATGGTATTTACTTTTTACAGTTACCCTCTGTTTGGACATTTAAAAAGTTTCCCCTTTATATAACTTTTCTGTTTTAAATGAGTTTATATACATTTTAGGAAGTGGGTTGATTTATGGGGAAAAATAGTAAATAACAGTACAGCTCACATGGGACATAGAACACTTTTTTTTTTTTTTTTTGAGATGGAGTCTCACTCTGTTGTCCAGGCTGGAGCGCAGTGGCACAATCTCGGCTCACTGCAACCTCTCCCTCCTGGGTTCAAGTAATTCTCCTGCCTCAACCTCCCGAGTAGCTGGGATTACAGGTGCCATCACCACGCCCGGCTAATTTTTTAATATTTGGTAGAGATGGCGTTTTGCAATGTTGGCCAGGCTGTTCTCGAATTCCTGACTTTGTGATCTACTCGACTTGGCCTCCCAAAGTGCTAGGATTACAGGCATGAGCCACCGTACCCAGCCTTAGGACAGAATAATTTTTGAAAAAGGGGCTCAAATAATTAGAGCCTAGGAAACAAAGATCTAAGAAGAGAGTGTAGCTAGTCTGTTGTCTTTTATTTGGAAGAGGCCTTAGGAATCAGCTAATTAGCCTTCCTAATTAGCTGTTTAGGGCACTTTTGCCAAATTCATCTTTAAAAACATCAACAACAAAAGCCAGCAGCACCCTATCCCGTTTCACTGTTTATTTTAGCTTTCCATATTTAACATAAGATTTGCTGGGAAGGCCTGCTTCTTCAGCCTACTCACGATGGCAATCTAAAATGCAAGATTAATTATTACACTGTCAAATACTGACAGTGTGTTTGTCTTTGTAGATCGGGGAACACTCTTAATTAAGACTCCAAAAGAAAAATCATAAATAACTAGGTAGAAATACTGGTTCATTAAAGCGAGATGTCAAGAGACAGTGTTAGGGAACTGAGCATCCCCGTTCTTGGTTTCTAGAATGTCTGGGCTATAACCATATAGAAAGAGCTAACTTTCTTATAGAAACTTTCATATAGAAGATCAAACATTTTTGAGATTGGAGGACAAATTGTATTATTCTTGGTCAAGAGATTATATTATTCTTGGTCAAGGTCAAGAGGGAAGAGGGATTATGTGGATATGGAGGGAGAGGGATTATGTGGAAATGGAGGGAGGCGCCACATAAGGCAGTCTTGGGGCAAAAGACATTGTGAGTTCCAATCCCTCATTGCCCCCAATATTTGTGTTGGTGAAATCTGGTTAAAAGGAAACCCTAAAGAAGAATATATAGGGTAGAGAAAAATAAGAGCTAACATTTATTGAGTGTTTGTTATGTTCTGGGCACCGTGCATATATGAATTCACTAAATACTCTTCAAGACTGTATAAGGAACTAATGTTATTTCCATTTGCTAGGTGGGACAACTTGCCTAAGCTTAGACATTACAGCTGATAAGTTGTGGAGCCAGGATTCAGGACCCAGGTGTTCCGTTTTCAAGGATCTGCCTTTTTACCACTATACTATGCTGCCCTTTTAGGAAGGTCACTAAAGGGCAACCCACAACCCAGGGTATGCAGAAGGTGGGAAGAGAGAAGGATGCTGTTGCTAGGCAACCCATCTGGTTTTCTGAGCTGCTAATTGAATCTGTATAGCACAGATTTATGTGTTTGTTTGAAATAACTAGTTGATTTCTAAGCAGCTGCCTGGAGTTCATGTGGCTCTGGAGGTGATGAGTCATCCTACAGTTCACCCTGGGAGGGCTAGGGAGAAGTCTGGCAGAATCATCCTATCATCCAGCAGTAGCTCCTCCTCTTGTCCCCGCTCTGTCCCAGGCCACACACTCCATTGATGTCTGTGTAATGATGTTTCTGGGTGGACATCAATGACTGACTCAGACTGTGACTCCTCACACCAGCCATGCTCTGGAACCATTTAGAGCAGCAATGCTCTCTTGGTTTTGACAAATGAACCTACTCACATTGGTTCCTTCCATTGTTACTAGTTATCTAGAAGGGAGTCACATTATATTATTGCAGTTCAAAATGAATTTAAATTCATGCTAAAATTTAAATGCATATATGTATGACTTTTTGAGATATGAAGGGTATTATGGAACCAAACAAACAAGATAGTGTGATATTACTCTGAAACATTTGGGAATCAGTGGTGTGAGTCCAATTCAAGTAGACCAGGATTTCCCTACTTCGGCCCTGCTGGCATTTTGAGCTACATAATTCTTGGTTGTAGGGGGCTGTCCTGTCTATTATATGTTTAGCACGCCATGCGCAGTGGCTCATGCCTGTAATCCCAGCACTTTGGGAGGCTAAGGCAGGTGGATCACTTGAGTCGGGAATTCGAGACAAGCTTGGCCAATGAGGTAAAGACTTGTCTCTACTACAAATCCAAAAACGAGCCGGGCATGGTGGCACACACCTGTAATCCCAGCTACTTGGGAGGCTGAGGCAGGAGAATGGCTTGTACCCTGGAGGTGGAGGTTGCAGTGAGCCGAGACTGTGCCACCACACTCCAGCCTGGGCAACAGAGCAAGACTCCGCCTCAAAAATAAATAAATAAATAAATAAATAAATAAATAAATAAAAGAACGTTTAGCAGCATCCCTACCACTACCTATTAGATGCCAGTAGCACCACAACTTCCTACCCTAGTTGTGACAAAATGTTTCTAGACTATGTCAAATGTCTCCTGTCAGGCAGTCGCCACAGTTGAGAGCCAGTGAAATAAAGTATATTCAAGTATTCTATCTAGCCCTTGCAGCAGAAAACAGCATTCCTCACTATGGTCAGATGCTAATATTCCTAAAAACATTTTTCTTAAGTATCCAATAAAGATGTGAACACATTCTTGTGATAAAAGATTCAAATAATTACTGAAGTTTACAGATCAAATTGGGAAAATTCTTACTGCATCCCCTGCCCAAACTTTGTCCCTCTATCTCCCTCTTTTTATTTATAATTTTAATTTTTTGAGAGAGGGTCTCACTCTGTCACCCAAGCTGGAGTGTAGTGGTGTGATCACGGCTCACTGCAGCCTCAACCTCCCAGGCTCCAGCATTCTCCCGCCTCAGCCTCCCTAGTTAGCTGGGACCACTATGCTCGGATGATTTTTTAAAAAATCTTCTATAGAGACAGAGCTGGTCTCTAATCCAGTGGTTCTCAAGGTGGCTTTTCCTCCCAGGGAATATTTGGCATCTTTGGTTCTTACAACTGGGGAGGGAGAGTGTTCTACCTGCATTTTGTGGATAGAGACCATGGATGCTGCTAAACATGCTACGCACAGAACCGCCTCTTGCAACGAAGACTTAAGTGGTCCAAAATGTCAATAGTGCTGAGGTTGAGAAACCCTAATCTATCCCCCACATCCTATCATAATCTCTAGTGATAGATTCACACTACAGATCTGAGCCTGCCCCTAGTAGTTAGTGTACACCTGTCAGATTCAAGGCTTCCTACCATCTTTTGAATAGCCTTCCCTTTTTCGGGAGGAAATTCCAATATTCTATGTCTTGCCTCCCCGAGGAAGGAGTTCAGACCCCAAATTCCCAGTCTCCTTTGTAGCCAGGACTCAGGTGTGGGGCCCAGACTTCCTCAATCAGACACCCCTATGAGCTTTTGATGTGGAAGTGAGCGAGGGGAAGAAACAGGCTCTTTTGGAAGTTTCGCATTATGTAGGAGGCTGCAAAAGCATATGGGATTTGATGTTAACAGCAGCAGTGGCAGCCATTCCCCAGTGCGTCCCAGCAGTTGTGATGGCGGTTTCCTCCAGTAGCAATCCCAGTCATAGTTTCCTTATCAGGCCAGTTTTCAGCTTGGTTCTGAGCTTCATTCTTGGAAGCTTAGCCTGGGGCCACTTCTGCATCCTCCCTAGAATTCCCTGAGCTATACAGCATCCTTTTAATACTCACCTTTTCTGCTTAGCCAGAGCCCGCTTCTACTTAAGAACGCTGATAGTAAAGACCCCCTGCTACAAACTGTCTAGCGGCTTCCCGGACATTCTAGAATATGTCCCAACTCTTCTTTTTTTTTTTTTTTTTTTTTTTTTTTTGCTCTGTCGCCCAGGCTGGAGTGCAGTGGCCAGATCTCAGCTCACTGCAAGCTCCGCCTCCCGGGTTTATGCCATTCTCCTGCCTCAGCCTCCCGAGTAGCCGGGACTACAGGCGCCCGCCACCTCGCCCGGCTAGTTTTTTGTATTTTTTTAGTAGAGACGGGGTTTCACCGTGTTAGCCAGGATGGTCTCGATCTCCTGACCTCGTGATCCGCCCGTCTCAGCCTCCCAAAGTGCTGGGATTACAGGCTTGAGCCACCACGCCCCGCCCCAAAGCTCTTCTTTATCTGGGATGTAACTGTGCTGTCCATCACTCTGTTCATACAGTCAACCTGGTACTGGCACCCTTCCTCATTGCTCACTACTAAATAATCCTATGGGTACGGCAAACCTCTATGTACACTCTTAAAACCAAAATTTATTCAAAGACCTGTGGTAACATTCTTAAATATCTGCTAGCCATAATAAAAAAATAAATGTACTTTATGTTCTGAACTCCCACAATTTAGCCTAAATATTTGCCCTAACATACTTACACTAGTCCAAACAAACATTAAGTCACAGCCTGTTCCTCTTCCTTATTTAAAGGGGTTTTTCCCTTTCTCAAAATTCCGCAAGTTACTTCCTCCTTCCTTTGTTCTCCTCTGCCTTTGCCTCTTTTAAAAAGTTCTAAACTACTACCCAATCAAGACAAATACAAAATATAAAGTCCTGTTCCTGCCAATAAAAACCAGATACAGCAGTAAAATGGATGTGTCAGGTTATAAACGACCCTGTCTCCTTTGTTCAGTGTGCTCTCGTGACAAAACTGGCGAGTATACCCTTTCCACAAAAAGTAAAAATGGCCTTGCTAAAAAAATTAAATTTATATTCAAGTGCTGTTTCTTTACAACATCAAAAAACCAATATTTCTAACAGCCTCAATCCTCAGGTCTGTATGTCTATCATAAAGCAGACACTTTTCACACTCTACTGCAAGAACTGATTCACTCAACTGTAAACTTTGCATGGACAGAAACATGTCTTTTTGGTCTCTGAGTCTCCAGCATGTGGGGTATCTGTCACAAAGTAGGCAATCAATACATATTTACTTGCAGAATCAAGGGTAGGATGTGGACACGTGCTGCCACCTATTGGGAGAAACTTTATTTGACTCTAAGGATTTGGACTATGGTTATCATACAAGGATGAAGCTTGATACTCTCTCTCATCTAAGTTATCATTAATTAGACCCTCTCTGGTAGCCAGCCTCCAGGATGGCCTGCAGCGATCCCTGTCTGTTGGCATTCATATCTTTGGGTGGATCCTCTCACACAGAGGGTTGGTTTGTAAATATGACAAAAGCCATATGTGACCTCTGGAGCTAGGTCATCAAAGACATTGTGGCTTATGCCTTGGTCTCTCTGGGATCACCTGCTCTGAGGGAGACCAGCTGCCATGTCATGGGGACACTCAAACAGCCCTATGGGGAGGTTCACGTGGTGAAAAACAGGTCTCCAGCCAACAGTCATGAGTGTGCCATCCTGGAGGCCGATCCTCCGGCCCTAATCAGTAACTGCTGCCCTGGCCTACACTTTGACTGTAATCTCATGGGAGACCTGGAGACAGAACCACCCAGCCACGTATCCCCAAATCCCTGACCTCTAAAACCTGTGGGACAACAAATGTTTATTGCGTTAAACTTTGGGGTGATTGTTACGCAGCAACAGAGTTCTAATAAACTGTCGAACATAGATTACTGGCTACAAATAGTTCTACTTTTTTTTTGGGACAGGGTCTCGTTCTGTGGAACTAGGCTGAGGTGCAGTGGTGCGATCACAGCTCACTGAGGCCTCGACCTCCGGGCTCAATCGGCCCTCCTGCCTCAGCCACCCAAGTAGCTGGGATTACAGGTAGGCGCTACCACGCCTGAGTAATTTCTTGTCTTTTTTGTAGACATGGGGGGTCTCACCATGTTGCCCAGGCTGATCTCCAACTCCTGGGCTCAAATGATCCACCTGCCTCGGCCTCCCAAAGTGCTGGGATTACAAGCGTGAACCACCGAGCCCGGCCAAGCCTAAGGATTAACCTAAGGCTTCTCAGAGCAGATGCCGCTGGAGCTGGGGGCCACAGAAGAAATGGCATGACACTTGGTCCTGGGGAGTGGCGACTGTATTGTCTGTCTGCAGCATCCCTGTCTGCGCTACCGTTGTTCCATGCACACAGGGAGCAAGTACACAGAGTCCCAGCTACTGCCGAGGAAAGACGGAGACGCCAGGACGCGGTCGCATCTCGGCGCCTGCGCACTGTGCCCGCGCTCTCAGGCAGTGCCGTTGCGCGCCGAGTCATCGATCGGCCGACCCCGAGAGGCCTGGCTCATTTAGGCCGCCAGCCCGCCTCCAGCTCTTGGGGTTCGCTCCAGGCGGCGCCCTCAGGAGTGGGGCGGGCGCTCATATTCCAGAACCCGACCGGCAGGGCGGCCACGGTGGCGTGGCTGTTTCCTCGTTTCGCCTCAGCAACCCCTCAGCTCCGGTAGTCGCCGGTCCGGGGTTGTAGCCGTTTGGGGCTAGAGCTGCTCGGCCCCACCGCCGTCCCCGTCGCTGCCTCCGGGTCCGGGCCCCACGGGCCGCCTGCCGCCTTCATGAGGCTGCGGGTGCGGCTTCTGAAGCGGACCTGGCCGCTGGAGGTGCCCGAGGCAGAGCCGACGCTGGGGCAGCTGCGCGCGCACCTGAGCCAGGCCCTGCTGTGCACCTGGGGGTACAGGTACGCGGGGTCCGGGGCTGGCGGCCTGCGGGGAGTGGGGAGTGCTGGGTTTGGGTGCAGGGCGGGTTGGCGTCATCTGTGGGCTGCAGGCGCGGGCGTGGCCGGGCGCTAGGCCAGGTGCGGGGACGCCGGGGGTGGGGGGACGTTCACTGGAGGCCTCGGCTCTTCCGCGCGTCGCGGAGCAGGGGGTGCCGGCAACTGGACGCGCGGGTGGTCGGCTGGGGTCCCGCTCCTGGAGAACATGGCGCGGCCTCCCGGGGGCTCCGGTCCCCTCCTGGGTGAGTCATGGCCTCTGGTCTTGCAGTGAACGAAACCGGGGAGAGGAGGGAACGCAAAATTCCCACAACTGGTTAGATTTCAAGTTGGAAATGATGAGCTTGGCTTGGGTTAAACCTTTCTGGACTGTCAGGGGTCCGAGTTAATTTCTTCAGCTGTTGGAGTATTTCAATGAAAAAGCTTGGAAATTGCTGGAAGTTAAAAAGCTGCCCTCCATCCGAGGCCACCGGTAGCTTGTATGGTTGCTGTGAAGCGGCAGCAATTTTAGATTGTTACGTTCATGCGCCAGGCATCGCGGTGAGCGCTTGGATTTAGCCGCTGAAAAGTTTTAGAAAGTACAACGTGTAGGCATATTTCAGCCCTTTGCTTTTCTTGGGCGAAATGTTGCTTTTTTTGCTAAAACTGAGGCAAACGTTGATCTTGTGAGCTTGCAGTTTGGGGGCAGTAAAGTTGAAAAAGGATCATATTCTGTTATTGGTTTATGGGACTGCAGATGAAGCTGCTTTGTTTCCCTAAAAGATATTTTTAGGGGGGCAACAATTTGGGAGTAAAGCGGCACGGTAAGAGTGGTCCTCTTCAAATACTGAGCTAGTGAATTTGAAACTTGAGTGTGCTAAGGAAAAATTAAAAAGATGTTCCCTGGGGATTTTTAGGTGAATTCTTCAAAAACAAAAACCTTCCTACATTTTCACCTTATTTTTAGGGAGTTGGGTAAAATGAGGCCGTTATTCTGAACTTCTCTCCCTTTCATTTTTCTGGATAAAACATTATTAGATTGAAAGTAAGCTTGTTTTTTTCTGATTAAAAAAATAAACCCTAAATAAGATACTGACATAACTCCTTTTAAATATTATGGTAAGTGACATGCCTACTGTTATTTCTTGTTGTTAAACCCGTGTGTTTTGCATACTGGCATCATTACCAGCAGGTCATGAGTAGAAGATTGAATAAATCTTCAAACTTAATCTTTCAAAGGTATTACCATGTGTATATATATATTTTATTATTTTTAAATTAGGCAGTCTTGAAAGGATGTGAAACTCAGTATGACTGTTTGCACAAAAGGGCCCGTTGGTTTCTCTTTCAGATTTGTTTTTACGGTTGAGGCTGGTTACCTGGACAGAATGTAAACTTCAGCTTGTGAAAGTAAACTCATTTTTTCTGAAAGTATTCTCATTTTCTAATAAAGGTGCAGTTTTAAAGTATGTCCATATGATATTATTTTAAAAGTATCTTTACTGAGCAAGTGGAGCTAGGATAGTCATGAAATGCTTTTGTTTTGTTTTTGTTTTTTACGAGAAAAGTGAAAGCAAGTTTATTAAGAAAGTAAAGGAATAAAAGAATGGCTACTCCATAGACAGCGTAGCCATGAAATGCTTTTGAAAAGCCTGGAGTTTCTAGAATTTCATTTCCTGGAATTAAATACTACTCTTAAGTCCCCAGTTTCAGAGGTATAATCCTGGAAAACTACATATGACTTTAGAAATAGCTTTTCCCTTTTTCTAGAGTGGGAGGAAAAGCTGGTGTATTTATTGAGCGGACCATGACCTTTTCTACAAACAGGTATTTGAACGTACATTGTACTAGATACTGTTTTAAAAAGCAACCTTTTGCTGTGACAGATGACCCATAAACACATAGTTCTTTTGAGGTGTTTTTCCTTTTTCTGCCAAAGTTGGGGTGGTGTTTTTGTGGGCAGATGGCAGATTTTCAACATTTTGTTTATCAAAGCATTTTGAAAACAGAAGCAGGGCCACCTGTTTTCTAACAAACAGCAATAGCTTCTATTTCAGTCATTTTAATTTCTCTACCAAGGATACTTCAATTAGTAAGAAAAAATATATTTACGAGTGAAATAGAAACATGAATTATTTGGAGCACTTTTCAAAATGCAGCATTGTGAGAATAAATAATATAATTGTTAAAGGAGTTCATCTTTTATTAACGTCTCAAAAAAGTAATGAAATTAGTATTGCTAAGTGTAAATATTTTTAAAAATGTTTTGTAATGTTTGTTAGTTATTCCTCACCACTGTGTGATGAAAAACATTTTATTCTTCTAATGTCAAATAATCTGCGATGCAGAAAGAATGGGAGTTTGTTGCTTCAGGCTTATTTGAATTCTGAGCTTGTTTAGCAGTGAGCTTTTGGGTTTGTGCTGTGTTCCACTAAAAGGCTGATGCCGACAATCAGTAGAAGGGTGAATTTAGCTTGTCATCATCAGTAAGAGAGATGAATTTATACTCAGTCATATACATACACTCCCCTAACTTTTTGTGATTATGAATATATGGATCAGGTTTTTTGGGACCATTGTGAGTAAACTTTCCTGTAAGGATATTGAATAGACATCCTTGATTTCACACTCATCTTGATCTTCCCAACTAATGTTTGGTGGTTGCATTTATTTCACGAATACTTTATATTTGCCAGTGTTGAAGATATGGTTTGAACTGTTCAGATAAGATCCCTGATCTTATGAAACTGAAGTTCTAGTGGCAGGGGTAGGGTAGACAGATAATAGATAAGTAGATACGACGTTTTCAAGTAGAACATAGCAGAATAGAGAGTGCTGGAGAGGTGACATTTGGGCTGAGACTGGAATGATGAGGAGGAGTCAGTCATTTGAAGATCTGGAAGAGCACATGCAGAGGCCCGAAGGCTGCAATGAAGCTGATCTGCTTTTTGGAACTGATGGAAAGCTCATGTGAATGGAGAACAGTGAGAGAGGATGGATGGCATAGGATGCAGTAGGATAAATGGGAAGAGGTCAAACGTTGAGCTTTGGAAGTTATGTTAAGGATTCCAAATAGAAGCTATTAGAAGATTTTAAGTGAAGGAATGATGTGATCTAATTTGTATTTTAAAGGTATTTCATTGAATCTTACATGCTGTCACTTGGAAGACACATTGTTTTATGTAACAGCAGGGGAAAAATGCTGTCAGTTGATATGTGATTGATTCTAGGAAGCATCTTAATTTCAAAGATGTCAAAATATAAAAATGTGCATCTTAGAATTGAGGAAAGCGTGGATTAATGATAGAGAATTACTGTATCCTGTCCCCCAGGTGGAGAGTTTTGGCCATTAGAAATCTATAGATTAGGCATTCATTGATAAATAATTTTGATAATTTTCTCAAAACTTTAAGCTTGATAGGGTCATGTGTGCCTATAGTCCTAGCTCCTCTGGAGGCTGAGGTGAGAGGATTGCTTGAGCCCAGGAATTTGAGGCTGCCATGAGCTGTGATCGTGCCACTGTGCCACTGCACTCCAGCCTGGGAAACAGAGTGAGACCCTGTCTCTAAAAAACAAACAAAAACAAAAATGTAACTGGACGTAGTGGCTTATGCCTGTAATCCGAGCAACTCAGGAGGCTGAGGCGGGAGGATTGCTTGAGGCCAGGAGCTTGAGACCAGCCTGGACAACATAGTGAGACCTTGTCTCTTCATTACTTAATTCTTCTAGGGTCATACTGTGTGCTTATGTATGCTTCAGATGTGCTGTTGAAGGTAACAGAAGTAGGTAGCTCTTACTATGCTTATCCGTCTTTCTTGGCAGTTCTGATACCCGATTTACAATTACATTGAACTACAAGGATGCCCTCACTGGAGATGAAGAGACCTTGGCTTCCTATGGGATTGTTTCTGGGGACTTGATATGTTTGATTCTTCAAGATGACATTCCAGCGCCTAATTTACCTTCATCCACAGATTCAGAGCATTCTTCACTCCAGAGTAATGACCAACCCTCTTTGGCCATCAGCTCCAATCAGACTAGCATACAGGATGCACAACCGAGTGATTCATTCCAAGGACAGGCAGCCCAGTCTGATGTTTGGAATGACAACAGTACGGTGGGTATTAAAGACCAATATATCAAGTAGAGTAGGTGATAAGTCATATTGAATACCTCAGTTGAATTCTGTTCCAGTCAGGATAATTATCATCAATAGATTGCACATTATTTTTCATATATATATATATATATATATATTTTTTTTTTTTTTTGAGACAGTGTCTTGCTCTGTCACCAGGCTGCAGTGTAGTGCCTCAATCTCGGCTCACTGCAACCTCTGCCTCCCAGTTCAAGCGATTCTCCTGCCTTAGCCTCCCAAGTAGCTGGGCCTAGAGGTGCACGCCACCACTCCCAGCTAGTTTTTGTATTTTTAGTAGAGACGAGGTTTCAGCATGTTGGTGTGGATGGTCTTGATCTCTTAACCTCGTGATCCTCATGCCTCGACCTCCCAAAGTGCTGGGATTACAGGCATGAGCCACCGTGCCTGGCTACAGATTATATTTTTATAGAATATATTTTTTTAACTGCTAAATGCCTATACCAATATGGGGCTGGCATCCCAAAGTACCTAGTTTCTGCCTGTTTTGTTCACATACTATCCTTCAGATGAATTATCCCTTGACTTCTATTATTGTTCCTAAGCTCATGATTCCTAGCCTTGCTTCTCTGATCTGGTCTACTCATTAAAGCTATGAATGTGGTCCAATTATTTCCAAATGACTTGCAGGATATTTATACTTGCATTTGTAAATTGTCATTGCAGACTATATGTTCAACATAAATTTGGAAATATGTGTGCTCATGTTCCCTTCTTTGTCAGTGGCACTGCTGGTTTTCTGTGGTTTTTGACTGCTTAAATCTAGCCCGTTAATACTCTTTGGCAGTTTCTCTTTTCCATTTCGGGTTCCAATGGCTTTATTCCTCAGTCTGTTTTCTGGGTTTGCCTTCCTCCTACATGATTCTGATGCTATTGTTCCCTTGCTGTCTTTCATTAACTCTTTCTCATAAACTTGTTCTCATAGTTTTTTAGCTGAAAAATACCATGTATCTCTAGTTCAACCCTGTCATTTTACAGAAGAGGAAAATGATGTCTGTCCTCCTGTACCTGGTGCTCAAGGCTTTCTGGAAAGTTACTCCACTCAACTTTTTTAGGGCTAGTTTCTGTTCTTCCCTCCTTTAAACTGTCATCTCCAGAACAGACCATCATTTCCCCCCGCCCCCACCAGCCAGCACATGCACCTGCTTGGATGCATGTGCACACACACAGCCTGGTGACTGCTTTTGTGACTTTGGTCTTACTGTTCACCCAGACTGGAACCTGTTACCTTTCCTCCCTCTCTTATCTATATTTCTACCCATCTTCCTAAGCCCTTGCCAACCATAGCCCAATAGTTTTCTTTAATTTCTTTGTATTGATTATCTGATTATCTTTATTGCCTTGTACATGCCCCATCATTTTTCCCACTTTTTTTTTTTTTTTTTTTGTGACAGTGTACCACTTTCTCACCCAGGCTGGAGTATAGGGCATAATCTCAGCTCACTGCAACCTTACCCTTCTGGGGTCAAGCGATTCTCCCACGTCAGCCTCCCCAGTAGTTGGGACCACAGACACCACCATGCCTGGCTAATTTTTGTATTTTTGGTAGAGATGGGGTTTCACCATGTTGCTCAGGCTGGTCTTGAACTCCTAATCTCAAGTGACCTGCCCACCTTGGCCACGCAAAGTAATGGGATTACAGACATGAGTCACCATGCCCAGCCTTTATCCGACCTTTTAATTTTTTGAATGGTGCAAATGATCACCTTTGTTTTTTTTTAATACCAATATACATGCCATCTTGTTAATTGTTTTTTGTATGTACACTTATCACCTCAATGTAATTGCTGACCTTAAACATTTTTGAGTATAAGTATTCATGGTAACTTGTCATGGCATTAAGTATAGACATATTAAAAAATACTTTTTAATAGATTGGTAAGTTGTGAAAATTATGTCCAGATATGTGGATTTTAATTTATTTTTAAAATTATTGTTGTATCAGTATGTTTCTGCCTCACAGAGGTAAACTGGGGAATGAGTAAGAATATTTTGCTGTATATTTAAATTATATTTCTGAGTCTTTTTTGCTGATAGGCTTGTTCTGGGATAACTTAGTAGGGCCCATTACTTTTACTTCTGTGTACTTTAAAATTGTCTAGTAAGATGAAACTTTTCATAGTATTTGTGATACTTTGCTAGTGTCCTTTTGGAAAATTTTGAGAAATTAATGTTGCTTGAAGTTACTAATTTCAGTTCTAAGATTTTGCATATTGTTTTGTATTCCAAGACTTGTAAAGGGTGACAGGAAAACCTTAAGAGTTTGGAAACTGAGCTCAAGATCTCATAAATAATGCTTTTAAGTACATTACACTCTGTAATATAGAATGGAGCATTAGAAAAGGAAAATAGATGCGTAAAACTTGAAACCATAGGAGGTAAATTTTACTCTTGTAATTAAATATCAATTTTCTTATTTCGTCATATTTGGGAATTCATCCAGTACCTCTTGAGTCTTTAATGAGAAACGGGTAGCAGGTATCAGAATCTAATATTAGCTCTCATGCATTTTAGTCACTTATTTTAGTCTTTTGTAAATGACATATGGCAAAATGATCTGTTCAGAGAGGTGTGGTGCTCACCATTTTTTTTTTTCATTTTCACACGTGAAGAATTTGATAAATACTCATATCAGAATAGCTCAGAGAATGTCAGTGGTTCCCATAGAGTAGGAGTAAGGTTTGACAAGCCCAGCAGGGGATTTTGGTATCTCCCTCTCATGTACTTCAGCCTAGGGTAACTCTTTTTCATTTTTCCACATATATTCTGTCCTACACAACTGCCAATAAGTAGTAAATGGCCAAAAGTTAGACATAGTGGTAAAGAAGCCAAACCTATTGTTTCATAGTTTAGCTTGATGTTAAGTGGTTTTTAATATAGTTGTTTCTATTTTCTCAGGAAATACGGAAATATTTTTGTGCCATACCTCATTTTTGGGTAGTGTGACTTCTCATTGGCCTCTAGGTTTTTACAAGTGACTTTGGATCTTTTCCGTAAGCCATAGGGCTTAGGTCCTCAGAGATTTTGGAAGAACAGCTGTCACCTCTGGCTCCCTTACATTCCTCCAACCTTTTACATATACTGTGTAATTTTAATTTCCTTTGCCCCTTCTTTAATGGAAATGCAAACCCTAAAAAGAAGAAACTTATGCTTTGCATTAAGAGTTGGGCATATGCCTAGGAAACAAGCTTTCTGAGCAAACTTAATATAGGTAACTTAGTTTTTTTTTTTTTTTTTTTTTTTTTTTATCTCAAAATCCTGAGCTGCAAGTTTGGAGATCTGGGTTCGTTTCAAATTTTTATTAGTTGGTAACCTTGATTATGTTATTTAATCTTTCAGACTTATAATTACAGGATCTATAAAAAGGCAGTACCTGCCATGCCTATTTTATAGGATTGTTATAAGGAACAAATAAGAAAATGTTTTGAAAATAAAGACATTATGAAGTTGTAAGGTATTATCCTTCAGCATTCGTTCAGCAGACATTGAATACCTGTTTTGTGCTAGGTACTTTACTGGGGTTACAAAAATGGGTGACATGTAGTCTGTTTTTTTATAAGCTTGTAGTCATGGAAGGATGCAGATATGTAATCAGAAAATTGCAGTGCAGTGCGGTGTGATAAGGTTAAATAATCAAGGCCGTTGTAGGGCAGAGTTGTGGTCTATGTTACCTCTTTTGAAGAAGTGGAGAATATTGGGGTGAGTAAGAAGGCACTGGCAGAAAGTGAACTTGGTAATGAGTCAGAGATCAGGTGATGAAGGACTTTGTATGCTAAGGGATTTAGAAGTTTGGCCTTCATTTGTAGGACCTGCATTTCTCAGTGTCCTCTGAAAATCTAGTTTCGTGAGATGATGTTACAGGGATGCTGCTGACAGTTGAAGACGGAGTTTTTTGGTAAAGTGTTATGCACACACTATTATTATTGTTATTAGACTCCTCAGTGCTTTTATAATGCAAATAGTGTATTTTGTGAATATGGAGCGTGAAGTTAGGTGGCTGCAGCATGTAGCATTTTCCACACTTATTCCATGTGGACTACCTTTTTTCCTGAGAACATCTAAGGCACAATTGAGGGAAATGCTGTTGTCTGTGTTGGGGATATACTGGTGAATTTTAAGCTGGGACATAGTACATGATCGGATTTTTAATTGTCAAGAAAACTCTGGCAGCAGGGGATGGGATGTATTGGAAGACAAGAAAGTTGAAGAAGGGATACTTGCAAGGGAAACTCTTGTTGGATGTCAGGAAATACATGATGAGAGTCTGAAGTACCAATGGAGCAGGAAGGGGCAAATTTTAGACATGTTTAGGAGTTAGTTTCAGTGGAACTTTGAAGACTGATCAGATTTGGGACAAGGTTTAGTTAGGTAGAGGGAGGAGTCTAGGATGATTTCCAGGTTTTTGACGTATCAGCTAGAATTAACAGGTGAGGAATTGAGGATGGAAGAGTAGGTCGCAGGCTTATTTATTTATAAGAACTCACTTAAAATGTCTCCCATTTCTGAACCCAATGATGTACTTTGACTTTCAGCACTTAGTTCACGTTAGGATACAAAAAATGTATTGTGTAAAAATAAGGCTTTTTAATTAATTCATTGTTTTGTTTTTCTTTTTCAGTTAGGGCCTAGTCAAAATTTTGAAGCTGAGTCAATTCAAGATATTGAGGATATGGCAGAGGGCACAGGTTTCTACCCCTCAGAACCCATGCTCTGTAGTGAATCGGTGGAAGGGCAAGTGCCACATTCATTAGAGACCTTGTATCAATCAGCTGACTGTTCTGATGCCAGTGATGCCTTGATCGTGTTGATACATCTTCTCATGTTGGAGTCAGGTTACATGCCTCAGGTAAGTTCTGCAAGCAAAACACAAACATTATGATTGCTCATACATGTGGATGGTTCCTGCTCTCAAGTGGCCCATAGTCTGAGAGTGGCGGAGATAGACAAAAATATAAAGCACTGTGCTATATTGGTGAAGTTCTGGGAGAGACATATTCATATATAGGATGCCAGGAATTCATGGAGGAGAACGTTTAGAATATTGCTTCTCAAACTTTAATGTGCTTTGGAATACCTGAGGACCTTATTAAAATGCAGATTCTGATTTAGTAACTGTAGAATGGACCGTGTACTTCTTCATACTCCTGCATAATACCAGTGTTGCTGGTCTGCGAGCCATGTTATAAGTTACAAAGATATAGAGTAATTCGGTGATCAGTGCACACCTGCAGCATGCCATGCACTGACCCAGAAATTAGGATATCAAAATATTGGGATATTTCCTGTCCTTAAGGAGTCCATACATAAATAGAGGAGAGAGACAAATAAAAAGATAATCGGAAATAACACAAGTAAACATAGATAATAATACAGTTGAAGTGTAACGGAAATATGAATAGAATGTTAGGGGACGAAAGGAAATGGCAAACAATTTTTCTTTGAAAAAGGCTTTACAGAGGAAGTGATATTTGATTATTTTGGAGTTTTAAATAATCATATGGTTTTGCTAGGCAGAGAAGTGAGTCTTTGAAGAGAGAGATCAATCCCTGTTTCCATGATGCAATTTTACCTATTTGAACAAAAATTTTGATTAAAAGTATTGTAATATATTATCCTATAATACACAGTATAATTATCCTACAATATGAAATATATTGGCAATATTAATGATTTGATGCATTGTATTAAGAGGACTATGTGGAGTGATTATTTCAAACAAGTTAGGAGTCTTTTGGATTTTTAATCTTTTTGAGAGTAACACCTTTCTTCGTTATTTGTTTCCCTTTCATTTCGTTCCCCAGGGCACCGAAGCCAAAGCACTGTCCATGCCGGAGAAGTGGAAGTTGAGCGGGGTGTATAAGCTGCATTATATGCATCCTCTCTGCGAGGGCAGCTCCGCTACTCTCACCTGCGTGCCTCTGGGAAACCTGATTGTTGTAAATGGTAATTGGATAGCGTAGTCATGGTTGCTCATTTATGGATTCTTAGACGTTTTTTCCAAATGTTTTATAGCCACTTCAGTGATTGGCTATCATGATACAGTTGTGAGTCCTTCTCAACTTTATTGAATTCCTAGACTACTGATAACATGTGTCTGGAAGATTATAGAGTAAGAGGTTGTTGGGTTGTTTAGGCCAGCACCCTTCACTCTTAGGGCATCCATTTTCTTGATGTCTTAATCTTTGTAATATTTTGCTCTGGGGGATAATATGAGTGAAATGAGCCTATTATACATGAACTCTTTGGAGAATACTTTTTCTTTATGCCTGTGGATGGCTTTATTTTTTTAACAAAGGTCTCGAATTGAGACATGGGGAACTAGAGCTGGGGTCACCATTTATCCAAGTTGGCATCTCTGTGGCCAGCAATGCACAACAACAATGCTAAGTTTACTGAGGCCTTAGTAAGTATGTGTTTTATTTGCTGGGCCTCCCCCAACAAATGTCACTCTGCATAAATAACTTTTCCTGTCTCCTTTTTCGTATTAAGAAATTTCACTGGAATAGCAAGGCATTCCATCCTTGTGTTTTAGTTCAGATACCACTTTGGTTCATATTAACTCCTAGTGGTCTATCATAATCACACATCCTGGAGATGCATTTGAATGACTAGGAGCTTTCATTTTTATTCTGTTTTGGGTTTTGAGATTTATCCTTTAGTTAGAAAGATAGTGTGGTAAGACTGGGAGGGCTGCGTTTGTTTTGTTTATTCAGTATAGCTCATCTTTTTTGTTTAGCAAAGGAAGTTGCTTTGGTAAGCCTTAGGTCAAAGGTTTAGGTCTGCAGCTTTTCAGTATGTTCTGCAGCTGCTCCTTTGCCTAGATGAAAGTTAGGTAGAAGCCCTATCACCACTTAAAGCAGCAAAATGTTTATTTGTTTCATTTATTGAAGTTCTGTGTGAGATTCTGTTTGAAAAAAATGGTGGTTGTTTTTTTTCCCTGCTAAAATCTATTTTGAAAGCTACTGACTTATGCTGTCTTGATCTTTGAGATGTTGGATAGTTGTCATTCCCCTCTTACGAAGTTTCTTTTTCTTCTTTTTTGAGGCAGGGTCTTGCTCTGTCACGTAGGCTGGAGTGCAGTAGCCAGAGCATGGATCATTGCGTCCTTGACCTCCTGGGCTCAAGCGATGTTCCTCCTTGGCCTCCTGAGTGGCTAGGACCACAGGCGTGTACCACCACACCTGGCTATTTTTTATTTTATATTTTGTAGAGATGAAGTCTCACTGTGTTGCCCAGCCTGGTCTCGAACTCCTGGGTTCAAGCAGTATTCCTGCCTTGACCTCCCAAAGGGCTGTGAACCACACCTGGCCTCTTAAGAAATTTCTATTTCTTTAGTCATAAGGTTCTTTGAAATGTCATTTAAAAGTCTGGAAACGTCAGGTTTAGTAGCTTTGCTGGTGCTTCACGTTTGTCAGGACATGACCGTCTGACGACACTAGGACCTAGCAATGTCTATCCAGCAGCTCGTCATCATTAGCAAATGCAGCTTTTAGCTTGGCATTCTTGTACAGAGTGTCAACAGTTTCTGCCTTCGTCTAATCATTCTGCTACATCACATCGTAACTTGCAAGGTTGAAGTTACCAAATAATAAACGTGTAGTTGCAAATTTTGCCTTGATTTCTTATAAAAGCACTTAATGACGTGTATAATAATCTCTATTCATTAGATTCAGAATACTTAATATAAAAAGAATAACTACTGAATGTCTTGATGATTTCTTAATTTCTCATACTTTGTTTCTTTACTGTTCTTGGCAAATCAGCTCTTGGCAGACTTGCATGGCAGCCAGCCATTCCAGGATTGATTCTTTGAAAAGAGCAGTGTGTCTTTAAATCTTTCCTTCACTCCAGGCATCCTGCTTGGTGCACATGTGCATAAGCACATCACTGGGCTCTTTCATGGAATGAGTTGAAGTGCGCCTTTGTATACATGATTAAAATTGAACCCTCTGGTGATGTCAAGAATATTGGTCCTTTGGGTCTGGAAGAGAGATGACGCTCTGAAAACTAGCAAGATTATTTTAATGAACAAGGGAAGACTCATTGCCAAGGGTTAAATAAAAGATAAATGGAGTTTTTAGTGACTTCATTAGAAATAGTGATTTTATTGTGTTTAGTTGCCTCTGATGAGCCTTGTTGCGTATCTTTCAATTACTAATAAGCTGCTGCCTAGTGGATTTTATATAAAGATGCTTTCTGTAGTTTTTAAGGGTGGTGTTGTAGAGTGATTTTACTTCATGTGATGCCAGGTTTACACTTTTGAACTTGCTGTCAGAGAAAGAAATAGGCGAAGAACAGTTTGTTTTGTATAATGTGTCTTTAGTATATTAGCAGCAAGGAAATGCAAGCCCATACGAAAAAAGAAAGGCAGTTGATGAAGTGACAGAATTTTTTATCATCTTTCTTTTGTTTATTTACAGCTACACTGAAAATCAACAATGAGATTAGAAGTGTAAAAAGATTGCAGCTGCTACCAGAATCTTTTATTTGCAAAGAGAAACTAGGTAATATAAACATTATTCAACTTTTGGAGTGAAACTCTGTGAAATTCGTGTAAGAAAAAAATCTGAAAGATAATGTTCAAAAGACAGAAAATTTCTATATGAGATTAAAGCATATTGAAGATAATGTGGTTTGCTTAAGAATGCAAAGGTTTAAAAAATGCAAAAGTTTTGCTTATAATTTGAGGAGTTTGTTTCTTTCCTGTTTTTCTTAGGGTCATAGAGTGCTGAATTACATTGTTATGAGATAACACTAGTATGTAAGTTATTACACTCTGATGATAGTTCATAGTTTCTGTACTAATCTTTGGAGATCTCTCTGGTATCATATTTAACCAATATGGAGATCTGTGTTTCATGGAAGTAATTCAAGTTCATTATTAAAGATTATTGGAGGAAAAACTGCAATCAAAATCTTTGTTTAAACCTACATAAATTTGATTGCTGTTTTATACAGATTAATACTTTACCAAAAGTTTGCATTCTAGGTAAGGTTTTGCCTAAACTCTATAAAATTATTAATAGATGCAAACAAGACAGATTTTCCTTTTTATCATTTTTCAGTTAAACCAAACTGTGAGAGGCAGTTACAGGTGGTTGGAGGAGAAGAGATAAGGTGGAGAGGGGAACTGACATTTTTTAAGTGCCTGTTTCATTCTGTACTTGTGTCCGTACATATGTTGTTCCATTTAATCTTCTTAGTAAACTTAGGAGGGTTTTAAGAGCCTAGTGGGAATGCTGTGGTACAGTGGGAAGATGGCATTTATAGCAGTCCTTTAGGAAAGGCTGGCTAGATTGACATGGTTGCTTTGAAGGTCTAAAGACTCATTCTTGTTCATTCCTAGGGGAGATCAGCCCTGAGAGATTGATTTATACTAACTAAAACTGACAGGAAAAGGAGACAGCAGAATACATATTTATAATGGTCTCTGGTTGAATGTAGAATCAGAACTTGGGCATTAGGTGAACTGAGCTTTTTTTTTTTTTTGAGACGCAGTTTCGCTCTGTCGCCAGGCTGGAGTGCCGTGGTGCTATCTTGGCTCACTACAACCTCCGCCTCCCGAGTTCAAGCAATTCTTCTGCCTCAGCCTCCCGAGTGGCTGGGAATACAGGTGCACACCACCATGCCCAGCTAATTATTTTGTATTTTTAGTAGAGACTGGCTCTCACCATATTGGCCAGGCTGGTCTCGAACTCCTGTCCTTGTGATGTGCCCGCCTCGGCCTCCCAAAGTGCTGGGATTACAGGCGTGAGCCACCGCGCCTGGCCGAGTTGAACGTTTAATGTCAGACTGGGCCAGAGTTTCTCAATCTTTTTATTATCACTTCCCAAAGGAGCCTTTGGAGATTTTTCCCCCCAATCTCTCTCCTTCATGAAATTTAATACCACAAATATATTTTATTTATGTACTGTGACCCTTTGAAGGATCACAAACCATATAATAGTTTTTAACCTGTCAAGGACCAGTTTTTGCCCCTGTTGAAACTGCATACACTGGACTGATGAATCTGTATAGATGGCTTTTATCATTAGGGTCAGAAAAACTTGAAATTCCTTGGCTCACTGTATAGGGAGGACCTTGTTATGGAGAGTAGAAATACTCTACACTCTACAGCAGTAGAGGTTTTATGCCCATTTTCTAGATCAGGAAACAGATTTAGAGGAAATTAAGTTACTTAAGGGTCACAGAGCTAATCAGTGGTGAAATACAGGATTGGAATAGATTTGGCTGACTCCCAGCCTTTTAAAACAACTTTTACAGGAATGTAGCTCAGATTGCTATTCTTTATCTGCTTTCTCTTAAATAAGGAAAAAGGAAATGGAAGGGAGGAGGAGTGTTAAATACTGTTAAATTACAACTTTATGGACTGTTTTAATGAAGTATTTTTAATAAAGTCTTTTATGTTGAGTAGGAATATTCTGCTCATTTGGCAAGTCATTTTAATGAATTTTTACTGTGGCTGATAGCACCTAGTAACTACAACTAGGCACTGTTATTTATCCTTTTATTCATAAGTTTCTAATTAAATAGTTACATACCAGGTTGCTGAAGGAAAAAATTCATTTAAAGAAAATCAGTTTTCACATTTGAAAAAAGCCCTTGAGCCAAATTGATTTTTAAAAATGATACCTTGACAGCAAATTTCAGTTCAAGATTGCAAGTCACACAACAAAGATTTAGACATTAGCTGCATGTCTCTTTCCTTCTTCTTATCGATCCCGTTATACTGAGTGTTTTATTTGTTATAGATAGTGAAATACATAAATATGGAATGGGGAAGGAGCAAGCATAAATTGTCTACTGATACACTAGGCACTACTCGTGGAGCTCTCAATTATAACAACGCTTACCGGGTGTAGTGGTGGTGTCTCCCTTAAACAGTTGAGTAAAAAGGTGAGGATCAGAGGGGCAGGTTATTTGTCCAAGGCTGTACACTTGGTAAATAGCAAAACAAGTGGGAACCTCGGCTGCAATTTGGTAGTGCGTCCATACTTTAATATGAGTCACGTGGGGATCTTACTATAAACTACAGGTTCTGATTTGCTAGGTCTGCAGCGGGCCTGAGATTCAGTAGTTCTAAACAGTTCCAGGTATGGTCAATTCTGGTGATCTGTCACCCACATTTTGAGTAGCAGTGTGGTGGCTAAAAATGAGTGCTTTTGAGCCACATGGACTTGGGTTTGTGCACTCTTCTGCCACTAACCATGGGACCTTGGACAGGCTTTCTGTACCTTGACCTGTTTTTAAAATGGAGATAGTAATTACTTAGGAAAGAACTTCTGATGTGAAAGTTTGAAAAATGCTTGACACAGGTGCTGATACATAGTCATCATGTGATAAATGCTATTAATTTACCAGGTTCTAAGCGTTACAGGAACAGCTCTCCGCTGTATCCTCAGTGCCCAGCACAGATTGATAGCTATTCAGGAAATCTTCCTGTGTATGAATCTCACACAAGCTTTTTCTACAATTGCAGCCTATGAGCTAGAGAGGTTGGGCACAACTCTACTAATTTGATAGCATGGAATTTTTAGCTTTTATATCTAAGATTCAGTTTTATCAAGTCTTGCACTGTACTTCTTCCATGAAGGAATTTGGTTCATGCTTATCTTTGTGAATTATTTGTGAATATTTATTTGCCATGTTGATTGTGTTTGGCAGAAATAGAGGACAGTTTTTCCACTTGATTTTGGGTTTTGATTTTTCATTAAAAAATATTCTAGGGGAAAATGTAGCCAAGATATACAAAGATCTTCAGAAACTCTCTCGCCTCTTTAAAGACCAGCTGGTGTATCCTCTTCTGGCTTTTACCCGACAAGGTAAGAGATGAAATACTATCTCAGTTCAAGGGACTATAAAGAATAGTAAGTATACTTAGTATTCTTGGTGGGTATGACATCTGACTGCCCTCTTTTCTGCTCCTAGCTAAATGTTCCTCTTTTAAGACTAAGCTTAACATTCCTTAAGTGCTATTTACTTTCTCTTTGTATCTCTGCTATTTTGTACATATTTTTATTATCGACTCTTTTCCATGGACTATAATTGTTGATATGATTTCTTTCCACCTAAGGTTGGGAATATCTTGAAGGTAGGGAATATATCTACTTTTGTATTCTTGTGGTCTAGCATGGGGTCAGGTACATAATAGATGCTGTTTCTCTCTATACACATATATATATGTGTGTATATATACACACATATATATATACACACACATATAAATAATATATGGTCTATAATTGGATCTGAGTTTTTTTTTTAAACCATTTATTGGAGGCTCTATGCAGGCACTTTGTTGGGTATTTCACATGCATTCTTATTTACTGCTAATGACTTTGAAGTAAATTTTATGGTACTCATTTTATACATGATGAAATCATAATTCAGTAAGGTTTATAATTCACTCAAGATCCTTATATTAGCTTTCTCTTATTATTTTATTTTATTTTTTGCAGTTAAAAAAATTTAAAATCTCAGTGACTTACAGTGAAATTTACTTCATGCTCGTGTACATGTTGTATGTGGGTTTGCTTTGGCTGAAGGAGTTGTCTTTATCTAGGACATGCTCCTCTTGTGGTAGAAGGAAAAGAATGCCAGTGGCCCAATTATGTGTTCGTTCAACGCTTTTGCCCAGAAATTATATATGTCACTTCCACTCACATTTTATTGAAAAAATAAGACAAAAATGGCCAAGCCTGATGGTAGTGGGGTGGGGAAGTATAATTATGTATAGGAAGTGGTTGAGAACCATAATACTATCTACCACAATTCTCCAACTAGTAGGTAGTTTCTGACTTATGTGAATAGATAGTGGCTTTTATATGCTCTCTGTGTGTAGAGAAGTAAGTAATATTTTTGGTGTCAAGTTGAACAGTGGCATGTCTATTATAACAGTAGTCTTTATAGTTGGTGATGAGGGAAAGGAAGTAATGTCAATTGAAAAACACATGTAGATATGTCTTTGTTGGATTTTGATTATTTTTGCTAGTAGAGAATAGTATCACAAATATTTTGAAGGTGCTGATAACCAAAACATAATTTTCACTGAACTTGGAACATATTATTTTTCTTTTCCTTCCTTGGCTTTGTTTCTGAATTTATCTATCTCTTTTTAGCCTGCTAGACTTCAGATAATAGTAATTTGCTAACACTTGAGTGCTTATGCTTGGTGTGCCAAACATTGTTCTAAGCACTTAATACGTATTAATATGTTTACTTTTCACAACAACTCATTGAAGTAGGTGGGATGTAATATTAATCCATTTTACAGATGAAATTAAGTTAGAGTTTAAATAACTTGTCCAAAGGCACACAGTTAATAACTGGCAGGGAATCAGATATAAAAGCCAATAATTATTTTCTGTAGTTGAATGAAGAAATTTTGTTGTATTGAATAATGTTTGAGACAGAAGAGGCCATTGGCTAGTATTTAGCAATTGTCATAGTTATTTGATTTATATTAAAAAGCATTTGTCTTTCTACTAAAACATCAAGGGAGTAAGGGCCTAGAGTTGCATGAGTTAGTAGTAATTATAGTCAAGCTGGGGTTAAGAATTTGTTGTAGATGATGCATACTTGGGGATAATTAAGAGTACCATCTAATTTTTTGCCACTTTAGAAAGGAACGGGTGGCAACTTTATTGACTGTGTGGAGAAAGCCAGATGTTCTTTACTCAGTAATACCTGTTACTTCTCTTTTTTTCCTTTTAGCACTGAGCCTACCAGATGTATTTGGGTTGGTCGTCCTCCCATTGGAACTGAAACTACGGATCTTCCGACTTCTGGATGTTCGTTCCGTCTTGTCTTTGTCTGCAGTTTGTCGTGACCTCTTTACTGCTTCAAATGACCCGCTTCTGTGGAGGTTTTTATATCTGCGTGATTTTCGAGGTGATTTCCATAATGACATATCACAAGAAAGGGCTCTTTCTTATTGTCTTAATTACTCAGCTCACCAAAAGTTTTTAGTTGTAGGATTTTTCTGTTGCAAATAATTTTAATAGTCTTAAAGAGACTGACCTAAGCTTCATATACCTTTGCCTGTGTCCCTAAAACTCTCTCATTTTTGTATTTTGCACAACACAAATCGCTCATTAGTGTAAGAAGATTATTTCAGGATAGAAAAATGGAAGTAAGACAAGCTTATTTTCTCGCTAGAGACAATAGTCAGCATCTGACTTAGAAATGAGCTGGCATTTCTGAACTGCTTTCATGGTTGAGACCAGTGTGTAAGTTAAGAAAGTTTTGTTGACCTCTGCCATGTTGCCAGGGCAGCTTTATTTCTGTATGGTCACATTGTGGTGACCTGGTAATTATTGTGGCAGTGATGATGGTAGAACTTGTGCATCAGGATTTCCTGCTACAAGGCCAAAAGCCTGATTGTGGAACTTTTTTTCTGCTGCCACCATTTTACTACATATTGGTGTTTTCAGATTGTTTGACCCTGGGGTGGGTCATGAAATCCATTTAATGGGTCATGTTACAAAAAAACAAAACCCACAATGGAAAAATCCATATTTATTTTATAAATAGCATTCCTGTTTATAAAATAGGAGTAGACTTCTATTTCAATTATGTATAGGTAGGTGCATACTGTGTTGCAATGTAAAATTTTTATGTGGTTCACATAAATGTTTGAATGATAGTGCTATATGTGATGTTAACACATACTACCTTAGTAACTGTAAAAATCTGGTGGGTAGATAGCTCCCTTAAAAAAAATGTAGAGTCATTTGGATTGCTACAATGTTTTTTTCTTTTAAAATTTCAAAACGTAAGAAGTGTAAATGACCCAGTTTGTTCCTTTTCCTCTTCTTTGATTCCTGAGGTCCTCTTTTTGCTTTATTTATGCCCCTGAATTTGACATTTAAAATGTTATTTTGTCACAATTGGCAGCAAGAAAGCATCATCTCAAAAAATAATTCATTTTATTTTATTTTATTTTTTTGAGACAGGATCTAGTTGTGTTGCCCTGGAGTGCAGTGGCGCAATCATCGCTTACTGCCACCTCCAACTCCTGGGTTCAAGTGATCCTCCCTCCTCAGCCTCATAAGTAGCTGAGACTATAGGCATGCACCCCCATACCTGGCCAACTTTTTTGTTTGTTTATTTTTAGTGGAGACAAAGTCTTGCTGTGTTGCCCAGACTGGTCTCCAACTCAAGAAAGAAATAAAAATGTAGTAAAAAAGAAAAGGCAGAATGACTGATGTATATGGAAGCACTGAGAAAAAGCAGGGTATGATATAAATACTCCTAAAAGGAACAAATACTCTTTCACTTGTATATTCAAGTTTAGGATTAAAGCACAATTATTCTTTAATTTTTAGATTGTGGCCCACAAGCTCATTTGTAAGCTGTTCCGATTTTTCTATAGATATAATGTTATGGGGCCAGAGCTTTTATAAATCTTACTTCCTTGCTAATGTAGTAACTTGTAGAGAAGATACCATCTTTTATCCAAACACTTTTGTATACTTAAAGTTGAATGGGTTTCTTTTTCCCCATTTCACATATTTCAAATAAATAAGTACATTAAAAAATACTTAGTTACAGGTCATGCTTCTGATAGCCGAGTCATTCAGGACATGGTTGGGAGAAAATAGTGTAACCAGAATATGGATGAAAGACTAAGTCAGTGTGACCTCCAGTAATGAACATGGGCTGTAATACAGAAACTCTGAGGTTACCCAGTTTGGTGTAACATGAGACATTGGATTAGAAGCAGGTGACACACCTAAATGAGATTAGGGGGAGAAGATACAGTGTAGAACTAGTTAATGAACAAAGAGAGTAGCCACATGTTTCTCCATAGTCCCTGAGGAATCACTGCATTGAATTACCGTGTAGCACAGAGCAGCGGTGATCACCCTTAACCATCAAGAAAGTGTTTGAATTATTAGATAAGAAAATACGAATGATACAGTGTGTGTTATATAAATTATTCGTTTTTTTTCCTTTTTTTCTTATGCTTAATGGGTAAGTTTCACTTTTCTTAGGAGAAAAACAAAACCCATTGTTTAATGCTGGATGAATGAAATGTTTTTAAATCCTTATTTTTCATTTTTCCTTTGTAGACAATACTGTCAGAGTTCAAGACACAGATTGGAAAGAAGTAGGTATTTTTAAATATTAAGGCTAATGTCCATAACACAGAAATGACTAGTGAATTAATATATTAAGGGTATATTTTCACTTTTATATGATGTAATGAAATCTGTTTTCATTTAATTTACTGCTAAATTTCAGTAAATGAAAATGTTTTCAACTTTTACTTTAGACTCAGTCCTTATTTTCTTATAATTATATGGAAAAAATGTTAACACAATGATTATTTTTCATCTTTATTGTAAAACATTGTTTTGTTGCAACAAAATTTAAATGAATTGTCTTTGTGCTGGAGTAGTCATCAGCTGTTCAGCTAGTTAAAATAGTACCTTATGAAAAGAATATATTATATTGTTTCATAAGGTACTATTCTAAGGTCTCCATAACAGAAACTGCAAGGTAGAGCAGCAAGTGTTGATGGAGAAGCTGCTGCAAGTTATCCAGAAGATGTAGCTAAAATCACTGATGAAGGTGGCTGCATTACACAACACATTTTCAATGTAGATGAAACAGCTTTCTATTGGAAGAAGACGCCATCTATTTCATAGCGAGAGAGAAGTCAGTGCCCAGCTTCAAAGGACAGGCTGACTCTTTTTTTTAGGGACTAATGCAGTTGGTGATTGTTGAAGCCAGTGCTTATTGACCATTCTGAAAATCCTAGGGCCCTTAACAATTATGCTCACTCAGGCTGGGTGCGGTGACTCACGCCTGTAATCCCAGCACTTTGGGAGGCCGAGACAGGCGGATCACCTGAGGTCAGGAGTTCGAGACTATCTTGGCTAACACGGTGAAACCCTGTCTCTAGTAAAAATAAAAAAAATTGCCGGGTGTGGTGGTGCGCATCTGTAATCCCAGCTACTCAGGAGGCTGAGGCAGGAGAATCGCTTGAACCCGGGAGGCAGAGGTTGCAGTGAACCAAGATCGCTCCATTGCACTTCATCCCAGGAGACAGTGCAAGACTCTGTCTCAAAAAAAAAAAAAAGAAAGAAAAAAGAAAAAAGGAATTATGCTAAATCTGTGCCTTTGCTCTGTAAATGGAACAACAAAGCCTGAATGACAGTACATAGTTTATGGCATGGTTTACTGAATACTTCAAGTCCACTATTGAGGCCTACTGCTTATAAAAAATACTCCTTTTAAAATACTACTTCTCATTGACAATGCAGTCAGTCATCCCACATCTCTGATGGTGATGTGCAAGGAGATTAATGTTTTCATGTCAGCAAACACAACTGCATTCTGAAGCTCATGGATCAAGGAATAATTTTGACTTTGAATCTTATTATTTAAGAAATATATTTTGTAAGGCCATAGTTGCCAGAGACAGTGATTCCTGATGGATCTGGAGAAAGGAAACTGAAAACCTTTTGGAAAGGATTTACCCTTCTAGATGCCATTAAGCATATTCAGGATTCATGGGGGGAGAGGAAATATCATTAACAGGAGTTTGGAAGTTGATTCCAATCCTCATGGATTACTTTGAGGGGTTCAAGACCTCAGTGGAGGAGTGCAGATGTGATGGACCTAGCAAGAGAGCTAGAATTAGAAGTGGAGCCCAAAGATGGGACTGAATTGCTGCAATCTCACAGTCAAACTTGAATGGATGAGAACTTGCTTCTTATGGATGAAGAGAGAAAGTGGTTTCTTTTTTTAAAAAAATGTCGGCCGGGTGTGGTGGCTCACACCTGTAATCCCAGCATTTTGAGGGGCCAAGGTGGGTGGATCACGAGGTCAGGAGATTGAGACCATCCTGGCTAACATGGTGAAACCCCATCTGTACTAAAAATATAAAAAATTAGCCAGGCGTGGTGGCGGGCACCTGTAGTCCCAGCTAACTTGAGAGGCTGAGGCAGGAGAATGGTGTGAAACTGGGAGGTTGAGCTTGCAGTGAGCCAAGATCGCACCACTGCACTCCAGCCTGGGCAACAGAGCAGTGAGACTCCATCTCAAAAAAAAAAAGAGTCAGTAGTTTTTGGGTTACAGGTGGTTTTTGGTTACATGGATAAGTTCTTGAGTGGTGATTTCTGAGATTTTAGTGCACCCGCCACCCAAGCAGTGTAAACTGTACCCAAGATGTATGTAGTCTTTTAGCCCTCACCTCCCTCCCAGCCTTTCCCCCTAAGTCCCCGGAGTCCATTATGTCATTCTTACACCTTTGCATCCTCATAGCTTAGCTCTCACAAGATTTGGTTTTCCATTCTTGAGTTACTTCACTTAAAATAATGGCCTCCAGCTGCATCCAAGTTGCTGCAAAAGACATTATTTCATTCCTTTTTGTGGCTGAGTAGTATTCCATAGTATATATATACCACCTTTTCTTTATCAGTGGTTTCTTGGAATGGAATCTATTCCTGGACAACAAAGGATTTCGAATGTGACATAAATGTAGTTGACAAAACAGAAGCAGGGTTTGAGAAGGTTGACTCTGATTTTGAAAGTTTGACTGTGGGTAAAATGCGATCAAACAGCATTGCATGTACAGATAAATCTTTCATGAAAGGAAGAGTCCGTCAATGTGGCAAACTTCACTGTTGTCTTATTTTAAGAAATTGCCACAGCCACTTCAGCCTTTAGCAACCAGCACCCTGACCCGTCAGCAGCAATGAACGTGGAGGCAAGACCCTCTACTAGCAAAAAGATTGCAACTTGCTAAAGACTCAGGTGATTGTTAGCATTTTTTATCAATAAAGTATTTTCAAATTAAGGTATGTACATTGTCTTTTTAGATATAATGCCATTGCACACTTAGTATAGTAAACATAGGATTTATATACACTGGGAAACCAAAAAATTTGTGTGACTTGGTTTATTGCATTGGTTTGGGACTAAATCCACAATATCTCTGAGGTGTACCTATAGATCTTTACTATGAAAGCAAATTAGAACTACAGGGAAACATCCAGATCACTTACCTTATCTTGTTCTTTTATTTTTCTTTTTTCTACAGCTGTACAGGAAGAGGCACATACAAAGAAAAGAATCCCCCAAAGGGCGGTTTGTGATGCTCCTGCCATCATCAACTCACGCCATTCCATTCTATCCCAACCCCTTGCACCCTAGGCCGTTTCCTAGCTCCCGCCTTCCTCCAGGAATTATCGGGGGTGAATATGACCAAAGACCAACACTTCCCTATGTTGGAGACCCAATCAATTCACTCATTCCTGGTCCTGGGGAGACACCCAGCCAGTTCCCTCCACTCAGACCACGCTTTGATCCAATTGGCCCACTCCCGGGACCTAACCCCATCTTGCCAGGGCGAGGCGGCCCCAATGACAGATTTCCCTTTAGACCCAGTAGGGGTCGGCCAACTGACGGCCGCCTGTCGTTCATGTGATTGATTTGTAATTTCATTTCTGGAGCTCCATTTGTTTTTGTTTCTAAACTACAGATGTTAACTCCTTGGGGTGCTGATCTCGAGTGTTATTTTCTGATTGTAGTGGTGAGAATTGCACTCCCAGAAGCCTTTTAAGACTACAGCCCTAGGGGTGGTGTGACCCGAAGGTTGCTTTGTGGCAAGGTTGGCCTTGGGAATAGTTGGCTGCTGATCTCCCTGCTCTTGGTTCTCCTCTCGATCGAAGGTTGTTTTCTGATGCTGTTCTTACCAGATTAAAAAAAAAAGTGTAAATGACATGGTGGTCTTGATTTTTATTACAGAAAGATACGTAATAAATATTCAGAACAGATACACAGTGTTATTTGGACATTTCAGAATTATCAGAACACAGCATAGGCAGATGATTTTTGTAAGGGGTTTGTTTTTGTTTCTGTTTTTTTTTTTTTTTTTTTTTTTCCATTTTAGCAGTGCTCTTTTTCAAAGGCCTGATTTATGAACTGAATGAAAGCAGCTAGTTTGGTTGAACTGGACTTGGGGTGGGTGCTTTGGCCACACACCCACTCGGGTCCACCTCTTCTCTCTCTGCAGCTCTTTCTTGGGTTCTGTGGTGGAACTTTCTGGGCTGTGAAGCAATGTTGTTCAAAGGCCATTTGGTATTAGGGACTCCTGTTTGTGGCTCCTGGGATGAGGTGGTTATGATTTTGTTTTCCTTGTGTTTTGAACACTTAGCCCCTAATTTGTAATGTAAGTAGATGATATCTTTTTAAAAAGCTTTACTACTGTGAGTGCTAATCAGGTATTGTTCTTCAAAGACAGCCTCTTATTTGAAGAACATTTTGCTTTTCAGGCTTAAATACACAAAATTCAAGATTTATTTTTTCTACAACAAGAAAAAGGCCAAACACAAATGACTTATACAAACAACTATAGAAACATGCTATAGTGACAAAATCTGATTCACAACATAGGAATAAACCACTACTAGCATCTACAGAAAATAGGAATATTGCCAATGTCTTCCTGCTTTTTTAAAAATTGTTTTGCATATAAGGAAATGGCTTGGAATGTGACGTGCTGCAAGAATATTTTGAGTCCTACATACAAGTGAATTTTTTTTTTTTTTTGCTACACATGTATATTGAGTTTTTTTTTTATCATCACAGTGAAGAAAATTCAGTCAATAATATGATTTTCTTGAGGCCTGTTACTTTTAGTAGCTTAATGTATAGTAAAGGATTGGAGTTGTTGACATTTGTTTCTGTGGTATTTTGTAATATCTGAGCTACAGGACAGCCTTTTAAAAATGTGTTCACTAGATGCCATATGGCTTTAATTGGGTCTAACAAGGTCCTCCTGAAGCTTTGTTGGGTCCATATACTAGTTCTCTGATACATTTCTTTGTGGCTTTGCAATGTTATGTTGCACTATACAGGGGATGTGTGTATGTGTGTAGTGGGTGTGGGAGGACATGGTGATGACCAGAAGCACCAAACGCTATAAAACAACAAGTGTTCAGAATGCAGTCTTTTTTGAGTGGCCCTTGAGAACTCCATGGATGGTGCTGGTGTCCTGTGGATACTGGTGCTGCTTTCCATCTTCACCTCAGACTAACTGGCAGACATTACAAATCTCGCTTAGATTAGGATATTGTCAGTGTGCCTAAACCTAAATTTGCAGATCTCTCACAATAGTTTTTTAAATAATTCTTAAGACAGTCCTCAAAGCATTTCCTCTTAAAAAGCTGAATTTATAGTTAGAAGCTTGTGAAGTCCTACATTCTTGTCATTAAACTGAGACTGTTGAGCTGTATGTATTGCTGGTGTATAATGAGAGGAAAATCGTAGTTTCGCAGTAGCCTGTTCACTGCACGATTTTCTGAGATCACCTGGATGTATTGTAATGGAAGCAAGCAAGAGTTTAGAGTGCCACAGCAATGCATCTTAGTAAGATGTGGTTCGACATTATTGATATGTCCTACGCCTTTCTGTAGCCCCTTATTTTCCCTTTTTTTTTTTTTTTTTTTTTTTTTTTTGAGATGGAGTCTTGCTCTGTCGCCAGGCTGGACTGCAGTGGCATGGTCTCGGCGCCCTGCAACCTCTGCCTCCTGGGTTCCAGCGATTCTCCTGCCTCAGCCTCCCGAGTAGCTGGGACTACAGGTGCACACCACCATGCCCAGCTAATTTTTGTATTTTTAGTAGAGACAAGGTTTAACCATGTTGGCCAGGATGGTCTTGATCTCTCGACCTCGTGATCTGCCCGCCTTGGCCTCCCAAAGTGCTGGGATTACAGGTGTGAGCCACTGTGCGTGGCCTCCTCTTTTATTAACAGGAGCTTTCTCTGCCCCATTCTCCTCATTTATAAATGGAAGTTTGCTGGGAATCAAATCATGGAAGGTGTCTTTCCAACTTAAGATTTTGATATTCTTTGTGTAAAAACTGTTGAATTCTGACTCTTGCCAGTTCCTGAGACCACTGCTTTGCTTATTACCTCTGTAATTCTTTAATGGAGCTGGACATTTCTTCTTCTTTTTTTTTTTTTTTGAGACGGAGGCTCGCTCCGTCACCCAGGCTGGAGTGCAGTGGCCGCATCTCAGCTCACTGCAAGATCCGCCTCCCGGGTTCACGCCATTCTCCTGCCTCAGCCTCCCGAGTAGCTGGGACTACAGGCACCCGCCACCTCACCTGGCTAGTTTTTTGTATTTTTTTTAGTAGAGACGGGGTTTCACCGTGTTAGCCAGTATGGTCTCAATCTCCTGACCTCGTGATCCGCCAGTCTCGGCCTCCCAAAGTGCTGGGATTACAGGCTTGAGCCACCGCGCCCGGCCGACATTTCTTCTTTTGCTCACTATACTCAGGGCGCAGCACTAAGGCTTGCCTCTCTCCTACTCTAGGCAGTAGCGGCCCAATTACAAAGCTTCAGAGAGGAGCTGGGCGGGTCCCAGTGCTCTGCTGTGCCAAATGCATGAGCAGTGCTTCTTTGTGTAGTCTTCAGTTGACTGTAGAAGATGAGTGGATGAGATCATTGGGAAGTACTGGGTAAGTCACATAGAACAAGGATTTGATTTACACTGACTAGCTTAAATGTCACTCCTGAGATTCCCCAATAGGTTACAGCACTTAGTTTCTGCTAATCCATCGCAAAACATAGTACGTTAACTGAGTGCCAAAGAATTGTGATCTTGCTTCTGCTCTGGACTCAGTGAAAGACCATGGAGAGCAGACACTTAGAATGTGAGAGTATGGAAACAAATTACAGTTGGGAAGATTAATCAGTGTAAAAACAATGAAAGGGATTTAGGATTTTCAAGGATTAAAATGTGTAGCCAGGTGCAGTGGCCCTCACCTGTAATCCCAGCACTTTGGGAGGTCTAGGTGGGAGGATTGCTTGAAGCCAGGGGTTTGAGACCTGCCTGGGCAACATAGCAAGACCGTCTCTATAAAAAAATAAGTGTATTTTATACACATGTTGTAGAAAGAATGTTTAGTTTTAGATTGATTTCCCTTACAGGAATGCCTCACCAGTTCCAAAAAATATTTCCCAACCACTTTCTTCTTTTCCTCTTGGCCAGTTTATCTCAATACAAGGTCTGAGTGTCCACAGCTCATCTCTTTCAGCTGCTTGGAAACAGCTAGTGCATGGAAACAGAAGGGAGCCTCGGTGTCTCTTATGCATTGTGTTTGATAAATGGACGACTTTAACTTACTTGTTGCCCAGCCTTCCAGTTTGTCTCCTACCAAACCAAAAGTGCTGCCTTCTATTAGAGTCCAAATATTAGACTGAAACACTTGTATCAGCAGCAACTTAGGAGTCTAGGACAGCTTTTGACGGTATAATTAGTAACCAGCCAGCTTGCCCTCTAGGATAAAGGAAAAGCAGAGACTCGTGTGAAAGTGCTCTTAGGCAATGAGCTCTGCCTCCAGGATAATTAAGCCGCCGCTTGTATATGCAAGGCTGACTTACCGAGCTTAACCCGTAACTAACTTGCATCCTTTCACCAATTCAAAACACATAAAATGAGCCACCAGTGTTTTACGAAGTTGAATAAAGCATAAAAGATTAGTCTGCCCTCGGGCACTGGAAGGGGCAGGTCCTGAAAGGACATGGTGTGCTCCTGCGCTGGTTCGAGCTGAGGCTGTGCTGTTTGGAAACTCTGCTGTGTTTGTTGTGTGAAGCACAGTCTGTGTACTTGCTTTCCTTTCCTTGGTCCTGGACCTTTGCTGCCTAAGCTGTGGAGTTGTCCTGGTCTGCCCACCCCAACGTCCCTGACCGATGCTGACAATGGCAACTCGCCTACGGCTCACAGCCCTGCAGTCACCTTACCTTCTTGTAGGCCCCAAGGAGCGGTCTGATGTTCTCATTCTGCCTCCTCCCATTCCTCTTCAGATTCAGTTTAGAAGAGGTCTTTTTGAGGTTGAAAACCTGACATTGATTTTCTGCTGCTGCTTTCTCAATTATCTCATTTTATTGGGTTTCGGTTGGTTTGAGTCTGTTCTTGGGCAAGTCACTTCCATATATTGATACTCTTAGAAAAATATCCTTTTATTTCAATCTTAATACTTTTGTTTGGATTTTATTTCATAGTTTTCTAGGAGGGCTGAGCTAAATCATGTCCTGAACACCTGCTGGGTCCCAAGCAATGTGCTCTGAGCTTCACTCTCTTGACCCGTGCACAAGATACCTGCACTAGCTTGCCAGATGAGAACTTCCAGAAGGCAGTTGATGTTCAGTTTTATGGGGTTTGCTGCTGTGTTTGTTACTATGCGAGTGAAGACCTCTCATCCTCTTAACTTTTGGAAAGATAGAACTGAGTGTTAGTTCTATCTTGAATGTATCTGAATATTAGTTAATTCAGCAGGGACTGAATGTTAGGCTAGAGAATGTAGTAACGAAGAGAATCTAGGGAACTGATGGAAGAGAAAGGATATTCCACTGTTCCTGGAAAGCTGATTTTACATTTAACCAAAGTATAGTACCATTTTATCGTGCTGACGGGAGGAAGATCTGGAAGAACTTTTCTGTGGCTGGTAGAGCTGTCCACTAAGGCTGCGTTTTTAAATCCCTGTTCGTTGTGCACAAATCAAATAGGTCTTTGTTGTGTTTCAGCTTCCCCGAGTCAGCTTGGAGGGAAATGCTAGCCTTTCTCTGGCTCAAAGTTGCGAAACAAAGCAAAAAAAAACAAAAAACAAAAAAAAAAACCCAAAAAACAACGAACATAACATTTTAGAGTCTATATAGCATGACTCCCCTCTCCCTCCTTTTTGCCCTTTCCCGTTTCAAAATGTCACAGTTATTAAAGGTTACATTTTTGGAAGGAACACGTGCTAGCCTGTGTGACAAAACCACCATTTTGGGGTCACCATGAGACCTACGTCCCCTTGGTTTCTGTGTTCATACACAGACCAATGGGGAAATTATTTAAACATGTTGGCTGTAAACTAGTGTTATGTCATGGATCTGGATATATCTGTGCATGGTTATAAAAATCAGGATGCCTGGCCTGATTTGGAGTTTGGAAGGAGTTTCTGCTGCTGTTGTACGCAGATACTGGAGTATCTGGGAGATATCCTTTGAATGCGGAGGTGTATCTGAGGACAAAGGACAGAATAGGAATAGGGGAGGATTTAGGCCATGTGGTCATTGTTCACGGGGCCGCTAGTTTTGTTCACTAAAGGAGTGGGTTCTTAGCTGCGTTGGAGACTATAGCACACCCATACCAGTACTGTTTCTCATGCAGTGGCTTTCCCACACAGCCCAGCTCAGGTTGCTGGTCTCACTTCAAAGTGTACTCAAAGTGGGGACATTGACAAAGATGCAGGTTCTGGGTCCTGTGACCAGAAATTCTGACTCCTTTGGTCCGAAATGAAGCTTCATCTGCCTTTGTAACTAGCTCTGCCCATGGCCATGGCCCACATGTTGAGAAACTTGGGCCAGCCTATTACCATTCAGTTGTGTGTTTTGAGCTGTCTTTTATTACTAAGTGAAAATTGGGTGAGATTGTTGAAGAGGGATGATTGCCACAGGGGTTTCCTGTGTTCTTAATCTCCTGAAACTTGTGGACCTCGTGGTTACATCCTGCCCTACAAGTTTTCTCTGACCCGTTTATTCAGGATGTCGCACAGCATTATTTATTAATATTTGAAAGGTCTACCCTTGAGAAAGGAGGGTGGATAGATTTTGTTTAAGTGGCAGGAACTGAACTTCAACTCCTATAGCTCTCTGTGCTTGGATCTTGTAATAGGCTCCTCTTATAAGCAGTGCCCCATGCCCTTCTAATGGGGAAGCCGCACCTGCCCTTGTCAGGAAAAAAGGGGGAAGGGGCCAGGAACCCTCAAGTCTGAGAGGCTGATATTCTGGTTCTCTCATCGTGTGACTTATACCAGTGACCCCCATCTTCTTGGGGACAAGTCGGGAAGCCATTCTCTTGAAGCAGGTTTTCAGACAACTATGAACTGATCACAAGGTGACAGGATTTTAGGATGTGCATTTGTCAATTCCCAGTTATTATCCAGGCATGTATGTGTATGTGTGTGTATGTGTGTGCATTTAAGTTAATGGGACTCCTAGAATCATTGGCTAATCATCAAACCTTACATTAATCAATATTTATACTCTCTTCTGTTAGATTTCTTTTAACAGAATAGCTTTAAAAGGTACCCGCATCTGACGTTCTGAATTTCACCTCCTGTCTCTTTTCCTCATGCCCCACTTGGCTTTCTTCAGAAGCTGCAAGGGAGCGGTGAAAGAGTTAAGTGAGCAGCAGCAGGAGGACGAAGCAAAGTTCTACCGGATTATAAATGGTCTGATCTATTCCTTGCCATCACCTGACCTCCCCCAAGCATGACTGTGGGATATTGACCTCAGGACCCCCACCTCCACCCACCTTGGGGGTCTAGAAGAATGTGTTGAGAGCGATGCCTGCAAAGCAGCAGCTTCATGTGTCTGACTGCCCACTGCCTCATCTCAGCTGCCTCTGGATAGGATTCTGGCAGCTCCTGGCCATACTATTCTGTTGCATTGCGCAGGCTGAGCAAAAAGAAGGGAGATGTGTTACTGGGCAGAGTGAGCTCCAGACATGCCAGACATGCAGGGACTGTCCTATAACACGGAACTCAGCCGAACGTGGAGATATAGAGTAAGGGTGATGGGCTTTTGGGCACTAGAAAGAGTACAGGCCCTTCAGCTGTTCACTTCTCACCTCACACAATGGCTATTTTATTTGCTGTGGATCCTCGCCAGTGTTAATCAGACCTGAGCCTACTAGTCTCCAGCTGCCAAATTATGGCTCCCGATGGTCACTGGCAATTGACTTATCTGATCTTTCTTATGCCAGGTCTGCTACTTATTATTGAATCCCAGACCAAGGGTCTTGAACAAGAGGAGAGAGGGGACTTCTGAATTTTCCTGGGGTTTCTTGCTCTTAAATCCAGACCTGATCATGAGTGAGGGAAGAGGGCAATGTGAAGAGGACCGCCCTAAAGGCCAGGTGGCTTTCTGGCAGCCAGGTGCACAGCTAGCACTTTCGATACTGAGCCAGTCTCCAGCCAATAACCTGTCAAAAGCCAGCTTGAAGGCAGGCTTTTCTGAGGTTGAGAGTTCTAAGTGACCCAAAGCCCACAGAAGGAGAGGGTCTCTGGCCCTGATGTCACCACTCCAGTTTGGTTTTGGAGGACCAAAAAGGAGATGATTGCTTTTATGCTCCTGGGAACCTGGATGGATCTCGGCTGATTACCAAGCAGTCTACATTGCTTGCACATAACTAGAAGCTGCTCCAGGCCAGAGCCACTTCCATTTTTACCTCCCTCTCTCCCTTCCCCGTGGACAGCAAAAGGAAGACATATCTTGGGTTGCAAAGTGGGAGGCAAGGGGCTAACATAGCTATGTTCTAATATCTTGGGCTCTCTTCGAGACCAGGAGGCTGCTTCTGGCACCTACAATGTTTCTAGCACCAGGTGCTTGGTGATTTAGGTCACCCCTGAACCCTATCTAAGCATGAGGGGCAGGCTGGTACAGGGGAAAGAGCACTGGGAAGGGAGTTAGCCGACTTTTTCCAGCTCTGCAGCTAACTTATTGAGTCAAATCAGTTTGGATTTAACAAAGCTGATTTCTTTCCTGCAGGAATTCCAAAAGCCTTTGACATATATTATATACAATTCATCTCCAAAAAAGAAATACCAACAGTAGTTCCTAAACATATTTGACCATGGGGCCCGTTTTGAAATTGAGTAACCTACCAACACCTTTCTGTACAGAGTTTGTGAGACGCCAAACTAGAAGTGACTACCATTGCACTTCAGATCCTGTGTCATTGATCTGTTGCTTCTCTCTGGTTCCCAACAGATCCGAAAAAAGGAAACGGCATTCCTGGGGGGAGGCCAGAGAGACCAAACAGTGGTGTGACAGAATGGGTACAGGAACCCGAACCTGACCCTGTCCTTGGGAAGTCCCGGGCCTCTTTCTCTTCTGTGAACTAGTCTTTATTCCTAGAAGAACCTGTGATCTGCTCTTGGCTGTCCAAATAAGAATAATGCTCTGAGTATGAGTGGCATTACAAGGGCCCCTCTGTTTCTGTCGTGTTCTCAAAGACCCCACTTGTCATACAGGGTCTCATTTCTTTCTTGGCTTCAGGACCCCACTAGTGGCCAAGTGTGATGGGGGCCTTTGCCTGCCTGGTCTAAGGGCAAGTCTTGAGCATGGATGGAACTAGTGTGGGCAGGTGGCGAGTTCCCCTGGCTGGGATTTTCTCTTTTTTGTTTGCAAAACACTGTTAAAAGATTATTGCCTCCTGTATTGCTGAGGTCCGACTACAGTGTCTGCATTTGATGGAGGTAGGGCAAGGCCTAGAGGGGGCCTTTGCCCAAAGGTGAGCAAAACACTAATAAGAATGTGAAAACTAGCCACTCGCAGACATCTCACTTGGTTATCTGGCAGGGAAGCAGGGTATGTGGTGGGTAGGCAGAGGGATGTGACGCCCATCTCTCAGGCCTGTTTTGAGGAACCTGGAGGCTCTCAAAGGCCCACCTCTCAGTCAGACAGTGCTGGAATGTCAAGGAAAATGGGAACAAATATAATCAGTTCCTGGGTCAAAGGCATTTAGAAAGTATGTTCTCAGGCCCTCCATTCTGTTCTCATCAGGAACCAAGGCTGAGAAGGAAGATGAGGCAGGAGGGGGACGAGTGTAGCAGAGCACTCTTCCCCTCCCAGCCTGGATGGTGTTAGTCAGAGAACAGGCTGGCAAAAGACTTCCTCAGGTTGCGGATGGTTTCGGCCTTGGCCTCGTCTTCACTTGGGGTCCCACGCTGGGAGGTGTCGGATGTGCTGAGGCTGTTAGTCAGGGACTGAGATTTGCTGAAACAGAAAGGCAAGGGGGTTGAGGAAGACAAGGCATAGACTATCAAAGAAATGGGTCTTGGGGGCTTGCCTGTGAGCCAGATGGGCTACCCCAATCATCCTAAGGTTATTAAGGTCAGAAACCAGGCAGTTCCAATGCTTACATGATGTTAGGTACATTACACACATCATTTGCAAGGTGGTTATGTTCCTCATTTCTTAGGTTCAGGAATAGGGGCTCACAGAGTCAATTAACTTGCTCAGGTCCTCACAGCAAGTAATGGGGGAGCACCCAGAGGTCACATTCTTTCCATTATGCCAGGCTGTTGAGGCAGCAGGCATTGCTGGAGTAGTAGCTTGGCTGCTCTCCTGCCTGTGGGTACAAACCCACTTTGTAAACTGCAATGTGCTGTATCAACATCAGGTTATAGTTATTTCCAGCACTAGTTTAGGTATCAGGAGGCCTGTATTCTAGAACCTTCTCTGCTCTTTGATGTCTGTGGCCTCGGGCAAGGAACTTACCTTCTCAGGGCTTCCTTTATCTCATCTGTAGAGCCAAGGGTTCGTCCTGCTGACCCTCAGGCCTCTTCCAGCCCTGACATTCTGGACTTCAATTCCCATCTCTTCTCCAATGTCTTTATGGCCAATTCTGCCCCCCCAAATCTTTTGTTAAAGATTTGGAATCTTTAACAAATTCCAAAGAATTTTGGAATTCTTTTAGTGCCAACTTTTTGAATGGCAGGTGCCATTCTGAGTGCTTCCCAAATGCCAGCCTGTAGCAACTGCTTGCTGAGCACTTCCCCGTGCTAGGGGACAGGGGTGTAAGATGAATATGATTCAGGCCCTGCTTCGGGAGGCTCACAGTCATAGGAGGGGAGGCAACAGACATAGGAAGAGATTATGTAAATGTGTCAAAAGTTTAAGAGCTCTGCATGTGATGCCGTCATCACATTAAAAACTGGGGACTTTAAAGCAGGGACTGTCTTTTACTCCTTGCTTCTTACCCCTCAGAGAGTCTTACCTAGAGCAAGGCACAGAGTAGGTATTTGGTGAATACCCGCTGACTTGAATTGAGCCAAATTCTTCAAAGCAGTAAGTCAGGAAATTTACGTGTTTTTAGCTAGAACACTGTAAGGTCGGTGACCAAACCTGGTTTAAGGCCCAGAGCCCTTGTCTGTCCTGTGATTAGCTGGACTGATCTTCTTATGTGGTGACAGGCTGTACACAGATAAGCCTCTATGGTGCCAGCAGCATTCTAAGCACCAACTGTACAGAAACTCGTTGCAATCCTTATAATAACCCTGTGGGGTTATTGTCCCCATTCTGCATGTGAGGAAATTGAAGCACAGCGAGGTTAGGCAACTTATGTGAGGTCGTATCATTTTTTTTTTTCTTTTTTTTTTTGAGACGGAGTCTCGCTCTGTTGCCCGGGCTGGAGTGCAGTGGCCGGATCTCAGCTCACTGCAAGCTCCGCCTCCCGGGTTTACGCCATTCTCCTGCCTCAGCCTCCCGAGTAGCTGGGACTACAGGTGCCCGCCACCTCGCCTGGCTAGTTTTTTGTATTTTTTTAGTAGAGACGGGGTTTCACCGTGTTAGCCAGGATGGTCTCGATCTCCTGACCTCGTGATCTGCCCGTCTCGGCCTCCCAAAGTGCTGAGATTACAGGCTTGAGCCACCGCGCCTGGCCGGTCGTGTAGTTTTTAAGTAGTAGAACTAGATTTGAACCCAGACAGTCTGACTAGAGTCTGTGCTGTCAGCTGCTATTCCATATTGCCAGGAGGGCCATTTGCTAGTGTCTGTCAAACTAAAAATACATTTATCCTTTGATCCAACAATACCGTGTCAGGTTATTTTCTCTAGAGTGAGTCTTGCAACTATGAAAGTGTATGTTAAGATTTATTAATTGCAGCATTATTTGTAAGATCAAACCAAGTTTCTATTTGTGGTGGATTAATTAGATAAATTATAGCACAACTGTACAGTGGAATACTATGAGACCATAAAAAATAAAATTCCAAGGAACTGGGTGCTCCAGGATTTATTATTAAACATGAAAATCAGTGAGCAGAATGGTGTGGAGAGTGAATACTCCTGTGTGTGTAAGAAAATGAGGGCGAGGAGCTGAACATTTTTATTATTTATGCAAATATTTTTTATTTGCATAAGGAAGCACTGAAAGGACACATAGGAACTAACAAAAGTCATTTCTGGGGAACAGGGCAGCAAAGCATTGGATGAGAATCGGGGAGCAATGAGGCTTTTCAATATACATCTTTGATATCTTTTATTTATTTACTTATTTTTTGAGACAGAGTCTCACTCTGTTACCCAGGCTGGAGTGCAGTGGCACAATCTCAGCTCACTGCAACCTTTGCCTCCCAGGTTCAAGTGATTCTCCTAGCTCAGCCTCCCAAGTAGCTGGGATGATAGGTGTGCACCACCACACCCAGCTAATTTTTGTATTTTCAGTAGAGATGGGGGTTCACCATGTTGGCCAGGCTGGTCTCGAACCCCGGACCTCAGGTGATCCACCCACCTTGGCCTTCCAAAGTGTTGGGATTACAGGTGTGAGCCACCACACCTGGCCTGATGTCTTTTAGATCGTTGAACCATGTGAATATATTACCTATACAAAAAAATAGTTGTTAACGTGATCTGGACTGGATGTCCTGAGTTTAATCCCAGCTCTTTTAGTTATTAACTGGAACCTTTGGCAAGTTATTTAATCTTTCTTGGCTACTCATCTGTACAATGGGGATAAGAAATAGTTATTAACTCCTAAGCTTGTGAGAACTTAAAAAAACCCAAGTAAGTAAAGTGCTTGGCACATAGTAAGTGGACAATAGCTGTTAGCTATGAACTGTGATGATCAACATTTGGCCTTGAAGAAAGGTAGAGCTTTCCAAAGAACAGTTACTTGGGACCTCTCTTTAGGACCTCAAACCAAGAGATGGGCCTGAGGGGAAACAGGATGTATATGTGTATTGTGATGGATGGCTTACAAAAATGACTGCAATGATTCCTCTTGTCCCTGGAGCCTGCCCTTTTGAGATGTGACTTCATGGCTTCTCCCACCAAGAGCTTATTTCCTACCTCTTGAATGTGGGTTTGGCCCTGTGACTTGCTTTGGCTAAAAGCATGTGATAGAATAACACTTCATAACTCCCAAGGCTAGGCCTCAAGAGGCTTTGCAGCTTGTACTCTCTCCCTTTTTAAAAGCAGTTCTACCATGTGAGAGAGCTTGGCTTAGCCTTGGGGAGGATGAGACCCCATGGAGAGAGAGAGGCCCCAGCTGACAGCCAGCACCAGCAACCAGATGTGTGTGTGAGGCCTTCCTGGACCATTCAGCCTCAGTGAAGCTGCCACATGACTGCAGTTGTATGAGTGATCCCAGGAAAGTAGGGTTGCCAGATTGAGCAAATACAAATATGAAGATAAATGTGCATTTCAGATGAAAAGCTAAGACTTTTTTTTAGTGTAAGTATATTCCATGCAATGTTTGGGCATACTTACACTCACAATCATCTGTTTTTTATCTGAAATGTAAATCTAACTGGGTATCCTGTGTTTTATCCTGTAACGCTGTAGGAGACACCAGCAGAAGAACCTCCCAACTGAGCTAAATTCAGAACAAACAGCTGAACCAAAAAATTACGAACAAAGAAAATGATTGTTTTCTTCAGCCACTAAGTTTTGGGGTGGTTTGTTATGCAGCAAAAAATAACTGATATGTGTATACATGGAGGGTCACAGTGGTGTCTAATCTATACTCTAACCTTGTTGGGCCTCCCCAGCAAATTCCATCCTCTAGTCTTGTTTTTACCTATTTGAAGTCTAGAAAAGGCCTCGTTGGGTCTTCCTTTGTCTCCAAGTCCCTAACCCTGAATCAGCCAAGCTCTGCCTACACCCCAGCTCGATCCTATACCTTTTCCAATTCCCAAAGCACTTACTTGAGATGCGGATGGGGTGGTGCTGGCTTCTTGGACTCTTCACTCTGCTGGGAGGTGCTACGGCCCTGCACAGGGGGCCGGGGCTGTGAGGTGAGGGTGGCACCTGGCTTGGAGGCCTGGTTTGGGGAGCTGCCACTGGATGCCCGGGATAGCTGTGGAGAGCCTGGTGACCTTTGCTGCTGTGGAGATCCGGACTGGGGGCTCAGGGGCTGCTGGCCTTGTGGGGAGAGCCTCTGCTGGGAGGGGCTTCCAGATCTCTGGGGCTGAGGAGACTGAGCTTGGCGAGGGCCTCCTAAAGGGCCAGAAAAAAAAAGGTTCAGTTCAATTTTTTTCTTAGGATAGATATGGCTGTACACAAGTAATGTTGCTTCAAGGATGTTCATTACAGTGTCTCTTATAACGGTGAAAAATTGAAAGCCGTATAAACACCTAACCGTAAGGAAGTAATTAGGAACATTAAGATACATCTGTATAATGGAATATGCTGTGGTCATCACATAGGATGTGGCTGACTAATATTAAATGACATAGGATACTGTTAATAACATATGCTAAATATACTGCTGAACAAAATAGCTTAGAATACAGTACATATGGTTTTATTTTGGCACATATGTAAAAACATATATAAAAAGGACTGGAAGATTGTACACTAAAACCAGTGTGTCTCAGACTTTAATGTGCGTATGAATCACTGGGGATCTGGTCAAAATAAAGATTCTGATAGAGTGGGTCTTGGGCTGTGTTATGGACTGAATTGTGTTCGTCCTGTCCCAATTCATATGTCAAAGCCTTAACCCTAACCCTCAATGCAATTCTATTTGGAGATAGGATCTTTAAAGAGGTAATTCAAGTTAAGTGAGGTGATAGGGTGGGGCCCTAATCTGATAGGCCTGGTGTCCTTATAAGAGGAGAAAGAAATATCAGGAGTGTCATGTACGTAGGCACAGAGGAACAGACACACGAGGATACACAAAGAAGGCTGCCATCTGCAGGCCAAAGAGAGAAACTGTACCAGAAACCAACCCTGCCAGCACCTTGATCTTGTACCTGCAGCTTCCAGAACTGTGAAAAAATGTCTGTTGTTTAAGGCCCCCCAGTCTATGGCATTTTGTTATTAAGGTGGCCTGAGAAAACTAATACAGGCGGGGTCTGTGATTCTGCATTTCTAACGGGTTCCCAGCTTATCCTACTTTGAGTAATGAGACACTAAATAATCATTAAAGTGGTGAGATTATGAAGGATTTTAATTTCCTTTTTCTTTTTCTTCTCACGGGTATTTTCCACACTGAAGATGTATTTCTTTGGAAACAATGACAAGAATTAACTCTTACTTTTTGGGTTGCTCTCTCAACTTTTCCAAGAACTTTTAAAAGCAACATACCACTTGATCTAGAGAGGTCAGTAGGGAAGATACTACTCTTCTCACCACACAGAGGTGGAGACTGGGTCTTATTAAGGTTTCCCAATTGGAAGAGGAGCCACAGAAAGCTCAAAGAGAATCTTGGTTTCTCTCTGTCACCGCACAGGGCACACAGGCTTTCACAAGCAAGCCAAGGGGCATCTAAGCTTGGGGATGTTGTAGCCACTCAGAAATGACTTTGAGTAGAATTCCAAGGCCCCCAACAATCAAGGTGCACTCTCCTCATCCTCAAATTCTGGGTGTCAGGGCTGTTGATGGTGAATTGCATTTTGCCAAAGCCGACTGTCTGCCTGCTGATCTCTTCTCCCTGCGACATGCTGCTGCCAGGGGAGAGTGGGGTTGGGCTGGGGTGATTCTTGCCACGTTTTTTTGAGAGCACTACAGGCACATTAGGAGACTGAAAACTAAAAGGAGCTGTAACCCATCTCTGTGACTCTGTAACAATGGGGCTTCTACTGAGCACCTATTATGTCACCAGCTTTAGGACTGGGCAGCCTCACAACAGCTCTGTGGGTTAGGCATTATTTTTCATCCTCTACCCCCAGCCATGGGAGTGCTGTCCCTGGAACTCTAGAGACAGCCAAGTGTATAATTATACATTTTCTAGTAGGCACATTTTAAAAAGTAAAAAGAAATAGGTGAACATAATTTTAATAGTGTGTGTGTATATGTATATATAGGTATGTATGTATATACATAATTTTTTATAGAAGAGATGGGGTCTCTGTCACCCAGGCTGGAGTGCAGTGGCATGGTCACACTGCAGCAGTGAACCCCTGGGCCACCCTCCTGCCTCAGTCTCTAGAGTAGCTGGGACTACAGGCCCAACACCACTTTTTCATTATTATTATTATTATTATTATTTTTTTTTTTTTTTTTTTGAGACGGAGTCTTGGTCTGTCACCCAGGCTGGAGTGCAGTGACCAGATCTGAGCTCACTGCAAGCTCTGCCTCCCGGGTTTATGCCATTCTCCTGCCTCAGCCTCCCGAGTAGCTGGGACTACAGGCGCCCGCCACCTCGCCCGGCTAGTTTTTTGTATTTTTTAGTAGAGGTGGGGTTTCACCGTGTTAGCCAGGATGGTCTCGATCTCCTGACCTCGTGATCCGCCCGTCTCGGCCTCCCAAAGTGCTGGGATTACAGGCTTGAGCCACCGCGCCCGGCCTTCATTATTATTATTATTATTATTATTTTTGTAGAAATGGGGTGTCGCTATGTTGCCCAGGCTGGTCTTGAACTTCTGGCCTCAAGGAATTCTCCTTGGCCTCCCAAAGTGCTGGGATTACAGGTGTGAGCTACTGTGCTTTGCCCCATTTTTACAGAGAAACTGAGACCCAGATATATTGTGACTTGCTTGAGATGTCACTACGAATAAGGGGACAAGTCAAGATTCAAACCTCGATCTCTTTGACCCCAAAGCCCTGTCTTGTTTCTTTTTCCTTTATGAAAACTGCACCACGCAGGCTCCTCTGAGTCCTCACAACATCTTCTTTGCTAATTAAGAAAAGGCGGCTTCCTTCAGCGGAAGCAGCTCTGAGCCAGATGCCAAGGGGGCAAGGACTAGATTTCAGCCTCCCCTAGCAGATGCCACGTCAGCTGAGCACATTCTCAGAGGACATGCCACCTGTGTAACCTCCATGACCTCCCCTAGCAGATGCCACGTCAGCTGAGCCCATTCTCAGAGGACATGCCACCTGTGTAATCTCCATGACCTGTGGAGTCTGGTGGCCCTGACTCCACACCAGCACCAGGAGCCTCAGATCCTGACTTGAGCCTTTCCATTAACTCGCTGTGTGACCGTGGGTAAGTCACTCCCCTTCTCTGGGCTTCCGGGCCCTCGTTTGTAAAATAAGGCCATTGGACTGTACATCAAACATCCCTCCTGATCTGAACATTTCTGTGAGGTTGCGGAACACTAAATTGGATTACATTGTGGTACCAGTTTAGCATCTGATTGTATTACATGGCTTTGATTCATTACCTCTTTCATGATTGTATATCCCAGTAGATGGGAGGTCACATTTATTTCAAACACCTCTAGGGCCAACCAGGTACGTAACTAAATAAAGCAGGCAAATATATGAAAAGTAATGTGGCTTTCAACAATTTTCCCACTTGAGATAAAAACATTCCAGAGAACTATTTCTCTCTTTTTTTTTTTTTTTTTTTTTTTTTGAGACGGAGTCTCGCTCTGTCGTCCGGGCTGGAGTGCAGTGGCCGGATCTCAGCTCACTGCAAGCTCCGCCTCCCGGGTTTACGCCATTCTCCTGCCTCAGCCTCCCGAGTAGCTGGGACTACAGACGCCCGCCACCTCGCCCGGCTAGTTTTTTGTATTTTTTAGTAGAGACGAGGTTTCACCGTGTTAGCCAGGATGGTCTCGATCTCCTGACCTCGTGATCCGCCCGTCTCGGCCTCCCAAAGTGCTGGGATTACAGGCTTGAGCCACCGCGCCCGGCCGCTGAGAACTATTTCTCTAAAGAGGTGCAAGCATACAGAACATAGCAATTACCCCTCACTGTCACTATAGAAGTGAGGAGTAGGGCTGGAAGCAAACGCAGGAGCCCCTAGGAACCCTTGCTCTGATCAAGGGAGCCGCTGTTAGTAACGCCAGTAACGCTATTAGTAACTGCTGTTAGCAACGCCCGTGTCGCTGTATAGAAACACAGGCCCATTATTTCTAGAGCTTATGTGCTATCAAGAGATGCTGGAAATCTAGATGTTTAAGTAACACCTCCTGATTTTTTTTTTTTGAGACAGAGTCTCGCGCTATTACCCGGACTGGAGTGCAGTGGCGCGATCTCAGCTCACTGCAACCTCTGCCTCCCAGGTTCAAGAGATTCTCCTGCCTCAGCCTCCCAAGTAGCTGGGATTACAGGCGCCTGCCACCATGGCCAGCTAATTTTTTGTATTTTTAGCATTGACAGGGTTTCACCATGTTGGCCAGGCTAGTCTTGAACTCCTGACCTTGTGATTCGCTCCCCCCCAGCCTCCCAAAGTGCTGGGATTATAGGCGTGAGTCACTGTGCCCAGCTCACCTCCTGATTTTTAAATGTTGGTTACTTTTGGGTTTTCTAAACCCACCGCAGTTCAAAGAAAACATTTGCTTTCTACTTTTATCTTCAGTTTTCCCTGACTCGCCCCCCTTCCCAGGTTGATATCTTAGAAAATCTGGATACCCGTTCATTAATTCAGTAACTCTTTGTTGAGTCCCTATCATACACCTGGGATTTATCAAGAGACACTGTAGTTACTGGATTCAGAGACCAGAGTGGTAACCATTACCACTGCCCTAGTTATTTATTTCAGCTTCTTGGCAAAGCAAACAATTTAATATTTTTTATATGAGCACATACATACACAAAATATTGACATATATAGAAAGTATTTGCCTAAGCACAGAAATGAAGCTTATTAAAAGAAAATTTCACTTTTACTGAGTTGAAATGAATAGCAAGTTCAAAATAATAATGTGATTTGGTAATTGGGGAACTCAATGAAAGTGTTGTTTTTAATTAGCCTTGTTATTTTTAATCTGAGTGTTAATTCACTGGGCATTTTCTTTAATTACCTTAATTGGTTTTAAATTGATTGTTTTTCAACTCACTAAAAGTGTGTTTAGCCTCATTTCCCTTAAAATAATATCTCTTTATCAAGCATGTTTTACTCTGGGCCAGAGAGGAAATCAGAATACAGTAGCTCTCTGTTTTAAAATGGCTCTGTTCAAATGTGCTTTTAAAAAGTAGGTCCCAGGGCAGAGGGGAAAGGAGGGTGTGGGGCAGAGGTACAGTCAGGAGACTGGTAGGGAGAGGAATATGTAGTTTTGGAACACTTATTACTACAGAATTATTGCTGGGTAAGGGGCACTGCATTAGTTATAAGGATGGTTAATAATAACCAAGAAAAGCAATATGGATAAGACACACATTATTAATAGCAAGCATTATGTCATAGTTATTAATAGTAAATTATTAGTAGTAAGAACTAACACCTTCTAAGCACTATCTCTGTGTCTGATACCTTGCTAATTGCTTCACCTGCATTTACATGGAAGCTGTTATTTCCTTTACACTGAGGAAACTGAGGCCCTGAGAAGTAATGTGACTTGCTTAACGCTGCAAGGACAGTGAGACATGGAACTGGATTCAAACACACTAGATCTGCCTGAAGGAGAATACTAATGTGTATTTATACAGGCACACCTTGTTTTATTGTGGTCCATTTTATTTCAATTTGCAGATACTGTGTTTTCTTTAAATTGGAGGGTTGTGGCGACCTTGCATTGAGCAAGTCTGTCAATGCCATCCTTCCAACAGCATGTACTCATCTGGTGACTCTGCATCACATTTGGCAATTGTCACAAATTTCAAACTTTTACATTATTATTGTATCTGTTATGGTGATCTGTAATCAGTGATCTTTGATACTACGATTGTATTCGTAATTGTTTTGGGGTGCCATGAACCACACCCATATAAGACAGTGAACTGGTTGGGTGTGGTGGCTCGCGCCTGTAATCCCAGCTGTTTGGGAGGCCAAGGCAGGTGGATCATGAGGTCAGGAGATCGAGACCATCCTGGCCAACATGGTGAAACCCCGTCTCTACTAAAAATACAAAAAAAATTAGCTGGGTGTGGTGGTGCATACCTGTAGTCCCAGCTACCTGGGAGGCTAAGGCAGGAGAATCTCTTGAGCCCAGGAGGCAGAGGTTGCACTGAGCCGAGATTGCACAATTGTACTCCAGCCTGGGCAAAAGAGCAAGACTCCATCTCAAAAAAAAAAAAAAAAAAAAAAGACAGTGAACTTACTTGATAAATGTGTGTGTTCTGGCTGCCCCATTTACCAGCCATTTCCTGTCTCTCTTCTTGTCCTTGGGCCTCCCTTTCCCCTAGACACAACAATATTGAATTTTGACCAATGAATAACCCAAAAATGGCCTCTAAATATTCAAGTGAAAGGGAAAGTCACTCATCTCTTACTTTGAAATAAAAAACTAGAAATGATTAAGCTTAGTGAAGACGGCATGTTGAAAGCCAAGACAAAATGAAAACTAGGCCTCTTGCACCAAAAAGTTAGCTAAGTTGTGAATGTGAAGGAAACGTTCTTGAAGGAAATTAAAAGTGCCACTCCAGTGAACACACAAATGATAAAAAATCAAAACAGCCTCATTGCTGGTATGGAAAAATTTGAGTGGTCTGGAAAGAAGATCAAACCAGACACAACATTGCCTTCAGCCAAAGCCTAACTCAGAGCAAGGCCCTAACAACTTTCAGTCCTATGAAGGCTGAGAGAGGTGAGAAAGCTAAAGAAGAAAAGTTGGAAGCTAGCAGAGGTTGGTTGGCGAGGTCTAAGGAAAGAAGCTGTCTCCATAACAAAAGCTGCAAGGTGAAGCTGCAAGTGCTGATGAAGAAGCTGCAGCAAGTTATCAGGAAGATCTAGTTTAGATCACTGATGAAGGTGGCTGTGCTAAATAGATTTTCAGTGCAGATGGAACAGCCTTCTATTGGAAGAAGATAATATTTAGGGCTTTCATAGCTGAAGAGGAGAAGTCAATGTCTGGCTTTAAAGCTTCAAAGGATAGGCTGACTCTCTTGTTGGGGCTAGTGCAGCCGGTGACTTAAAGTGGAAGCCAGTGCTCATTAACCGTTCTGGAAATCCTAGGGCCCTTAAGAAGGATGCTAAATCTGCTCTGCCTGTGCTTTGTAGATGGAAAAACAAAGCCTGGATAACAGCATAGTATTTACAATATGGTTTACTGAATATTTTAAGCCTACTGTTGAGACCTACTGTGCAGAAAAAAGATCCTTTTCAAAATATTACTGCTCATTGACAATGCATCTGTCCACACAACAGTTCTGATGGAGATGTACAAGATAATTTTGTTTTCGTGTATTTTAATACAACATCCATTCTGCAATTCATGGATCAAGGAGTAATTTAGAATTTGAGATCTTGGCCGGGCACGGTGGCTCAAGCCTGTAATCCCAGCACTTTGGGAGGCCAAGACGGGCGGATCACGAGATGAGGAGATCGAGACCATCCTGGCTAACATGGTGAAACCCCGTCTCTACTAAAAAATACAAAAAAACTAGCCGGGCGAGGTGGCAGGCGCCTGTAGTCCCAGCTACTCGGGAGGCTGAGGCAGGAGAATGGCATAAACCCGGGAGGCGGAGCTTGCAGTGAGCTGAGATCCGGCCACTGCACTCCAGCCAGGGCGACAGAGAGAGACTCTGTCTCAGAAAAAAAAAAAAAAAAAAAAAAAAAAGAATTTGAGGTCTTATTACTTAAAAAATACATTTCAGCTGGACGCAGTGGCTCATGCCCGTATGCCTGTAATCCCAGCACTTTGGGAGGCCAAGGTGGGTGGATCACGAGGTCAGGAGTTCAAGACCAGCCTGGTCAACATGGTGAAACTCCATCTCTACCAAAAATACAAAAATTAGCTGGGCATGGTGGCGCGTGCCTGTAATCCCAGCTACTTGAGAGGCTGAGGCAGGAGAACTGCTTGAACCAGGACCTGGGAGGTGGAGCTTGCAGTGAGCTGAGATTGCACCACTGAACTCCAGCTTGGGCTACAGAGTGAGACTGTCTCAAAAAAACAAAACAAAACAAAACAAAATTTCATAAAGCTATAATGGCCATAGACAGTGATTCCTCTGATGGATCTTGGCAAAGGAAATTGAAAACCTTCTGGAAAGGATTTACCTTTCTAGATGCCATTAATAATATTTGGGATTCATAGGAGGAGATCAAAATAACAACATCAACAGGAGTTTGGAAGTTGATTCCCGTCCTTATGGATAACTTTGAGGGGTTCAAGACTTCAGTGAAGGAAGTAAGTGAAGATGTGGTGGAAATAGTGAGAGAACTAAAATGAGAAGTGAAGCTTGAAGACGTGACAGAATCACTGCAGCCTCATGATAAAACTTGAATGGATGAGGAGCTGCTTCTTATGGATAAGCAAATAAAGTGATTTCTTGAGATGTAATCTATTCCTGGTAAAGATGCTATGACGATTGTTGAAAAAGACAACAAAGGATTTAGAATATGACATAAACTTAGTTGATAAAGCAGCAGCAGGTTTTGAGAGGACTGACTCCAAGTTTGAAAGAAGTTCTATTATGGGTAAAATGCTATCAAATAGCATCACATACTGAAGAGGAATCTTGTGTGAAAGGGTGAGTCAATTCATGCAGCTAACTTCACTGCAGCCTTCTTTTACAAAATTGCCTCAGTCACCCCTTGCTTCAACAACCTGTACCCTGATCAGTAAGCAGCCATCAGTATTGAGGCAAGACTCTCCATCAGAAAAACGTTACTATTCACCTAGGGCTCAGACGATTGTTAGTAATATTTTATAATTAAGGTATGTACTTTGTTTTTTTTCAGAGATAATGCTATTGTACACTTAAGAGACTACAGTATAGTGTAAACATAGCTTTTATATGCACTAAAAAATTTGCGTGACTCACTTTATTGTGATATTTACTTTATACTGGGGTGGTCTTGAACTGAACCTGCAATATCTCTGAGGTATGTCTGTACACAGTTGTGTACAATTATACAATTTCTCTTTTCTTAAAAATATCTTCTGCTTTTCCAGAAAGAGAAACACAGATGAGAAAAATGAATGGGGCGTTTTATCTAAGACCTGTGGAAGAGGAAGCCATTCCGGTGGCCAAGGTTGACTTTTTTTCAGGAAGTAATGAATCTGTTGCTTTTAATAATAGTGACTTGGAAGGCCACAACATGACAGTAATGCTTTCTTTCTGAGATATATATATATATATATATATATATATATTTTTTTTTTTTTTTTTTTTGAGATGGAGTCTCCCTCTATTGCCCAGGCTGCAGTGCAGTGGTGCAATCTCAGCTCACTCCAACCTCCGCTTCCTGGGTTCAAGTGATTCTCCTGCCTCAGCCTCCCGAGTAGCTGGGATTACAGGTGCACACCGCCACACCCGGCTATTTTTTTTTTTTTTTTTTTGTATTTTTAGTAGAGATGGGGGTTTCACCATATTGGCCAGGTTCGTCTCAAACTCCTAACCTCGTGATTCGCCCACCTCGGCCTCCCAAAGTGCTGTGATTATAGGCATGAGCCACCGCGCCCAGCCTCTGATATGTTTTTAAGAAGATCCTTAAAAGACTGCAGCGAAACTGCCTGCTTTGGTTTCTTGGTGCACAGGTGCTCTGAAGCTCCTGCTGGTGCTCGAGCAAGTGTGTTCAGGAGGTTTTGATTGTAAGAGAGGATACGGGGCGGATTTCTCTCAAGACCTGCAATGCAAGGATACCAGAGCAGCTGACATTCTTTGAGAAAGTTAGCTACTGCCATGATTGCTTTTCGTCTTTTCCTCAATAGTTTGTCCGTTCTCTAATAAGTGGTGGAAGGCAGTAATGCTGCAATATATTCGAGGAGGAATTTCAATGGCCAAGGTTTTATAGATCATGTTCCATTTTTCTTTCTTTCTTACTCTAGCTGGTTGACTCACAAATCTATCATCAGGCACCACACATTGCTATGAATAAACACTTTCTAGAAGGTCTGAAAGGCCAGACTTGTAAATCTACTATTTTCTACCTCCTTGGGCAAAGCCTCAACATTTACCTTGCTGTAAAAAGGCTCACACCTGTAATCCCAGCACTTTGGGAGGCCAAGGTGGGCGGATCACCTGAGGTCAGGAATTTGAGACCAGTCTGGCCAACATGGTGAAGCCTCATCTCTACTAATAATACAAAAATTAGCCAGGCATGGTGGTGTGCACCTGTAATCCCAGTTACTCAGGAGGCTGAGGTGGGAGAATCACTTGAACCTGGGAGGTGGAGGTTGCAGTGAGCCGAGATTGCGCCACTGCACTCCAGCCTAGGCGACAGAGCAAGACTCTGTCTCAAAAGGAAAAAAAAAAAGGAAATACTGACGTTTATTTTCCCAGCCATCTCTGGGAAAATAAAAGTGAGAAAATAGGTGGGACATTCCCTGGCACAGTGCTTGGTGCATATTAGGTTCTTAATAAATTAACCGTCTATTTCCCTTCTCCTTTCTAGACTTTTTAAAGAAGTTGACCAACCCCATAGTCTCATTCATTCTATGGATAAAGTATTCAGATGCATTTTCCCAGAGCCCCTTGCGGGAATCACATGTGGATCCTCAGTGCGTTTCAGCACCCTCACTGCATGCTTTCTCGCAGTGGCGCGTCTGGGGTCATACCTTGCGGAGGTGGACGTGGCTGGGGCTGTCCTAGCTGAGGCCCGAGCTGGGCCTGCCCTGGGGATTTTGCTGATTTAATCTGTGGAGCCTAGAGCAGAAGAGAAAAGAAGCCTTTTACTTCCTGGGTGAGAGGGCAACATTTATGAAGATCTTTTTATCATTGAGAAGAGACTTGTGCACATAAAGTGTACAGTTCTGGAGTGTACAGTGTAGTAAAGTTCTGTATGTGTAAACATCGGTGTAACCACTGTCCAGATCAAAACATAGGCCATTTCCCACGATGAAGCCTGCCTCATGACCCTTCCCAGACAGCAGCCCTGCCAGTATAATAACTATGATTCTGATGTCTGTTATCATAGATTACTTTCTATGGGGAAATCTGGGGTGGGAGGTGGAAGCTTGGGGACTTGCTTTTACATAAAGCTGGGGAGCTGGCAAATTCTTTGGATAGCAGTCTGGTTCTGGTAATCCATGGTGGGAACTGTGGAGGGGAGGAGCGACGTGAGAGCTCATCGAGGTTGGGGGAAATGGGAGACACAATAGCGTCCATTGACTGGTTCCCTGGGAGCACACAGAGGGCTTGTGTGTCCATATGCTCTCGCACACGCACGCACACACATCCCGCTCAGGCCCAGCACCGAGGGCACAGAAGGAACAGCAGGCAATCATCTCTCCCCGCAGTGCCCAAAGGCCAATTGAGACAAGACTGTTCTCCCCAGGATGGTGAAGAAGGGAGGGGGCCCCTGAAAGCCTCCTAAATTCACCCACTGGGGCAGGCTGTGAAAGCTCTCCCTGATGTCTGGCTTTCACCCACACCCCCATTCCTTCTCCCCAAGGTGGTTTCTTCCTGGGGGTATCTCCTTTGGGTCCAGGGGATCCCCATTTCCAGACAGCCTGGCATTTCTCATGGCTATAAAGTCTCCTTCGATCAGGAGGGTCTTACCCAAGGTCTCAGGGGCGAGGGCGCTGTGCCTCCTGGCATCAGGAGCTGGCTCATTTTGGAGACAACAAGGTCGGCCATCAGCTGTTTGTCCTCTTCCACATGCTCTCCAATGAGCGGCATTGAGCTGTCCATTACCTGTGGGGAGGAAGGGAGAGCTGAGGGACCCCCATGCCAGGCGAGACTGGCGGTTGGGCATCACACCCCAGAAGTGGGGACTCAGGGCTCAGGACAGAAGTGACCACCAGATGGCGATGTCCTCCATGCAAACCACCTCCAGCTGGGACTGGCCGGCAGAGACACCAGTTCGCTTCGGTTCAGTCTAAACCACTCCCTGGATGTAGTTCAATTCAGCCCACGTTTGCTGGATGACAGCAATGCGACAAGGGCCAGGGAGCCTCTGCTGACCTTTTCTGTGCTTTTCTTTGGGGAGCCACTCTCCGTCCCCTCCTTTCTCACCCTGGCCCCGTCCCAGGGTCAGGTCTGGCCACCTCTCCTTTGGCCCCAGCTCAAGGCTTTCCACAAAGTAGAAACAGTAAAGGTGGGGGGCTTGATCATGACAAAAATACGACACGGGCTGGAGTTGACCCAGGGTTCAGAGGAAAGAGGGAAGAGGAAAGGTCTGTTTTCCGGGTCCCTGGCAAAACACAGGTGGGAGGGAAACGCGTTCCACAGGGAGCTGGGCTGTTCTCAAAGTGCTTCTATGGGGAGGAGCCTGAGGGATCCTAGTTTCCCCTTCTGCTCTTTTTACAAATAGAGCAACTGAGGCTCCGAGATGGGAGGGGACTTGCCCAAGGTCACACAGGCCAATGCTCCACGTGATTCTCTGGGCATGGGAAGCTATGGGAGGTCTGGAAGGGGTGTCTTTCAGGCCTTGTCACCCTCTCTATTCCACTGCAGGAGTTGGTGGCCTGCATTCACCCACACCACCCCATCAGACTCACTGTCTTGTCTCCCCTGTTCCCAACGTCTGGACTCATTAGGGTTTCTCTCTCCTCCACGTTCCTAAGTATTCCCTCTACCCACTCCTTACCTGGCCAACTCCATTTCATCCAACAGGGAACAGCTAACTAGGTCTTCCTGGAGGAAGCCCTCTCTGATGGTGCAAGCTCTGACGAGCCACCTCATATCTGTATCCTGCCGTCCTCACCTGGTTTCACACTGGACAGCTTATCCACAGCACTGTTACCCCCTGCTCACTATGTCTCCACCACCAGACTGGGAGACCCCAAGGTGACGGATGGACCCTGTGTCCTGCTAAACAGGTGTGCCCTCCATAGACACCTGTTTAGTGGAGGAATAAGAGGCCCTTGCGATAAGCCCGGCTCATAAGGATAAGGATAATGGGAAGCGCCGTAATTTATCGGGCACTTCGTATGTGCTACGCACTATTCTAAGCATCGGGTGTGGAGGATCTCTCATGAACCTCAGAATAGCTTTTGAGGCAGGTACTATTATCCTCATTGTAATGATGAGGAAGCAGAGGGTCAAAGAAGTGGCAAGGTCAAGGACACAGCACTGGCAACCCATGGTCCTCCCACTGCAGCAGGCTAATTCCCAGCAAGCATTGGAACAGCACAACAGCGTAGGAACTGGGAAGGGGGAACGTGGGTTCCAGGCTTGGCTTCTGCTGTGGACTTGCTCTGTGATCTTGGTCAGAGTTTCTTTTTCTCTATGGGCCTTTTTTGTTTTTCTCAACAGTGAACTGAGGGATCTGGGCAGCTGCTAAGACCCTTCCAGCTGGGACTTGTAGGGATCTGTGAGTTTAGCACCCACTTTGATTAGGAAACTGAAAACCTAGCTTAAGAATGTGAATACTGCTTCCAGCAGGGTCCTGAGCTCTGCGCACGTTGTACCTGGAACTGAGGTCTCCTGGATCCCAGTGCCCCGGGCAGGGACAGTCACTCAGTCACCACTGGCTGAGCTCTGACTGTGGAGTCTGCCCCGAAGGTACACAGGCGTCCTGCACCCTGCCTGTCCTCTCTCCCCCTGCCCCTGCCCACCCCATTTTATTCTGGTCTCTGTTTCCTACATTCCCTGCCACAGAAAACAGCCACCACAAGGAACCTGAGGTTCGTTTTGGAATTCCCCACGGTACACACAGCCAAAGGAAGTGGCCGCTCTGGTCTCCCCCGGGAAACATTTTCCAGTAGGCAATGCCATTCCCCGGACAAGGTCAGAGAGGACAAGTTCAAGGGTCTTTTCCCCCGAGTATCTGACTGTGAGCCGCTTCTTCCCAAAACATTTCACACACACTTTCAGTTCTCACCGTAGAGGTGGCTGAAGAAACCAGTGTTTTGGGACCTCTTCTGCCTTTTTTCCCCCTTACTGGGGGAAAACACCTTTTATATTTTTGGTAACAAGTTTCCCATCTCCCCTGACCCCACTCCAAACGCAAAAGCAAAGGAAACAACGCTGGAATGTTTCTGCGAGGAAAAAAAGTCTGAAAAGCTATCTTTCATTTTCCCTCTGGAACATTCTCGGGAGACATTGTTTCCTGTTTTTTTGAAGTCCAAGCCCCACTACTTTTACTTTTTTTTTTTTCCTATGTGAAAGGACTTTCATCCCCAACTCTCTGAATGGCTGAAGGCAGGAAGCCTGGGCCCACGAGCACGGATTCTTTTTTTTTTTTTTTTTTCCCCCAAGAGAAAGCTGAGACCCGGAGAGGGAGGGCTTCACAGGGGACAGAGAGACTGCTGGTGTAAGAGAGGAGCTGGCCTTTGGGGGTCAGGGGAGTCCAGGGGCTCTAGGAGACAGGGACCCTGTTCTCGTGTTTGCGGTTGCACTGTGTCCACCTGGCTTGGGGACTGGCTCCCGGAGCAGCGGCTCAGTGGATACATAAATGAGTGCTTGTGTGCCAAACCTGGGTTCATGTCTGGTGGTCCCCGTGAGGGGATGCAGAGACAGGAGGACCTGGTGGGGTCTGAGGAGCTGCTGTGCTGGGGGATCTTGCCCCACCTCTGGGCTGAAGCTCCCAGGAAGGTGGAGGATGAGCTCCTCCAGGAAGCAACTGTACAGGTCAAGGCATCTGTTCCCAGCCTCTTCCATGGCTCCTCCAAGTAGGGGCTACTTGGAGAATTTCAGGTTTGGTGGCAGCCAGAGGGAAGGTGTTTGCGGGCCTTGAGAGGAGAGCTGTTCTCAGAGAGGGACTGGGTCTGCCAGTACAGACACCGCTCTTCCTGCTGGAGCTTCCTGGCCTCTTTGGGGAGGAGAGAGGGGCCATGTTCATCCTGGACTCCCTCCTCCTACCTCCAAGGCCTGGGCGTGAACACCCTCCTGGCATGACTGGGCTCCCACCCGCTGAGTCACCTGGTCCTCCTCGGCCGTGGGCTCCTGGGGAGTGAGGCAGACATGAGGGACGGGAGGACCGGCTGGCTCCTGTGGTCACCCCAGCCATGTGCTTTCCATTAGCCGCCCATACCCCGGGGAGGGGACAGCCACAGGGCTCTCCCTCACGTGTCCTGGCCTTGTGTCAGCACCGCCTGTGGAAGGAGGGGGCTGAACGCGGCACTGGAGCTGTGAGTGTGGAGATGGGAAGTTATGGAGGACTCTGAGGCCACAGGGGCCTTTTCAGGGGAAAGCAGTGGAGAGCCACGGGGCATGGGGTGGGGGGCAGGGAAGAGGAGTTGGGGAGGGGACGGGAGGGCTGTGGGACCATGAGAGACACCGGGAAGACATGGAGGAGAGGTGGGGGGTGGTGGGATACGGTAAGCATGGAGAGGAAGTGGCGGGGCTGGGAGGGCTGCAGGATTGGGAGAGGCACGGGCTGCTGGAGGGTCTTGAGAGAGATTCCGGAACCCACAGCCCCTCTGTGAACCCCCTCTTACCATTCTGCTTCCCTCCATCTTCCCCTCTATTCACACCCCTGTACCATTCCATCCCCCTTCCAAATCCTCAATGCTCTGCCACTGTTTCTCACCCTCTCCCCTGCCAGCCTGCACACCCCATGTCTATCAAGTCCATGGCTGTATCCCCAGAGCCACACCCATGCTTAGCCCATGGGAGCCCCCTAAGGCTGTGTTTGTTCAATGAACAAATGATGGACTGTCTGCATGGTGACCAAGGAAGGGTGCCCACTTTACATGCTTGGACACTGAGGAAATGGAAGGGGCCCTATGGGACAGTATCTTGCTGACCCTTGGCCAGATGCCCTTTCCCTTTCCTTAGGCCTGTGGGTTGGGGAGGTTGTTAAACCTCGTGCCCTGAGGTCTCTCGACTGAGTTCCGAGTCCCCAGGCATGAAGCCTTTCGATGCCTCTGAGGGTGGGAAGGAGCCTCCAGAAGCAGCTCACTGAGGCCTGGGCTGCGTGTGCCCTGGAGCCAGGACACAGCTGATGGTGCCAAAGATCATGCAGGGATTCCCTCCCCCTGGCACGCCTGCCGGGCTGGACCGGCCAGGAGGACTGCCTGCTTCATCCCTCACCTCGATGATGTAATCTCTGCCATCCTTGCTGTGGACGGCCTTGACGGCACAGATGTCCAGGCCGCCAAACATTTCCGAGCAGCTGTCCACCCACAGCCTGTACCTGCAGGGACAGATGGACAGACAGTGAAGTGGCCTGGGAAAGTGGGGAAGGGGGTGGAGGAGAAAAGTGGATTCACATGGAAAAACAGACAGGGAGAGACAGTGATACACACATCCAGACAGAGATGGAGAGGGACAGAGAAGCAGCAAGAGAGACAGAAAGATGGAGAGCGTCAGAGTCTAAGACGCAGAGACAGAGAGGCAGGGAGAGAGGCAGGGACACAAATGACAGTGAGAGAGAGACCCAGAGAAAGAACACGAGAGAGCCAGGAAGGAGGGGAGAGAGGCAGGGTGAGGGAGCGAAGGAACCGGAGTTGGGATAGGTCTCCCCCAAACCCAGGACTTGCTGGCTCTGCAGTAATGGGGAGCTTGCCCTGCCCCCATCCGGAGTCATCCTGGACACCCAGTTACCCCTGTGTCCCTTTTCCCTTGGGAAAGCTGCTCCAAGGGCTCCAGAAATCCCTCCAGGCTGCCCTTGCAGTCCCAGCCCTGGCCAGACAAGAGGCTGTGGAGGACAAAGGGTGCATTTTTCCCGGGCCCGGGGCGGGTGGGCTGGGGAGACTGGCCGGCTGCTTCTGCCTCGCCCAGGGGGCCTGGCCTTCTAGACCCACTGCTTTTGTTCCCTTTCCAGCCACTTGATGTCTGCAAGGCCAGTTTGCTTTGCTGGGGACAGATCTCAGCGCTGGACTTTGACCCTGCAACAAGGGGGTGGTTGTATGTGAAGAAACTGTCCGGGCTTGCACTTAGCTTCCCCTGTGGGCTGGATAAGGGAGTCACAGGGGACTCTGTGTCAGTGTTCTTGCTTCTCACTCTCCAGGGTCACACAGGGCATGCCTACTCTCACATAGCTTTGCGTGTCTGAGCCATCAGTGCTGGGACGAGGAGGGACTGAGACTGGAATGTTCTTAGAACGGATTTTCATCTCATCCACCAAAGCCTACTGAGGCCCAGAGAGGGAGGCTGGCTGGTCCAGCTCACACAGTAAGGCAGTAAGAACACCAGGATCACCTCGATCTCCTTGACTCTCAGTCCAGTTTTTTCTCATTCAGCTGTAGCATGGAGCATGTGATATCATCAAAGTAAAAGGAAGGATGGAAACTCACATCCATGGAGCTCCTGCTATGTTCCAGACATTCTGGGCCTGGGGGCTGACTCCTCATCCCCTCGGATCCCAGCACAACTCTATGAGGAAGATTTTAACCCGTCTTACTAATGGAGGAAAAGGCTCAGAGAGATGATTAAGTGACTGTGCAGCTTCCAAACCTAGATCCTGTCTGATTCCAGATTCCAAGCAAGCCACCCTTCCTCTCATTCTGAAGGTGCCCCAGAACATCCATTCTCACTCAGCATGGGAGACCAGGGACCTACATTCTTGCTATTAATTCCTTAATACTTTTGGCGAAGCCTCTCCCTCTTATCATAAAATGGGAAAGCCTAGATCTGATTCTGGTTGTACCTCAGAATCACCAGGAGAGTTAAATGCACAAACAGCCAGACTTGGGGCTCCGCCCTATGTTAGAGTAATTTCTATAATTTTTGAAAGCTTTCCATGTGATTCTGCTATGTGGCCACGTTTGGGGACAACCTTGGGTCCTTGGAGCTTGAAGAGTCTTCTGGAATCACTGATCAGGGTCCTCGTTTTCGGCCCCAGTGGCTGACTTGTGGGCGCCACACACTTAGGGTGAGCTGTGCCCTGAGACACACTCATAAATCAGGTATCTTCTCAATGGAACGTGGAAATTTGAGCTGAGGTCCAGAAGCAGCTGTTTGCAGAGGCTGTTTTGAAAGGATGAACCTTGGGGTCCCCTGCTGGCTGCACCCCATAGGACACAGGCATACCAGGGTCTAGGAAGGGGCTAGAGGCGTACAGCAGCATGAGAGTGCTTAGAGAATGGGGGGCCCTGCTCTCCTCCTGCCAGGTGGGACTAGCACCAACCGAATGACATCACTGGTTTTGCCCAGGAGTCAGGCCACCTGGCAAGCAGGCAAGCCATGTGGAGGGCGGGGTCAGGCCCTGCGTATGAGTCCCTGTATGGATTTTGTTCCTGTGGGGATAGGACTGGGGAATCTCTCCAGCCCAGACCCTGGAGTACCGCCTGTGACTGGAAAAGGGAAAGTGGATTCCAGGCCTGGGCAGGCCCACTCCCATGGTAGGTTCCTCCAGGGATGGCCCATGCAACCTGGGATTTGGCAGAGCCAGGGATAGGTGGCGTGCTGGGGACATCTGTGAGTGGCTCAGGAGGCACTGGGGAAGGCTGGGCTCACGTTCGGGAAGGGCCATAGAGAAGACGGCCACGACTGTCCCGTGAACACCTGTTGGGGGAAGGAGGTGACTGCCTCAGCCACATGATTCCGTTGTGTCAGGTCATGAGCGCAGCCTCCAGGAGACTCATTAGCACAGGTGGGTTCCCAGGTTGAAGGTGGCAGCTGCCCCCTGGGGTTGATGGGAAGGGCAGGTGCGCCTCCTTGCCAGGGGCTGGTTCTGAATTAGGTGCTGCACAGCCCTCTCTCATTCAGTCCTCACACCTGCACCCTGACTTGGGTATTACTGCTTTCATTTTGCAGTTGAAGAAGCTCAGAAATGTTCCTGAACATGCCCAAGGTCACACTCCGTCTCTATTGCTGTAGGGGGTGGTCCCACTCCAGTCTCCAGGGGTGCAGACCTGACATAGGCCTCCAATCACAGCGTTGCAGTGTCTTGGGCCATAGTGATTGGTTCAGGGATGGTCACGTGACTTAAGCCAGGCCAACCAGTGCATATGGCTTAATTTCAGGCTTTGGTTGAGATTATTGGGAAAGAGAAATTTTCTTTCTTTTGAACCTGACACTGTGAGGATGAAAGCCTGGAGCCACCGTGTGCCACCATAAAATGAAAGAGTGTCCTGGATGAAGCCAACACCGAAAGAAGCTGAACTAGGGTGGGCAGAGAAGGAGCCTCCAGGCCTTACCTGACACTGTATATCTGGAGTCGTCAGTGACATGGGCCAGTAAATCCCCCTTTTTGTGCAAACCAATTTGATTTGTGTGGTAGCCCTTGCAACTGATACAGAGTTCTTAGAGGGAAGGATTGGATTTTTTCATCCTTTAGTGCTCAGCAGAACATGGCCTGTAGTAGCTACTCAGTAAGTGTTTATTGAACAGAGCTTTTTGAGCTCACAGCCCATGCTCTATCCACTGCTGTTGTGTGGCTGCTGGCAGAGGTCATAGGGCATGCAGGCAAGAAGGTATGTATGTGGCAGCCCTGAGACCAGCCGACTCGGCCCTTTGGTCCTTCCTTGTTTTTGTTTTTTTTTTTTTTGAGACAGAGTTTTACTCTTCTTGCCCAGGCTGGAGTTCAATGGCATGATCATGATCTCAGCTTACTGCAACCTCTGCCTCCCGGGTTCCAGTGATTCTCCTGCCTCAGCCTCCCAAGTAGCTGGGATTACAGGCATGTGCCACCATGCTTGGCTACTTTTGTATTTTTAGTAGAGATGGGGTTTCTCCATGTTGGCCAGGCTGGTCTTGAACTCCTGACCTCAGGTGACCTGCCCGCCTCGCCCTCCCAAAATGCTGGCATTACAGGTGTGAGCCACCATGCCCGGCCGGCCCTTCCTTAAGTGGGGCTGGCACAAAGTGTCTAAAGGGAGAAAGATCGAAAAAACCTTCAGCCAGAAAGCATCCCTAAAATATGCATGATTCAGGGGACATCAACCTCTCCCTATTCATACTGAGATGGAAAGAAGCTTGAGAGAGAAGTTGACTCTCCAATATGCCTGGTCTCCTAATAATGCTTCCTTGCAGCTGTCAGTGCACAGGAGGGCTTGGGCAGGGCTTCCTGACCTCTTCCTATAGCAGCTGGTCAGGGCTGGAAAGACCTTGGACTTGGAGTCATGACAGCTGTTCTACTGTCAGCTGTGTCATTAATTAGCTCTGTGGTCCTAGACAAATCACTTCCCCTCTCTGAGCTTTCTTCTCCCATCTGTAAAATGGGGTTATTTTAATGCCTGCCCTGTAGGCTGTTGTGGGCAGTGAAGAGGATCATACCTAGAAAAGTGCTCTGTGGATGGTGAGGCACTGGATGGAGGGCAGAGTGGCCTTCTTTTCAGGGCTGTTTGTTGCATTCCCCCTTCAGCTCCTACCGTGGCCAGCACCTCTCCCTGCACCTCCTTTGTCTCTTACCTCTCTGTCATGGCCACCTGCTCCAGCATGGCAGAGCCTGTGTTGGCTTTCCAGTTCCCAGAGATGGAGGTTCTCCTGTACCAGAACAAATAATACATTGAGGAAATTAGGGACGCTCATCACTGATCTGCTTTCTTTCTTTGCTTTGGCTGTCAGGAGGCTCTGATTCAAATAACTGGCTCACATAATGGCATGTATTCTTAGGTACACATCTTACCTTCAACTATATTTTCCTATGTTTATTTCCCTTCATGCTGTTTGCCTTTTTTATTTGTTGAATCTTAGGTAATGTTTTCTAAGTCATCTTTGAAATTGAAAGATTAAATTCAAAAATGCCTACATCATCTGATGAAATCCCCCAAACTTTGGTGTGTTTTTGAGGAGAATGAGGGCAGTGTGTGTAGCCCCTGATGATTCTGGAATCTTTTGAGGGCCCCAAAATGTTAGAAAAGTGATCCTTAGAGAGAAGTGACTACTTTTTTCTGGTAAAGATTAGGAAGGCCTTCTGGTCTCTGACTGTGTCGCCATCCTTCTCTGTTTCCTTGCCTTTTCTGCTCCAGTAACAGCCGACCTCTCTTCCGGTGCTCCGCTGCCCATGGCTCTTTCCCAGTGTCACAGCCTCTGCATGCCTTCTTCCCTTTACTCCATAGAGTCTTTCTCTCCATCTTCGCCTCCCTAAGTCCTGCTCATCCTTCAGTTTTCATCTGACGTACGACTTCCTGACAGCCCACCTTCCCCAGCAAAAATAGACTGCCCGGTGCTACACCCTACACTAATGCTCAGGAATGCACATCTCCCTTCTGATGACTGCGTTAGTGTCCTCTCTTCTCTGATGGAGGGGAACCCTGAGGGTAGGGAACAGTTTAACTTCATCCCCTGTATACCCAGTATCCAGTGGGACCTGGCAGGCAGTAGGTACCCAGTAGGTACCTACTGGGTGAGGAACTGTGTACACTGGGGGAGAATCCAGACAAGCTACCTATCACTAATGGTGCATCTGGCCTCGGCAAAGACTGAACAAGTTTAAGCACAGGGGTGCAGGTAAAGCTATTTGTCATATGGTCAACAGAAGGTATGTGGTTGAGATCAAAGGGTGAACTGGGGAGAGGAATTGACACAAAACTGTATCATTGTAAAGGAGAAAAGCAAATGTAAAAATGCTGAGACTAGATGACCAACAGGAGCCATAAGGCACTGCACCGTAGTTTTCAAGGTTGTTTCCCATGAGGCTACAGGTGAACAGTTCTGAGACTGGGCACATCCACTGAGACAGAACCAAAAAAGTGGATAGATGGTGAGTGAGGGAGCCGGATTTTTCTCTGTTGGAGTGGGAAGTTATAGATTAGCAACCAGGAAAGGCTAAAATGAACCAAGTGGTACCAGATGAAAGTCCGGGACATCCATAGGATTCTGTTCAGCTTCATAGGGATGTGGATGGGGATATGCGGAAATAATTATGGATATATGTGAATACATGGGTAAGGATACACTCATGTACTTCCTTATTGTGTCTGCTAGGACCTAGAAAGAATGACAGCCCAGTAGCGACAAGCACAAAGGTCCGAGTACAAGGCAGGGAGTGGGGCCAGAGAGGAGATTGAATGGCTGGGGAAATTCTACACTGAAATCTGACATGAACCCCCTCCTTTGGAGGTGGGCCAGCCCAAGGTCCAGGAAATTCTGTAAGTAATGACAAAGTGGAGCTGTCAGGCCAGGGAGGCTCCGCAGAAAAAATGCGGCAATGAGGTAATCCTCAAGAACAAAAAAAAAACAAAAAACAAAAAACAAAAAAACTGGGACAAGGTGTCGTCAATGTCAAGTGGAAGCTCAAACAATGAAGAGAGGAGGGAAATGATATCATGACCTACGGCAGGGGCCTCAGGAATGCACTGGAATGGGCCATAAGTCAGAGTGGGCAGGGAGGAGGTGACTTTATCACCCCAAGGCCATCTGAGAGCAGTGGCAGGTCTGGCCTGCCTCGTGGGAGGAAGAGGTTGATTGGTGGAATAGGGCACAGTTACTCCTTGAAAATGAGCTCCATCCCTTTCCTGGGAATACTTCCTTCTAGGGCAACTGCCTGCACCTCCTCTAGTTTCACAAGCAATGACAGGGCACAGTAGTTGCAACAGAGACGATATGTCCCGTCAAGCCTAAAATTACCACCTGACCCTCTACAAAAAAACTTTGCTGACCCTTGGTCTAGGCAATCCAGGTAGTGCAAAAGCAACCACAGGCAATCCATAAATGGGTGTGCAAGGCTGTGATCAACACGGCTGTATTTAGAGACAGGTGGCAGCTGGATTTGGCCTGTGGTTGTGGTTTGCCAACCCTAGCTTAAAGCACAAGCTACCCACACAGAAGCCTATGGATGGAGGGACTTTCCAGCTGTCCAGGGCTAACCCTTGCAGTCCTCACATATGGAGCCCTGCACACAGTCAGTGCCCCATAAATGCTTGTCAACCAGGCAACGATTGGCCCTCTGGGGTCCCATCATTTCAAGTGGAACTAACAATAACATTCCAGAGTGAAACACAGAGAGAGCTTGGAGCAAAGACCTCTCCCAGGAAGGAGACAGTCCACCTACTGCAGAAGTCCCCGTTCATCCTTATAACCACAGCCCCATGTAATCCATCCTTTGTTGAACCACCCAGGTGAAGGCGGGCTGCTTTTTTCTGCCTGGAATTCTTTCCTTTTCCTTTAGATTCAGCACCTCTATTTCCACGAGGCAAAGGCCCTGCCCACACTGCATGCCTTCATGGTGGGACTCTCTATACTGGTTTTCTGCTTTTCTCTAATCAATAAAACACAGTCAAAGTTGGACTAATCAGTACTTTTTCCATGGAATCGCAATCTTGAGTTAAGCCCTGAAAATGACTAGGGCAGATTCACTTACCGGTGGGGATGCCGTGAAAATTGTTTATTATTATTTCTGGCTGCCCACATTCCTGGGGCTGCTCTGTATCCTGATGTTTCCGAAATTGATAACTGAGTTGGGAGATTTTTTTGTTTGCTTTTTTTAAGTTTCTGATAACCCATGGTTTTCTAATAAATTCCCTTTAAAAAACCCATTAAGTTAATGATGTGTGGTTTCTGTTGCTTGCAGGCAAAGAAATCTGGTGTAACCTCCTAATTGGTCTTATTGGCTTCAGAGAAACCGTTTGGCAGCTCACAGCCTCGTGGTTACCTTTTAATAAACACAGATCCTTTGCTCAGAAGAGAAGAGGAAAAAAATCCAAAACCCTCAGCAAGGTATTCAAAGCCCTCCTTGATTTGTCCCCAAATTTCTCTCTCAAAGACATATACCCTGTGTGTACGTGCAGTTCCCTAGACGTGCCAAGCACCTTTCTTGCTCTGGAGGAAACAGCCTTTGCTTGGGTAGGCAAATATCTGCCTGGGGATAAGCAGTGACTGAGTATTAGCCCCTCAGCCGCACTGGCCAGAGAAGAAAGGCAGTAAGGAGATAGGATGGAGGATAATGATGCACCCTTGGGTGCAGGAGACAGTGGCTGGACATGCACCTCTGGGCTCCCTTCCTCCCACGCCCCCCCAGCCCCTGCCCCAGAGACTCACATGTAAGCCTTGTAGTTGGATCCAATTTTCTGGACGCGGATGTCGTACTTGGAGTCGATAAAGGCCTCGGTGGTGGCGTAGGTTTTGGCCATGGCGACCACGCTGGTGATGTCCTGGAAGTCAAGCTGGTTTTCCACTTTGATCTGTGTGGGAGGACGAGGGGGATGAGTGCCACCCACCCCGCGTTCACGGAGCCCACCCCGTGCCAGGAACAAGTGCTCTGTCTATAGACACGAATTCCCTTCAGAAGGTCACCTGCTGGCAGGGGAGACAGACACGGGAAGCAAATCGTTCCACCACACACCACGCAAGCTGCAGAGAGGAAGGGAGCGATTCCGCGTGGGTGGTCGAGAAAGCTTTACAGAAGAGGTGAGCTCTGAACTGGGTTTGGAAGGATGAACACGTTTCAGATGGATGAGGTTGTGGGGCCATCCTCCAGAGATGCGCGAGGAACCCATAGTGGGGGAAAGGGCAGGTGGCGCAGGCTCGCTGACGGGGGATGTTGCACGGGCCATCGGGGAACAGACTGGAGGGCCACCGTCTCTGGGAAGGAGCTGGGATTTTAGCCTGAATTTTCTGGAGAGCCGCTGAAAGAGGGAGTGGAATTTAAACAAGGAAATGGCGTAGTTTGCGTTTTAACGAAATCACTGAAGCAGTTGTGTAGAGGATCGAATGGAGGGGTGTGATATGAGACACAGAGGGTCCAGTTAGGAAGAAGGGAGGGTGCATGTGTGTGTGGTGTGTATGTGTAGGGAGCATGTATGCTGGCGTGTGTTGTGGAGTTTGTGGGAGATGTCTGTGTGTGGTGTGTTTGCATGTGTTTGATGTATGCTATGTGTGGTATGTTCTTTGTGTGTTCATATGGTGTGTGTGTGTGTGTGTTGTATATGTGTGTAGTATGTGCTGCTTCTGTGTGTGGTGTGTGATGTATGTGGTGTGCTTGCTGTGTGTGCTGTGTGTTGCACATGTGGTGTGTAGTATGTGCTGCTTCTGTGTGTGTGGTGTGTGATGTGTGTGGTATGTTTGCTGTGTGTGGTCTGTGTTGTACATGTGGTGTGTAGTATATGCTGCTTCTGTGTGTGGTGTGTGTTGTACATGTGGTGTATAGTATGTGGTGCTTCTGTGTGTGTGTGTGTGTGTGTGTGTGTGCACACATTGGAGCAGCCACACATTGGAGAGGCTGGCTTTGCTAGGCCAGAGGCTGGGAGAGAAACTCACACTGTTGACTGGGCTGAGCCAGGAATACAGAGAGGTGTCCTGGGCTTGGGGAGAGGTCCCAGGAGAGCTTCTAGGGCCAAGCGCAGAGGATGAGGCCAAGGCTCCGTGATACTGATCTTAAGACAGAACAGAGGCTGACTCCCAGCGGCTGTGGACAGCTGGGCCAGCTGCTCCCTCCCACTGGCCATGGGAGCCCTGCTTGTTCAGAAGCGGCTCCCCTCTTCCCTGTCACCCTCACCCCAACAGCAGAGGAGTTCTGATGCTGGGTCAGAGACGGGCAGAGCCCTGTGGAGTGGCTGGGCGCTGGGCGGTCTGTGTGGGGTTGGTCTCAGCCACACCCCATCTCAAGTCCTTCCAATCTCCCTCTCCGCCCTTTTCTGCCTCCCCTTCGAGGCTCAGCACTGACTCGGCGACTCTGTCCCTACCATAAGAATGCCCACTCACATTTGCCCAGTTGCGATGCTTACGCAGGGTATTTACAGCTCTCCGTGGGGTCCAAACCGGATTGTGAGCAGGCAGGCAGGCTGGGCACCGTTGTGGTCACTTAACAGATACCGAAACAGATCTCTTGACTTGCTCAAGGTTGTAAAGCAGCTGAGCCCAGAGCTAGGCTTGAAACTCTGGACTCCGAAGCCACAGCTTTTCCTTGAACCATCTCAGGGGTCTGTGCATAGGTGCCTGCCTGTTCTACCATAACGGACACAAACAGCAACAGGAGAGAGGCTGGACAAGCCGTCTCTCTTCTTGGCTCTCTGAGTGATGACTCCAAGTCTCAATTTGCAGAGAAAATAAACGTGACCAGGCAAGAGTTCCCTATTTTCCAGCCCTTTTCAAACTCAGCTACCCCACCTCCTTCCTCCCAGCTGCAGTGGTGGTGGTGTGCCTCCTCCCTTTGTTCTGGGTCTTCTAAGCCCTTGGTTTTAGCTGGGTACCTGGCCTCCTCAGCCAGAGATTACTTTGCTGCAGTCTCTCGTGCAGGTAGATGTGCCCGAGTCTCCAAGCTCTGGCCAATGAAAACTGGGTAGCCATGATATGAGCAACCTTTGGGTGGTGCCCTGAAGATGAATATAATCTTTCCCATCCTTTTTCTTTCTTTGCTCTGGCTAGGAATGTGAACATGATGGTATGAGCAGCAGCAGCCATCTTGGGCCATGAGGGGGAAGCCGCATGTTGAGGATGGCTGAGTAGAAAGTTGGAAGGACCTGGGTCACTAGCACTGTGAAGCTCCCTATCAGCCCTCGACTCAGGACTCTTACATGGGAGAGAAAGAAACTTTAATCTTGTTTAAGCCACTCTTCTCTGGGTGTTTTTTTTTTTTTTTTTTTTTTTTTTCTTCTGAGACAGGGTCTCAATATGTTACTCAAGCTGAGTGCTGTGGCGTGACCATGGCTCACTGCAGCCTTGACTTCCTGAGCTCAAGCAATTCTCCTGCCTCAGCCTGCCAAGTAGCTGGGACTACAGGCGTGCACCACCATGCCCGGCTAATTTTTGATTATTTGTAGAAACAGGGCCTCACTATGTTGACTACGCTGGTCTCAAACTCCTGGGTTCAAGCGATCTTTCCACCTCGACCTTCCAAAGTGCTGGGATTACACGCTTCAGCCACTGCGCCTGGCCACTATTATGTGGGTCTTCGTTAAAGCAGCCAAATGACATTTCCGCTCATTATTTTTAGTCTCTTGCTTTTCACCGATTCTTTATCCTTTGGATTAACGTGATCAAGAATCCACCATTCTCCTCAACATGTTCCTGCTTTTCAGAACCTCAGTTAGTCTCCACTGTCTATCTCTACATCTTCATCCCCCACTTGCCCTTCAACCCACTTTCTCTAGGTTTCACTCCCTGCCATTCCCCTGTGACTGGTTTGGTCCCCTCTTTGGCAAATCCCATAGAATGCCCCTGGTCCTTGCCCTGCGTTGACCCTCTGTAGCACCTGAAATTGGTGAACTTTGGGTAATACGATTTCCATACCACTGTCTTCCCGGTTCTCACCCTTTCTTTCTGGCAACTTCTTCACAGTCTATGTTGCCACTTCTTTCTCCAGTGCCTCTCTGATGGTCCTGGGGTTTCATCTCTGCCAGAATCCAGGGTCAGGTGGAGAGAACTGGAATTGCCAAAATGACAGAATCGGGTGAGCGTTTGCAGGGACGGCTTGTTTAATTCACATTTCTGTCCTTGGTGGCTTTGGGAAGAACCAGAACTTCTTTAGCACCTTGGTTTCCTAGACAGCCCTGAGCACAGAGCAGGCTACCTCGGAGGTGTTTAGCTGCGCACAGCATCATCTTCCTGCTTTACAGTCATGATACACCCTGATATGGGGGGCATGTGTCCACCGAGGGTACACTTTACTCTCTTTCCTTTCCCTGGCATCTTCATACCACTGTGTGGCCACATTTTGGCCAACAAGATGCTAGCAGAAGAGGTGTACGAACTTCCAGGCTGTGCCGTTAAAGGGTAGGGGAGGGCTTTCTACTCCCCACTTCTCTCTCCTTGCTGGCTGGAGCGTGGACCATCTTTGACAGTGTAGCTGAGGGCAATACACCAGGGATGGATGATCAATAAGATGGAAGAAGCCCATGGCCATGAAACCATGGTGGTGCCACGCCAGCCCTGGGCTGCTTTTGTGCAGAGCGGAGAAGGAAAGTCCTAGTTTGTTTACACCATTGTAAGTCTTTGTTATGGCAGCTGAAATTTATCCCAATTATTATATAAGCCCTAAGTAAATTTTTGTGGAATACATCATGCATTCTTTCACAGAGTAGACAAAGAGAGCAAAGGGAGAAAGCACAGAGATAGTGGTTTAATTCGGGAGAGGGCAGCCACTCTCTGGGAACCCTTCTCTTCTGTCTTCGTTTGAGTGGTTGTGCATTGGGGTCCCATTCTGTTCTCTCCAACAGTGAGCATGGAACCCAGGTCACTCTCTCTCTCTCTCTTTTTGAGACAGAGTCTCGCTTACTCTGTTGCCCAGGCTGGAGTGCAATGGTGCAATCTTGGCTCACTGCAACCTCTACCTCCTGGGTTCAAGTGATTCTATTGCTTCAGCCTCCCAAGTAGCTGGGACTACAGGTGTGTGCCACCATGCCTGGCTAATTGTTGTATTTTTAGTACAGTTGGGGTTTCACCATATAGGCCAGGCTGGTCTTGAATTCCTGATCTCAAGTGATCCACCCATCTCAGTCTCCTAAAGTGTTGGGATTACAGGTGTGAGCCCAGGTCTCTTATAGAAAGGCATTTCAAAGCTTCAGGAGAAGCCCTGGTCAAATGTTCCTTTTTATTTTATTTTATATTTATATTTATTTATTTTTTTAAAGAGACGGGGTCTCACTCGGTCACCTAGGCTGGAGTGCAGTGGTGCAGTCATGACTTACTGCAGCCTTGAACTTCTGGGCTCAAGCATTCCTCCCACTTCAGCCACTTGAGTGGTTGGGACTACAGGTGCCACCACATCCAGCTGATTTTATGTTCTTTTTTGTTACAGAGGGCCTCCCACATTGTATGACACCTGGGCAATGAAAAACGGATTTTACCCCTGGAACCACCATTTCTGTCTCCCCGTTAGACTGTGAGCTTCTTGAGGACAGTCAAGAATCGGGTGAGTGTTGTCCCCAGCTATTGCACTGGTGCCAGGCACACTGCACATGCTCTACATGAGTTTTCTGGATTGAATTTAAGAAGGCTGGATCAAGACCTGCTTATAATTTGGGAGGGGGGCAAGAAACTGGAAGGAAAAACAAGGGAGTTCCACAAAAAGACAAAGAAACTGTGTTTCAAGGAAACTTGTCTTTTATAAGGTGGATATTTGCACGCCTTCTTGGGTGGGTGCTGTGTTCTCTGAGGGTTTCTGCCTTCCTCACAAGTTCCTGAGAACCGGAAGAATTCCGGGATTCCGGCGAAAGGGGCAGGTGGTCTGGAACCTGGGTGGGTGGGTGCTGGAGGGGACTCTGGGATGGTCCTCAGGCCAGAGAGGGTAGTTGGGGTGAGAGGGCACTGGGGACACAGTCCTGAGGATGGTGAAATGGCTGCTGGCCTGGGCAGGGAGTCTTGGCACTTTGCTTTATTTACTGGCTGGAAATCCCTCCAAGGGTTCACAAAGACAAGTTGAAAACAGGAAGCCCTCAGTGAGCTGTGATTCAAGATTACCCATTCGCTGCCCAGGGGCTATGATGGGGCCACTGTGAACTCTCCAAAACAGACCCACCCACACCCTAGCCTCCCTCGCCCTTCTTCTCCCTTCTCTTATCTCCTCTCGCCTTCTCTCTCTCCTTTCTCTTCCTTCCTTGCCTTCTCACTCTCTCCTCCCTCCCCTTTCTCCCCTTTCCTCACTCCTTGCCTTCTCTCTTACTTTTTTTTTTTTTTTTTTTTTTGAGACAGAGTGTCGCTCTGTCACCTAGGCTGGAACGCAGTGGTGCAATCAGGACTCACTGCAACCTCTGCCTCCCAGGTTCAAGCAATCATCCACCTCAGCCTCCTGAGTGGTTGGGACTATAGGTGCATGACATCACGCCTGACTATTTTTTCTTTTTCGTATTTTTTGTAGAAATGGAGTTTCCCCATCTTGCCCAGGCTGGTCTTGAACTCCTAGGTTCAGGCGATCCTCCCACCTTGGCCTCCCAAAGTGCTGGGATTATAGGCATGAGCCACCGTGCCCGGCCACTCTTCCTTACTTTTAACGTCATCTGTCTTCCTCTTGCACCTCTTTCCTCCTTGATTTTTCCTTGTTGCTTACTTCTTGTCTTATCTTTTTCCAGCCTCTCCCTTCCACCGCCTACTCTGTCTCCTTCAGTTTTCCTGACCTCTTTTCAATGTTGCCATTCTTCTCCTGCTTCTCATTTCTTCTTCACTCCTTCCTCTCTGTCTTTCCTGCTTCCTTCCCCTCAGGGTCCCCCCATTCAGGTTCTCACACTCTTCTCCTCTCCTGCTTTCTGAATTGCTTTACCCTCTTGTGTGCTTGTGTGCACACATGTGTGTATGTGTGTGTGCATGCATGCATGTATGCTCTGTCCTGAGGCTGAGCAAGGAGAGAGAGTGGAAACAGAGGCAGAGAAACTGGAGAGAGGAGTCAGGATGCAATTCCAAATCTTCTGAATGGGTTTTAGCTCAGAGGTCTCCTCTTCCAAATTTCAAAATCCAACCCAGGATGGGGAAGTCATCCACATACTTAGTAGACTGTCTGCTATTTGCTTGAATATCTCCAGTAGCAGGAAGTTTACTATCAGGCAAGGCAGCTCATTCCCCTTTAGGGAACCTCTAACCTGTTTTGCTGTATATCACAGCAGGAGTGAATGAATGGCCCTCATTATCCTATGGAGTAAGTCTTAGCCCTCTGCCTTGTGTCTGCACTTCATCCACTCGACTGGAGCCACCCAGGTGTGCACAAGTCATTCTCTCCCTAACCCATTCCTAATATGAGCTGCTTCCAGGCCCTTCACCATCTTGAAATGCCCACATTTGACAATCTCTTAAACTATATGGTACTCAGATTTACACAACAGACTCCAGGTGTGGTTTCAGCAGCAGAGATCAGATAAGACCGTCCCCTCCCTCTATCCAGAATCCACCTGGCATATTCCTGCCTCAGGGCCTTTGCACGTGCTGTTCCTAGCCTGCACGGCTCACCTCTCTCTTAATTCAGGATCCTGTCCGGCATCAGCATCTCAGACCTGTCTTCCCCAACTACTCTAGGCGAAGTTGCTCCTCCCACCCAGCTCTCCTTACCCGCTTCATCCCACTTTATTTCTCGCCATAAATCCTCCACTACCACTTCACACTGCTACCTATCTATCTGTTTGCTGTCTTTCTTCCCTGCCATTCTACTAGAACGTAAACTCTTCAAGGGCACAGCTGTATTTTGAGCACCTATAACAGCACTCAGAGTACAACAGGTGCTCAATGCATTTGTTTAACGATTGAATAAATATACATAAATATTTACAGATATGTCTCTTATATCCAGATAATTACTCAGTGTTGCTTCTAGATACTTGCTGGGGGCTGGGTTTCAACTGAGAACAAGAGATTTGTGATTCTTGTCCAAATGGAGCTTTGAACCTGTTAATTATCTTGCTTCCATGAATGCAGCTTAATACAATGTTGGCTTTTCTAAGATCCATATGGGCTTGTCCTAAGCTGATACCTCCAGGTGATTTTTATTATTTATTTATTTATTTGAGACAGGGTCTCACTCTACCACCTAGGCTAGAGTGTAGTGGCGTGATGACAGATCACTGCAGCCTCAGCCTCCTGGGCTCTGGTGAACCTCCCACCTCAGCCTCCTGAGTAGCTGGGACTACAGATGTGCACCACTATGCCCGGATAATTTTTGTATTATTATTATTATTATTATTTTTTTTTTTTGTAGAGATGGGGTTTCACCATGTTGGCCAGGATGGTCTTAAACTCCTGAGTTCAAGCCATCCACCCTCCTTGGCCTGGCAAAGTGCTGAGATTGCAGGCGTGAGCCACAGTGCCTGGCCTCAGGTTATTTTATTTAAGTTATTATTATTATATTTTTGAGACGGAATCTCGCTCTGTCATCAGGCTGGAGTGCAGTGGCACAATCTTGGCTCACTGCAACCTTTGCCTCCCAGGTTCAAGTGATTCTCCTGCCTCAGCCTCCTGAGTAACTGGGACTATAGGCGTGCGCCACCACGCCCGGCTAATTTTTGTATTTTTAGTAGAGACAAGGATTCACTGTGTTGGCCAGGATGGTCTCCATCTCTTGACCTTGTGATCTGCCCGCCTTGGCCTCCCAAAGTGCTGGGATTACAGGTGTGAACCACTGTGCCCAGCCTCTCAGGTCATTTTTAAACACAAGATTCTGATAATCCACAACTCCCAGAGGAGGAATTTACATTCAATCTGATCATGGTCAGCTCTGCTCTCATGCTTTCATCTATCTTTCTGCCTTCCAACATTGGTTCTGTCATCTGATCTGTTAACCATCCTCTCAGCTCTATGAGTCACTCAGTGTCTCTCAGGATTTTGGAGGACCTCTCCTATACCTAGTTTCAGCTGTTCAACCTTACTTCTCTGAGCTTCAGTTTCCTGATCTGTTATCTGTTAAGTGTGATAATGACAACTACCTGGCAGGATTATGATTTTTTTTTTTTTTTTTTTGAGATGGAGTCTCGCTCTGTCAATCAGGTTGGAGTACAGTGGCACGATCTCAGCTCACTGCAACCTCTGCCTCTTGGGTTCATGCCATTCTCCTGCCTCAGCCTCCCAAGTAGCTGGGACTACAGGCGCCCGCCACCACTCCTGGCTAATTTACTTTGTATTTTAATTAGAGATGGGGTTTCACTGTGTTAGTCAGGATGGCCTCCATCTCCTGACCTCGTGACCCGCCCGCCTCGGCCTCCCGAAGTGCTGGGATTACAGGCGTGAGTCACCGCACCCAGCCAGAATTATGATTTTTAAATGAAATTTAGTGAATGTCAAAGGACTGACCTAGCATAGCATCTAGCACCTACCAGGTGCTCAATAAACGTTGGTTCTCTTTAGTTAATTGTTGAGATTATTTGCTGACATTGAACCATCAATTGAACCACCAATCAATACTTTTTTTTTACACAATTATTCATCCAGCTACAAGTTTATCTCCCATATAATCATTCAACTCCCATATTTCTTCTGTGATCCATGGACTATCCAATGCCTATCCAGCTCATAGCAGAGGTTCTGGGACACATTAGATGTTCTTATAAATATTCCTAGGCTAAACAAATGACTGGGTAAAATGGCCATTCATCTGATTATGAGATGATGGTTAGATTCATTTATTCATGCATTCCTAAAAATCCATCCTAAAGATATAATGGAAGACACATGAAATGGTATGCACACAAGGCTGTTTATTGCAGCACTACATGTAAAAGAAAGTTTTCAGCCGGGCACGGTGGCTCACACCTGTAATTCCAGCACTTTGGGAGGCCGAGGCAGGTGGATCACGAGGTCAGGAGATCAAGACCATCCTAGCTAACATGGTGAAATCCCATCTCTACTAAAACTACAAAAAAATTAGCTGGGCGTGGTGGTGGGCGCCTGTGGTCCCAGCTACTTCGGAGGCTGAGGAGGGGGAATGGCGTGAACCCGGGAGGCGGAGCTTGCAGTGAGCCGAGATCATGCTACTACACTCCAGCCTGGGCGACAGAGTGAGACTCCGTCTCAAAAAGAAAAAAAAAGGCCGGGCGCGGTGGCTGAAGCCTGTAATCCCAGCACTTTGGGAGGCCGAGACGGGCGGATCACGAGGTCAGGAGATCGAGACCATCCTGGCTAACACGGTGAAACCCCGTCTCTACTAAAAATACAAAAACCAGCCGGGCGAGGTGGCGGGCGCCTGTAGTCCCAGCTACTCGGGAGGCTGAGGCAGGAGAATGGCGTAAACCCGGGAGGCGGAGCTTGCAGTGAGCTGAGATCCGGCCACTGCACTTCAGTCCGGGCAACAGAGCGAGACTCCGCCTCAAAAAGAAAAAAAAAAAAAAAAAAAAGAAAGTTTTTTGTCAACAATTGGGCCATATTCTATACTCTCAGAGGTTTATAGCTCCACCATAAGCCTTGAGGACAGGATGAAGTTAGATGAGACCCTGAAGACAGGGGTGGGCGGCCTAGAGGTGTGGATGGAGCTGCAGGGATGTTGGGATGGTCCTCCGGCCAGAGGAGGCATTTGGGATAAGAAGGTATCTAGGGCGGACTGCCACCGGGATGGTGCATTGACCGCTGTCCCACATGCTCCTCCGCAGGGGACAGCTGCATCCATGGTGCTCCATGAACACAATCGAATGCTTTGCAGTCACGAGAAGGCAATGAGGAGGATCTACATATTGCTATGGAGTGAAAAAAGTAGGGTGCAGAATAATGAGGATAACATGCAATCCTTATTTTTATTTTTATTTTTTGAGACAGAGTCTCCCTCTGTCACCCAGGCTGGAATGCAGTGGCAAGATCACGGCTTACTGTAGCTTCAACCTCCTGGGCTCAAGCAATCTCCAGTACCTGAGACTACAGGCATGTGCCACCACATCTGGCTAAATTTTTATTGTTTGTAGAGACAGGATCTCACCATGTTGCTCAGGCTGGTCTCAAACTGCTGGGCTCAAGCAATTCTCCGGTCTTGGCCTCCCAAAGTGCTGGGATTACAGGCATGAGCCACCATGCCCAGCCAACATGCAAACTTTTATCAATAATTTTTTTGTGGGCAGGGCAATGCACATACTTGATAAAAAAATACAGGCTGGGTGCGGTGGCTCATGCCTGTAATCCCAGCATTTTGAGAGACCAAAGTGGGTGGATCACTTGAGGGCAGGAATTTGAGAGCAGCCTGGGCAGCATAGTGAAACTCAGTCGCTACTAAAAATACAAAAATTAGCTGGGCATGGTTGTGTGCACCTGTACTTGGAAGGCTGAGGGAAGAGAATTGCGTGAACCTGGGAGGCGGAGGTTGCAGTGAGCTGAAGATTGCACCTTTGTACTCCAGCCTGGGCAACAGAGCGAGACTCTATCTAAAAAAAAAAAAAAAAATGCAATGGAGGAATTGAACCAAGAACAAATGAGAACATTACCTATAGAGGGAAGGGAAGCAGGAGATGATGGGGATGGAAGCTAGTCTTCACTGTATATATCTTGTTTTTATAATTTTGACTTTGGAAGCAAGCAAAAGTGGTTATTAAGTATAAAACAAAATAAATCAACTGGAGAAAAGAATTTCCTGAAAATAGAAAACAAAATAAAGTTATTCAGTCTAACAATATATCAAGCTGGTGGCTTAAAGTTACAGAGAGGAATTATTTCAAGAGACTTTGTAACAGAAAGCTGAGAACGTGGATCTCTGTGCTATTCCATTTCTTAGATGAATAAATTCTTACTGTTACTTATAACCCACAGTATTATAATATACTTACTTGACTGTCCTTCACACTAGAATTTATTTATTAACAGCTTAATCAGTAATTGGCACATGTTTAACCAGATTAAAAAAAAAAATCAACACAACAGTAACTATATATCCCTAGCAGAAAATATCCAAAAGATTTTTTAAAACTGCTAAGAAATATAAAATTTTATTAAACTTGTTAGTAATAATAATGGTATTGCTATTTTAAAGCCATTATAATAGTAATAATGCTATTAGGACCCAATATTTTTAAATGTAAGAGAAAAGAGATACGATTTCAAAATAAAATAAATAAGTGTTATAATCTAAGATTTGAATTCAAGATATCAGGATGAATTTATGATGCATTTTTCTCTCAAAAACATAAATACATTTTTTTCCTGTGTCTGCCAAAAAGGCCCAGAAAGAAAGGCCAAAAAAATAAGAATAAACATATTTAGCATCCAGATGTGGTCTCTAAAAACCATTATGTTATTGAAAGACTTCCATGACTCCTTGGGGAAACGACTGATGCCAGGTTTGCGCAGAACATGTACAAGATGAGTTGAAGACATCTTATCATGCTAGTAAAAGGAAAGATACCATATCAAGAAGACATATAAATCAACTCAGAAGGGCTCCCATTAGCCAAAGATGGGATAACTTAAGTATCAAAAAATAGTGACTTCAAAAGATTGAAATATATTAAATTGTTAATAACCAATGACAAAAAGGTCATTGGTTATCTTTGGAGGATGCTAAGACACTATCTGATTATTCCAAAAAGATGACTAAATAACAGTGAAGAAGAAATGTTCTCTTTGATGATTTCTAGCTACTAAATGCAAAAGCAAGAGAATTAGAACATCATCCTTCTGCAGCGCCTAATGCAATAACAGATTGAGGCAATGCTGATCAATACCACGGCCACTGGGGAAAGGCTGATGGGAAACTTGATAATGTGGGGATCAGGCAGACGATACCTGAGCTCAAGGACCAATCTTAACATCTCAACAGAGAGGCTTGTCAGTCAGATGTGATGCAAGATAATAGCCCCTACCCCGACCCTGCACTAGGGAAGTATTCTTGCCAGAATCCAGAACCTGATTCAGATAAAAATCTCTGCATTTAACTACTAGTTTACAAGGAAGGCAGGTGACAGAGGAACAACATGGAGCTGCCATTGGCCAAATGAGCGTGTGGGAAATTCTACAGGAAAAATGGTCTCCCCCACCAATAAATAAATGACAAGGAAAAAAAAAAAAACCAGAGGAAAGGGAACTGTTGTAGATCATAAGAGGCTTATGTCATACTAACCACGTGAATACGAAGGCCTTGTCTGCATACAATGGAACATATCAATTAACAGGAGGCTATTCAACACTGATGATATACCAGATGATATTAAATAATTATTATTATGTTTTTAGGTCTTTGGCTACATTAGAGACAAAAAAAAAGAGAAGCTTTTATGTGTTAGAAATACTCACTGCAGGCCGGGCGCGGTGGCTCAAGCCTGTAATCCCAGCACTTTGGGAGGCCGAGACGGGCGGATCACGAGGTCAGGAGATCGAGACCCTCCTGGCTAACACGGTGAAACCCCGTCTCTACTAAAAATACAAAAAACTAGCAGGGCGAGGTGGCGGGCGCCTGTAGTCCCAGCTACTCGGAGGCTGAGGTGGGAGAATGGCGTAAACCCGGGAGGCGGAGCTTGCAGTGAGCTGAGATCCGGCCACTGCACTACAGCCTGGGCGACACAGCGAGACTCCGTCTCAAAAAAAAAAAAAAAAAAAAAGAAAGAAATACTCACTGTAATATTTATGGGTGAAATGACTTGATATCTTGATATCTGAGATTTGCTTTAAAATATTCCAGTGATGTATACAGAGAGGAAGCAGAGGAGCAACTGCCAAGGACTTGGGGGAGAAGAATGGGTAGTCACTGCTAATTGGCATGGGATGATGAAAATGTGCTAGAATTATATGGTGGTGATGGTTCCACCTTGTAGATATTCTAAAAAACACTGAAGGCCGGGAGCGGTGGCTCACGCCTGTAATCCCAGCACTTTGGGAGGCCGAGGTGGGTGGATCACGAGGTTAGGAGTTGGAGACCAGTCTGGCCAACATGGTGAAACTCCGCCCCTACTAAAAATACAAAAATTAGCTGAGCGTGGTGGCGGGTGCCTGTAATCCCAGCTACTTGGGAGGCTGAGTCAGAAGAATCACTTGAACCTGGGAGGCGGAGGTTGCAGTGGGCTGAGATCGCGCCACTGCACTCCAGCCGGGGTGACAGAGCGAGACTCCGTTTCAAAAAAATAAATTAATTAATTAAAAAAAACTGAAAACACTTTAGAAGGGTGAATTTTATAGCATGAGAATTAGATCTGAAAAAAGTATCCAGAGGTGTTTGAGAGGAAGATTTGAGATGTACATAGAACAAAATTGACCATCAGTGGATAATGACTGAAGTTGAGTCAAAGGTTTATTTATTTATTTATTTATTATTTGTTTTTTTTTAGTGTGAGGTAAAATGTACATGGGGTTCCAGTTTACCATTTTCTCTTCTTTTGTGTATATTTGAAACTTTTCATAATAAAAGGTTAAAAACAAGCAGGACTAAAGGAGAAAAACAAAGATGAGGACATAAAATTGTACTTAGACTGGAGTTAACAGTAGTTATGTCTGAATATAGATGTGACCCCTTTTTTATGTGTCTGTTGAAGAAAAGAAACTTTGATCAGTAATATGATTCAGTCTCCCTAAGAGGAAAAAGCACTAGGTATCTAAGAGAATTACAACCCATTCTTGCAATAAAATTGTATGATTTTTCTCCTGAGCTCCTCCTATAGAGGACACTGTGATACGTAACAAATGTAAGCCTCAACAATGCTCTCTGATGATTGGCTGTTTCCTGTAATGTCACTTAGTTAGGCTTCTGTCTTACTCTACTGGAGCTACTATCACAAAATACCAGAGACTAGGCGGCTTAAACAACAGACATTTATTTCCCATAGTTCCGGAGACTGGGAAGTCCTAGATCAAGATGCTGGCATGGTCAGGTTCTGGTGAGGGCTCTCTGCCTGGCTTGCAGACCGCTGCCTTCTTGCTGTGTCGTCATGTGCCAGAGAGAGAGAGTGAGCAAGCTCTCTGGTATCTCTTCTTATAAGGACCTTCATCCCGTCATGAGGGCCCCACCATTGTGAACTCATCTAAACCTAATTACTTCCTATAGATCCTATCTCCAAATCTCATCACTTTAGGGATTAAGGTTCCAACATAATGGGCTTTATGGGGGACACAATTCAGTCCACAGCATCTCATGTCTTCATGTCCTCTCCTTAAAGCATGATTTAAAGAAAGCAGTTTGCAGATGGCCAATAAATGCAATGCAGTGATCACTTTTATCCATTTTTTTTTTTTTTTTTTTTTGAGACGGAGTCTTGCTCTGTCGCCCAGGCTGGAGTGCAGTGGCCAGATCTCAGCTCACTGCAAGCTCCGCCTCCCGGGTTTACGCCATTCTGCCTCAGCCTCCCGAGTAGCTGGGACTACAGGCGCCCGCCACTACGCCCGGCTAGTTTTTTGTATTTTTTTAGTAGAGACAGGGTTTCACTGTGTTAGCCAGGATGGTCTCGATCTCCTGACCTCGTGATCCGCCCGTCTCGGCCTCCCAAAGTGCTGGGATTACAGGCTTGAGCCACCGCGCCCGGCCACTTTGATCCATTTTTAAATAAAGCTTATTATTTACTTGAAAAAATTATATACAGACGTGGCAAAAAAGGTAAAATATATAAAAAGGAAATCTGGAAAAAAAAATTCCGTCTTACCCTAAACTTCAAGCCTCCTGGTAATAAGATTACTTTGTACTTGTCTGGAAATATTCTATAAATATAAAAATGTAAGGTGATAGAAAATGGGTCTCATTCTGTCTCAGCCTGAGATAAATCAAGAAGACAAAGTTGCTATTTCCCAAAGTGTGCTATGAGAGACTGCTATAGTCAAGACCTAGCCGACTCACCCATGTTTATATAACAAGGTTAGGTTGCTGGAGATTAGGGAAGTTTTTTGAAATGATTTCTTTGGAAAATGTTGTGCCAGCCTACTCTGGCCTTTTGGTAGATAGGTATGGTAAGAGAGTCTATGGGACACCCAGTGAGGTGGGGCCTGGTGGACTGGTGCTGATCCCTAGGGCATCTGTAGGTGAGCATCCCAGCCTTTGGGGTTGGCCCACATTCCAGAGTTTATCCAGGCTCAGAATGCAAATGCTTCCTGTGGACTATAGTTGGGTTGTATGGGAGAAAGGCTGACTTTTAGCCACTTAAAAATCGTACATGGGGGAGCAGCAGCTGAAGGAGAGACATCACCACCTCCACTGTCACCACCCTGGTCCACACCATCACCATCCCTCACTGGACCACGGCCATCATCTCCTTTGAAAATTCCCCTTGCCCAGGCCAAATTTCAGGCTGATTTCCTCAGAATCTTTGGAGGTACCAGTGTCTGTTGAAGCTCTGCAGGCAGATGTGTGCAGCCCAGGTTGGAGAGATGGTATCTGGCCATCTCTCTTTTGCATTCAGCCAAACTTGGTCCTGCCTCAGTGCCTTTGCACTTGCTATTCCTGCTGCTTGGAACAATTTTCCTGAATATTGTCCATGGCTGGTTGCTTCAGGTTTCAGCCCAGATGATCCCTCCACAGGGGCTTTTTTCAAGTACCTGATATACAGTGGCCACTCCTCCCTGTCTGCTCTGGGAGGTCTCTACTGAAATCTCCTGATTTATTATCATTTTTGTTACCACCTTCACCTCTCTGAAATTACCTGTCTGTTAATATATTTACTGCCTTTCTCCTCCACTAAAATATAAGCCCATAAGACTAGGAACCTTCAGTGTCTTGCTAGGGAGGCATCCTCCTCTATAGGGAGGGGTGTTTAAAAATGCAAGCTCTCTGTCCTTAGGCATCCTTAGTCACCTGCTCTGTAACTGTCCTTCCCGCCAAACTACTCACCCCGCCACTCTGGGTTGTACTCCTGCTCTCTTTAAAATAGCCAATCAGAATTAGCTTAGACTGTGTGGTCCAACCCTAGCCAATAGGGGAAAGACACAGCAGTAGGAACTAGCTGCATTAGGAATAAGACCCCCTTTCCCTCCTTTGTCTAGTGTGCTCTCACCATTGCTCCATCTGTGAGATGCACCCTTCTATAGAAGTAAAATTGCCTTGCTGAGAAAAAAAATGCAAGCTCAAATCCCAACTCCATCACTTATTTGCTGCATGCCCTTGGGTAAGTTACTTAACTTCTCTGTGTCTCACTTTCCTCATCAATAAAATGTGGATAACTTGAACATTGGATTGCTGTTGAGCGTTCAATGAGATACTACATGTAAATGCACTAAAAGAGCACCTGGCTCATCACGAATGCTGAATAAATGTTATAACTATCATTATTATTCCTTCTTATACCCCTAGCACCCAGCATAGGGCCTGGCACATAGTAGGTCCTCCATAAATAATTGCTGAAAGAATGAATGAAGGGGCCAGTCATGAGAACTGCAGAGGGAAGAGAGTCTAGGCAGAGCAAAAAAGGAGGTGCAATAGCCCTGAGGCTGATGCTGAAACTCACAAGCTTTAACAGAAAACTGGGTCTCAATATCTTTTTGTGAAAGCTGAGGGCTAATAGAGAATAATGCTTGAAGAGGGGGCATCCCATCTCTCCTGAGAGAGGAACACAAGGAGTGAGGCCAAGATCCTTCCCAGAAAGTGATTTGGAATCAATCCTGATACAGAGACACATGAGCAACTGAAGCTTATTGCCCTATTTCAATCACCCAGAAAACATTTAAGGCAGCCGTGACCAGTTGCTCACCCTGCTGAATTTCTCTCCAGCAAGTCTCCAGAGAAGGCCCAGCTTGGAGCATGCTCCCTCCTGGTGTGATGGCCAGGACATACTTTTTTTTTTTTTTTTTTTTTTTTTTTTTTTTTTAGTAAAGATAACTGCATGAGGCAATTTACTGAACCAGGTTATTTACAAATCAGCGAAAAGTCAGCAGAACACGTACCGAAAATAATCACCATAGGTTCCGAACTGTCACTCTGTGGCCTTTCTTTCTGGCAAAAATTAGCTGGCAGGGCCAACTGGATGTTCAGGCCACTCCTAGTTGGAGATAATAAAATCATAACCCAGGCACACAAATGGATGCTTGTTTTCCTGTTTTTCTAACAGGAAGGCATGCATCCAGCTCATTCCAAAGTGGTATCAGCTCATTAAGAAACTAGTCGGATGGGGTCAAGAGGGATGGACTAAATCTCTGTTTTACCTCCCAGGAAATTCTCAACCAGCCTGCATGTCCCAGACTCTCAAGACAGAATTAAGTATAAGTTCTGTGCGACCAATATTAATACCAGGTCATGCTCAAAGAGTTTAGCTCAGAATCAATTCCCGAGCTCACCGTCAAAGACTTAGAAGAAGCAACGGGGACTTGCAAAAACCCTAAAGCAGAGGTTCCCAAGCTTTCTTGGTTTACGGTGACCATCTCAATACTTTTTTCACGGCATTCTTAGGGCCAAAGAAGTACTAAGCAGATTCCTGTATTAAGTAGTTAGAGCGAAATAGCTTAGTAAGTGTTTACATCCTAACGATTTAGTAACCATTTGAAAAAAGTACAGAATGTTTTTATTTCATTCCTAAATAACTACAATTACTTACTAATGGGATGTGTGTGCTTGCTGGGCAGTGTACAAATTCCTGAACCTGAGAATCAGATTGGACACCATTTTCCTCATTTCCTCTCCCACTTGATTTTCACATGGTACTTAGTTTTTGGCACAACCACCACCAAAAACTCAGCTTCACAAAGATGCAACATCACTGAAGGAAACATATGATCTAATCTAGAAATGAAACTACTTCGGCCATTAATTTGCATGGCGTCTGACAGACGCTGAGAACTGCTATGTTTCCCTTGAAAATCAAAAAATATATTGTGCTACCCCCATGAGTCTGTGGCGCTCCAGGACTTCTCACTGTAGAGTTTGGGAACTGGAGCTCTAATGTGATGGCTTTTGGAGTTCTCCCCTAACAGTAAATAACAGAAGTCTCTGGTAGAATGTTCCGGGTAAAAAAGCCTGACTGCTCCTCATGTAAAACATAGGTCTGAGAAACCTATGGGGTGGGGTGGGGGGAGGAGGTATACCCAATGACCTAATCTATAGTTGTCTTGTATTTTTTTTTTTTGTAAGAGATGGGGTCTGGCTGTGTTGCCCAGGATGGTCTCGAACTCCTGGCCTTGAATGGTCCTTCTGCCTTGACCTCCTAAAGTACTGGGATTACAGGTGTGAGTCACTGCACCCAGCCTAGTCAATCTATACTTTAAAAAAGTCCACATTTTAGGAAAATTAAAAGATCACACTTTTTAAGATGGTATAAACTCTGTTCAAGATAGATGCATCAGGACCATGTTCTTAGGGCATACAAAGGTGGGTTAGTTAGTGAGAGTAAGCTCGCTCTTTAGTCCTTAAACATATCTGAAAAGAAAATGTTGCTCAAACGATGTATTAAAAAGATTATTAAGGTACTATTCCTATCATGAAGAAGTTCACAGTCCATGGGAGAGGCAGATACATGAACAGATAATTCTATAGAGGGTGACCAGCACCACAATGGGCACGTGGCTGAGGGACCCTGATTCACAAGGGGAGGGGACATGGGTGCAGAAGGCTTCCCCGGTGAGGGGATGGAGTCCACCTGAATTTTCTTTGTAATGATTATGGAGATTAACCTGCAAAATAATAATTCACAGTGGGTGTTGGCATGAGGCTTTATCTCATTTTCACACTCATTCTTTCAAGACATCTTTCCTGCTTTTTATTGGGCATTAACTATGTGCCAGCAACTGTATTGCACAGTTTACATGTATTATCTCAGTTAATCTTCAAAACAACTGGATGGGCCTCTGGCCATGACGTATCCAGACAAGCCCTGTCTCTGTAAACAACCATAAAACTGGAAATAATTTATGAAGCAATTGTTTCTAGGCAGCAGAAATAGGTAATGCAAGGCTGTGATCCTAAGAAGAAGAGAACTGGGAGGGGAGCCTCGTGTTCACCCGGCACCTTTCCCAGCCTCATCACATGCCACTCTGCCCTCATCCGTGACACTCCAACTTACTGATCCGGCACTTCCTAAACAACCCAAACTCTTTCCTGCCTTTGGGCTTTTGCATCTGCTGTTCTCTCTACCGGGGAAGTTCTTCTCCATTGTTCTGTGCCTGGCTGGCTTGTTGTCACTTTTCATATGTTTTGTGTAAGTGTCACCAGGTCAGAAGTTTTTTCTCTGATAGTTCTACTGTGTTTTTCTCTCTTTTAACAATCTCTTCTTCTCACCAAGAAGTACCAAGTTGAGCTTCTAACTCTGTATTTATTTGCTTGCTTTTGCATTGTCTGCCTATTCCACTAGACTATGACTTCTCTACCCAGGGCTTAGCACAGCACAGAGCACATAGTAGGTGCTTAATAAATAGCTGTTGAATGAATAAAAGAAAGAAGGATTAGATTGGCCCCTCTCCTTCCTGGAGCAAGTGAGGGAATGAGGAGTTAGGAGGAAAATTGGGAGAGAGGCAATTCCTCCTTCCTCTTTACGATGTTACTGAAGTTCAGAAACCCTGTAGGATGTATCTGAGAAGGCTTTGTGAAAGATTAGGGACATGAAGACAGTGCATGTCCACTCAGTAGAGCCTCTTGGCAATTGGGAGGGAGATGTTGTCCTTCCTATTTCACGGATGAGGCTCAGAGATGTGAAGAACTTGCCTGAGGGCACCCAGCTAGTAAGTGCAGGAATGAGGATGTGAATCTGGGTCTGGAGAATTCAGAACCCATGACCTGTCCACTTGCCCTGGTTTGAATGCAGAGGATGGAGGCAACTTTTCTCTTTCCCTATCTTTTCTCTTTCCTGTCTTTTCCCTTTCCCACTTCCCCTCATTTGGGTCTTTTGCAAACTCCAGTGACAGATGGGCTTGAGTTGGCAAAGTGCAGGTCTTGACAGTGCCACGGTGCAGGTGCCCAGTCCTGGAAGGACCCGGGAGGGGAAGCTGTACCAGCCAAACTCTATTGCCAAGGTATCCCCCACTGGAATCACGGCCCTGATGACTCAACCCAAGGGCCCTTTGGCCAAGGCATCCTGTGCCAGGGGACCCTAACATGGCCGGGGCTCAGGGCTGACTCACAGGGCAGGCTGCCACCACCTGAATCACCCGCCCCACCTCTGGCTGGAGAGAAGAGGCTGAGGAGGCTGGGGTGGGGCACTGGTCTGGGACCATGTGACTCAGCCTGTGAATAAATAATGATGACAGGGATTGTAATAATAACAATGATGGACAGTGACAGCTACCTCTAACGAGTGCTTTCTATGTGCTGGGTGCTTGCCTCTGCACGATACGCAGTATTCATTTAGTCTTCATAACAATTCCATGAGGTAAGTACTACTATTCCCATTTCATACAGGAACAACTGTGGCCCAGCAAGGTTATGTCATTGGCTGCAGGACTCACAGCTGGAACAGAAAACCTGAGATTTCAACTAGGTCTGTCTAACTCTAAAGCCCAGACATTCATTCAATTAATATTTATTGAGTCCCTACTACAAGCCAGACACTGTTGTAGACACCAAGGAGACAATGGCAGGGTTGGGTGGGAAGATCAACAAATAGATATATGACATATTAGGTGGAGATGACAGATGAGTACTACTGTTAGAGTAGCTAGTCAGGCAGACATGAGGAGGCCAAGAGGGCCCTTCCCCATCCACCAGAAATGTCAGGCGACTTTCAGGTGATGATCAGGCAGTTTTTAATTATCTCCCTAAAGTAATAATTGGCTGCAGCTGGCACCAAAGAACGGTAGTCTCCCAATAGAAAAAACCTTGGCTGGGAGCGGTGGCTCACACCTGTAATCCCAGCACTTCGGGAGGCCGAGGTGGGCGGATCACAACGTCAGCAGATCGAGACCATCCTGGCTAACACGGTGAAACCCCCGTCTCTACTAAAAATACAAAAAATTAGTGGGGCGTGGTGGCGGGCGCCTGTAGTCCCAGCTACTCGGGAAGCTGAGGCAGGAGAATGGCGTGAACTCGGGAGGCGGAGCTTGCAGTGAGCGGAGATCGCCCCACTGCACTCCAGCCTGGGCGAAAGAGTGAGGCTCTGTCTCAAAAAAAAAAAAGAAGGAAAAACCGTAAACTGGTGATCAGCAGCTTCCTGATAAGATCTCAGGAGTTGGGCGAGTGGGCTCAAGCATGTGTACTAAAGAGGCAAAATGGCAGAGTAACTGGCATATGACCTTCCTCTAGGAACACGCGACTCGTAAGAGGAAAAACGCCTCAAGTGAGCATGCGCACAACTTCAGTAAACACACTGGGCTTGCAGCCCCTCCCAAGTGCTGGCAGGCCACTGCACGTGCAGACAGCCCATCCCAAGGGAAGAATCAGGGGAGAAGGAATGCAAGACCCCGGAAGCAACCCCAAGTCAAAGGTCAAACTGTGCACGTGATCTCTCAAGTTGCCCGACTGGCCCTCTTCCAAGTGTACTTTACTTCCTTTCATTCCTGCTGTAAAGCTTTTAAATACAGTTTCACTCCCGCTCTAAAGCCTGCCTCCCTCTCTCCCTCTGCCTTAGGCCTCTTGGTCGAATTTAAGGCAAGAATGGAGGTTGCTGAAGGTTCCACTGCTAACAGTGTGGGGAAAATAAATTCTGTAAAGTGGCGTAGGGATGACTGGATGTCAGACTTGGGACACTATTTCTCATAGCGCAGCTGGAGTTCTCCCTAATAAGAAGTCGTCGAGTAAAGACCCAAAGGAAGTGCAGGAAGAAGTCACAGGCCTATCCTGTGGATTCCAGGCAGACAATAGCAAGAGCCAAGGCCTGAGGTGCGACATTGGCGTGTGTGCTTGGAGAAGAGGCCGATGTGCGTGCAGTGGAGTGGACGGAGGGCAGAGAGGTGGGCTGCAGGTCAGAAAGATGGGGAAGGGGAAGGTCATGTAGGGTCTCAGAGCCACTGCAACGACTTTCGTTTTTACTGCAAATGGCATGAGGAGCCACGGAGGGTTTCAAGCAGGGGGATCGCATGACGGCTTGAAAGGATCGCTTTGTTGTGAGGAGACTAAAGCAAGGACTGAAAAGCAAGGGACCCGTCGGAAGCCCACTTTTATCACAGAATCCTCATGAGAAGGGATAGTGGCTTGAACGAGGGTGGTAGATTCTAGAAATATTTTAAAAGTAGAGCTGAAAGGATTTGCTGATGGGTAGGGTGTGGGGTGTGAGAGAAATGCAGGAATGAAGGATGAGTCCAAGGGCTTTGGCTGGAGCACTTTGAAGGAAGATCCTGGTTTTCCTGCCCCTGCAGCCCACCCACAAATGGGAAAGCCTGTGGAGGAGCAGTTGTGCTCAGGATCACAGTCCTTGTGGACTGCCCCAATCAGATGACAGAGAAAGTCTCCCTTCAGGTTTCTCCGGCTCCTAGTGGGTGTGAACAGAGACCCCTGCAGCCCAGCATGCCACCTGCAGCCAGCGTAGGTCAGGGGAGCTCGCTCAAGAAGGAAGCTGCCCCTGAGGCCAGCAGGCAGAGACAGACAGAGCCTAGGGCATCGGTGACCTCACCGAGACACTCATCAGCAGGCCTTCATGGTGTTTAGGCCAGTTTGAACTGGAAGGTTCTAGTATTTGCAGCCACAATAATCTTGATACAGGGTAGGTGCCTTCGCTGGCTACGGGCTGCCCAAACCTGCTTTGCTTGCCTATGGGTGTGTTCTGCATGGAAGGTATTTTTGCTGAGCCTCTAGTCTCCAGAATTTGTCACTCTGGAGGGACTTGGGGGGTCCTGGCTGATTTTCTTCAACAGCAGAGGACCTTTCATTTGGGGGGATGATGTTGGGGGCATCTCTTATTTCCAAACTCTGGCAGTTTCCTTCCATGTGGAGGGAACAACATCCCTGACCTGTCGGCTGCCTGCCACTCACCCGTCCCCGGAGCAGGTGACATTCTGATCAGAGGGTTTGAAGGAGAAATGGGGCAAGTGTGGACCAGTTCATTCTTCTCTCCTTTCTCTTTCCCACGAAGAGCACGGAGTCTACTCTGCTTCTGACTGGAGACTTCGCAGGCCAGACTCCTATGTGCGGAAGCCTGTAGAGGTCCAACGCTGCCTCCAAGGCTTGGGGGGCAAATCTGTCTCGTTCTGGGGTTCAGTCCTGAGGAGCCCATTTGCCTGCACAGCAAAGCCACATTCCTCCACATCTTGATTTCTACTAGGTGATATATTTGATTTTGCAAGTCCCTTCCTCTTACGACACCCCAGCATAGAGCCTGCAACGTGGCTGACCGGTTGGAAGAGCATATTGAAGGAGTGAAGCCAAACAAGGGGTGGGTTGAATGCTTCTTCCAATCCCAGATCCAGTGATTCCACTATCTGACAAAAAGAAGCACCCCAGTTCTGTAGAAGAGATAACTTCCCCCACAATACTTGATTCTGAAAGGCACATATTCAATGGTTCCTCATGAGACTTTTCACAATGGATAACAAATAGCACCATTACTGGTGGTTTTATAAAAGCTGTTGAAACGTCTCCAGCTGACTGGAACCTTCCTCCCGCCCTTTCCCACCTTCACTGCATGACCCCTTGGCTTTGTCAGGCTGAGGACAGGGCAGTGGGCTCCTCCGGAGCTCATTAAGGTTTGCTTTTCTCTGGCTCAAAGTGATCCTTGGTAAAGTTTCTCTTCAGGGTCTGAGAACTTGACCTTTAGTCAAGGAACTAAAGGTCTGGGTTGGTTTGGAGGGACATTGCTCACCCATGAAATGATTGCCCTGCAGTGACCGGCCCTGACAGAGAGCTCCTCTCTGCCTGGTCTCTGCCTAACACTCCCCACAATCTGGTCTTTCACGGGGAGTGCCTGACGGCGGACTTGACCAGCTCTGCCCTGTCAGCACTTCCTCACTAAGCCGCTCCACCCTACTCCCTTTTCTGCCCAACAGAAGAATAAAGGAAGCATCAGTGCCTCCCAGGCTGGATTCCAGATTGTTCGTAATGAAAACAGACCAAGCCAAGCAAACAAAGCAGATGCTTGGCCTAAGCCCTGCTTATTATTTCAGTCTTATATGGACATTTCATTGCTTCGGGCCGCGCCTGCAGGTGATTGGCCCAGGGTCCTTCTTTTCTATTGTTGGGGGTCTTCAGCCCGGGCTTTCATGGGAAGGACACAGGACCAACCAGGACAAGGGAAAGAAGAGCCAGGGGGCCCGAACTCCAATTCCAGCTGGCAAGAGACCGCACTGGGTGACCTTGGGCAAGTAACTTTCCCTCTCTCAACTCTCAGATTCAAATTTCGACCATGCAAGCATAGGGCGTAAAAGTAAATTAAGGTTAAGAGAGTGGCCTCTGGAGTCAGAGCATGTGGCTTTGAGTTCTGACCCATCGAATGCCATAAACTCATTGTGTTCCCACTCCTTCAACTGTACACTGGTTATTAGTATCCAGCTTAGAAGCACTATAGGTAAGAGGTTTAAGTAAATTAACTCATGGGAAGTTCTCCGGGCAGGGCCTGGCATATAGCATATGTTCAATAAACTCATCATGATTATTGTGAATAATCCTATGGAGATCACAGTCTGTAAGGGCAATGAGACATGTCAGTTAAGTCCACCAGTAGATTACAGATGGGACCCTAGAATTCTGCATAAGCATAGTGTGGATGCAAAGCAGTGAGGGTCATGCCAACGGAAGGTGTTGGGGAGTTCAGGAAACTCTTGAACTTGAGCTGAGTTCGGTCTTGATGAGGCTGACACAGGTGTAGGACACTCGTGGAAGATAAAATGGAGGGAAAAGCCAGAGAACATGGAGCAGGCTTGCATGTTCCGGGATTGGAGAGTGGTCGGGTGTGGCTGGAGCAGTGGGTGTGAGGAGGTATGTGCCGAGAGGACCCTGGAAGAGTTGATGGATCAGGGTGGATCCTGTAGGCTTTACCCTTAGACAACCTGGAGCCCTGTTGGTTTTTTTGTTTGTTTGTTTTGAGACAGAATCTCACTCTGTCGCCCAAGCTGGAGTGCAATGGCTCCATCTCGGCTCACTGCAATCTCTGCCTCCCAGGTTCAAGCGATTCTCCTGCCTCAGCTTCCCGAGTAGCTGGGATTACAGGCATGCACCACCTTGCCGGGCTGATTTTGTATTTTTAGTAGAGATGGGGTTTCTCCATGTTGGTCAGGCTGGTCTCGAACTCCCCACCTCAGGTGATCTGCCTCCCTCGGCCTCCCAAAGTGCTGGGATTACAGGCATGAGCCACCGCCCCCGGCCCCTGTTGAGTTTCAAGCAGGGGAAGTGAGGTAGCCAGTTCTGGGTTTTAGGACCCTTGCAAATGGATGGGAGGAGCCACCCAGGAGGCCATGCAATCCTTAGGCAGTGATTGTTGCAGTTTAGACCAGAAGGGATGCAGAGCTGACCTGAGGCACCGAGAGCAGGGAGGCAGGAAAATGCAACCCATGCTTGAGCTGGGAGCACAGGACTCAATCACGGAGTGGCTGTGAGGACCCAAAGGGGAGCCAAATGATAGAACCATTTGCTGGCCATGACTGTACGTCCTCCATACTGGGAGTTCTGCCCTGCTACAGATGAGGAGGCCCCAGGAGGGTTGAGTCACTTCTTCCAGGTCACATAGCTGGTGAGCAAAGGAGAAGGATGCCTACCAGGAATCTGGTTTCATGGCTCCCAGCCATAACCCAAGGCTGCTTCTCTGTAACCATGGCCAGCCTTTGTTGAATGCTTTTCATAGGCCAGGCATTGTTCTAAGTAACTTTCTGAAGGTCACACAGCTAGTAAATGACAGAGCTGTGATTCAAACTCAAGCAGTACTCCCAGACTGCACCCAAACAGTGCTCCCGGACTGCACCCAAACAGTGCTCCCAGACTGCACCCAAACAGTGCTCCCAGACTGCACCCAAACAGTGCTCCCGGACTGCACCCAAACAGTGCTCCCGGACTGCACCCAAACAGTGCTTCCGGACTGTACACAAATAGTGCTCCCAGACTGCACCCAAACAGTGCTCCCAGACTGCACCCAAACAGTGCTCCCGGACTGCACCCAAACAGTGCTCCTGGATTACACCCATAATACACCCAAACAGTGCTCCCAGACTGCACCCAAACAATGCTTCCAGACTCTACACAAATAGTGCTCCCAGACTGCACCCAAACAGCGCTCCCAGACTGCACCCAAACAGTGCTCCCGGACTGCACCCAAACAGTGCTCCCAGACTGCACCCAAACAATGCTTCCAGACTGTACACAAATAGTGCTCCCAGACTGCACCCAAACAGTGCTCCCAGACTGCACCCAAACAGTGCTCCCGGACTGCACCCAAACAATGCTTCCAGACTGTACACAAATAGTGCTCCCAGACTGCACCCAAACAGTGCTCCCGGACTGCACCCAAACAGTGCTCCCAGACTGCACCCAAACAGTTCTCCCGGACTGCACCCAAACAGTGCTCCTGGATTACACCCATAATACACCCAAACAGTGCTCCCGGACTGCACCCAAACAGTGCTCCTGGATTACACCCAAACAGTGCTCCCAGAATGCACCGAAGCAGTGATCTCAGACTGCACCCAAACAGTGCTCCTGCACTGAACCCAAACAGTGCTCTCGGACCACACTGCTTATCACTATGCTGAGTTGCTTTGGGTGCCACAGTGATGCAGGTGAAACCATGGGAGTGGATGGGATTGTCTAAAGCATTGTTGTCTCTGGAACTCTAGTGAGAGTCACATGTATAATTACAAGTTTTCTATTAGCCACATTAAAAAAAGTAAAAAGAAATAGGTGAACATAATTTTAATAGTGTATGTATGTATGTACATATATATACACACATATACGTAGAAAATAGCTAGTTTACACACACACACATATATATAGTGTATATATATATTGGAGACTGAGTCATGCTCTGTGCCCAGGCTAGAATTCAGTGGTGCGATCCTAGGTCACTGCAGCCTGGAACTCCTGGGCTCAAGCAATCCTCCTGCTGCAGCCTCCCGAGTAGCTAGGACTACAGGCATGCACCACCACACCTGGCTAATTTTTTATTTTATTTTATTATTTATTTATTTATTTATTTATTTATTTATTTATTTACTCGGTCTGTCCCCCAGGCTGAAGCGCACTGGCGTGATCTCGGCTCACTGCAAGCTCCACCTCCCGGATTCACCCCATTTTCTTGCTTCAGCCTCCTGAGTAGCTGGGACTATAGGCGCCTGCCACCATGCCTGGCTAATTTTTTGTAATTTTAGTAGAGACGGGGTTTCATCATATTAGCCACTATGGTCTCAATCTCCTGACCTTGTGATCCACCCGCCTCGGCCTCCCAAAGTGCTGGGATTACAGGCGTGAGCCACCGCACCCGCCTATTTTATTTTTTTAGAGATGGGGTCTTGCTATGTTGCCCAGGCTGGTCTCAATCTCCTGACCTAAAGTGATCCTCCTGCTTGGGTCTCCGAAAGCACTGGGATTACAGGTATGAGACATTGCACCTGGCCAGGATATTTTGTTTAACCCAATATAAAAAAGTTATCATTTCAATGTGTAATGTATATAAAAATTATGATTGAGATATTTTATGTTCTCTTTTTTGTAACTCTAGTCTTGGAATTGGGTGTGTATTTTATACTCAGCCTATCTCAATTGAGCCACGTGTCAAGCAATCAGTAGGTGCATGTGGCTGATGGCTACCAAACTGGACAGTGCAGGACGAGGGATCTGCGGACAATGAGGAGAGTAGGGGCAAGGTCAGAACCGTAGGGCACATGGATGCTCAAGGGAAGGGTGGAAGAGGAGCTTGCAAAGGAGCCTAGGAAAGCCTGGCTGGAGACAAAGGAGGAAAGGCAGCCAGCATGGTGTCCCTGAAGGCGAGGTAAAGTTTGTGTGTTAAGAAATGGGTACAACAGGCTGGGCATGGTGGCTCACGCCTGCAATCCCAGCACTTTGGGAGGCCGAGGCAGGTGGATCATGAGGTCAGGAGATCGAGGCCATCCTGGCAAACACAGTGAAACCCTGTCTCTACTAAAAAATACAAAAAATTACCCGGGCATGGCTGGCGGGCGCCTGTAGTCCCAGCTACCCGGGAGGTTGAGTCAGGAGAATGACGTGAACCGGGGAGGTAGAGCTTGCAGTGAGCCGAGATCGCGCCACTGCACTCCAGCCTGGGCGACAGAGCAAGACTCCCCTCTCAAAAAAACAAAAAAAAAAAAACAAAAAAAAAAAAAAGAGAGAGAGAGAGAGAGAGATGGGTACAACAGCGACACAACCCCGAGGCGAGCAAGCAAAACAAGGGGCTGAAGACTTTATCAGGATTTTCTGTTTGGAGGTCATGAATTGTCTTTGCCAGACCGAACTTTGGGGACTGGTGGGAGCTGATTTAGGGAGCTGGAGAGAATGGAGACAACTACAGGCTCCTTTTAAAGAAACTTGGCTGAGAAGGCAGGGTAGAGGGGCACAAGGGCTCAGCAAAGACTTATTTATTCTTTTCAAATCTAAGTGAGACTTGAACATGCTTTAGTGTTGAAAGATGCCCTTCAGAAAGCAACCTTGAGTGCCAGGAGTGAGGAGGAACAGACGGGGTAGCCAAGTCCCAGAGGCTATGATGGAAATGAGAGCCAGAGCTCAGAGGTAAAATGAAGTCTAGAAAGGAGAAAAGACTCCACTGAGATGGGAAAGAAGGTGTGGGGGCAGGCAGAGGTGCAGGAAGATGAGCTTTGATACAGGGGACTGGACTCTCTTTTTTGATGGGGAGGACGTGGGACTTGAAGAGAGCAGCAAAGTTCTGGAAATGCCACAGTGAAGACTGGGAAAGGTAACTGACTAGGGAGATGTAAAAGCTTCACCAGGACCCACTAGGGCCCTGCTGGGGTTGGAGATGAGGCATTTGTAGCAGCAGCATGAAATCAGTGATGAAGTTTCTTTTTTTTTTTTTTTTTTGAGACGGAGTCTCGCTCTGTTGCCCAGGCTGGAGTGCAGTGGCGCGATCTCGGCTCACTGCAAGCTCCGCCTCCCAGGTTCATGCCATTCTCCTGCCTCAGCCTCCTGAGTAGCAGGGACTACAGGCGCCCGCCACCATGCCCGGCCAATTTTTTGTATTTTTAGTAGAGACAGGGTTTCACCGTGTTAGCTAGGATGGTCTCAATCTCCTGACCTCATGATCCGCCCGCCTTGACCTCCCAAAGTGCTGGGATTACAGGCATGAGCCACCACGCCCGGCCCAGTGATGAGGTTTTCTCCAGCTGTGCTCAGCAGTGCCAGTTTAGGGAAGGAGAAGGTCCATAAGTGAATTGATTCAAGGTTGAGTGTTCTAAGGCAGGTGCAATAGAACGATGATGGAGACCTACCTACCTACGTCCCTCCCTCCCTCCCTCCCTCCCTCCTTCCTTCCTTCCTTCCTTCCTTCACCAAAAATGTATTAAGAGACTGCTCTATGCCAGGTACTCTGCTAGGTGGTGGAAATAGAACTCAGAGCCAAATGAGATTAAGCTTCCTGCCTCCATGGAGCTTATGGCAGTGGTTTTCTGCAAATTCTCAATTGGTCCTTAATATGGAAGGGGAAGAGGAGGGTTATGTATTGTTCCTCAGAACATTAGATAAAAAATTGGGATGGACTGACATTTAACATTTCACATGTGGAGCTGGCATGGTCTACTGTGTGGTTGGGGAGAAGGTGATTACTTTGGACAGTGGATACTAATCTTGAGGTCATGGAAGTAGGGATTATCATCCACATATCCTGGGATGGGGCTGACCAGCCTCAGAGGCAGCACGTGACCAGCCCGAGGTCACACAGCCAGGAAGTGGGAAGATTGTCTGGGCCCAGGGTCTGCTGTTTTTACTTTTCTATACTCCCAAGCTGATGAAATCCCAGGAAGAGGAGGTTTATTGAACTCCTTGCGGATATAGGTTCCCTGCCTCCCTCCTTCTTCTCTTGCCAACCCTGGTTTGGGCCAGAGCCATGGCCATTTTATGCATCGATGTTGTTTGGAGGAGGAAGCTTGCTAATGAGGATGATCCCCAGTTCCAGAAGGGAGTGGACGGTCACAGCTGCATTAAGTCCTCTGGATGATTAAAGCTCCCCATGGGACAGGCAAAGCTGTTAGAATCTTCCTGGAGTTGGCAGGCAAAAGCACAGCTAGACCTTTGCTCCTAGCTGCTGTGAGGAGCTGTGCCTCGGGGGGGGTCCTGAATGACACCAACCTGGGCTCCCTGTACCTTTGCTCTTGTTTCCTTTCTGGAATGCTCTCCTTGCTCCTCTACCTAATTCCTACTCATTCCTCAGAACCCTAAAGCTCAGTTCCTCCTCCAGCTCCCAGGAATTTCGCTTTCCTCCTCTGGACTCCCACGGGGCTTTGTATTTAGTCTGCAAATATTTATTGAGGGTACTGTGCTAGGCACTGGGAATACAGTCATAAATAAGACAGGTATATTCTAGTCAGGGAGCTGGAAAACAAATAATCAGATAGTGTCTTGGTCCATTGGGGTTGCTCTAACAAAATACCATAAACTGGGTGACTTATAAAGGACAGAAATGTATTTCTCACTGTTCTGGAGGCCGGGAAGTCCAAAGTCAACATGGATTCAGTGTCTGGTGAGGCCCTAATTTATTCCTGTAACCTCACGGGATGGAAAGGACAAACAAGCTCCCAGGGCCTATTTCAGAAAGACACTAATCCCATTCCTCAGGGATCTGCCCTCATGACCTTCCAAAGGCTCCACCTCCCAATTCCATCACCTTGAGGGGTAGGATTTTAGCATATATCATACTTTAATGTATCTATAACAGATAGGTGGATACCTAGCTAGCTAGGTTGGTAACAAATTGGTAGAAAATAGCTAGTTTGCAAAGACTGTGAAAGACACAACCGGAGGGTGTCCTAGGGGATGTACTACTTTGTATTGCCTGAATATTGAGGGACCTCCTGAAGCTGATCAGTCGGGCTGGGTTTGTAGAATTTCATTTGATGGGTGTTTAGGCTGCACTATGACGCACATTCTTCCCATGCAAGTCACAAGGTTGTTAGAGAAATCAGAAGAAATTTTCCAGGCAGCACAATGAAAGTATATAGATGACAGGGTCAGGATGGTCTAGGTTCACATCCTAGCTTAGGGACTTACAAATGCCATGATTTGGAATGAGTTCTTAAATCTTTCTGGGGTTCAATTTCCTCATGTGTAAAATGGAGATGATACTATTTATACTCACTCTCAGAGAGTTGGGAATTTCTATCTCAGAGATCTATCTATCTATCTATCTATCTATCTATCTATCTATCTATCTATGTATCTATCACTATCTAAACTCTATCTATCTATCTATCATCTATCTATCTAACTCTATATATCATCTATCTATTTCTTCTAGGTGATGGTTATTATTGCATGCATAAGAGTTTTAAAAATACAAAATACTCCACAAATGGAAGATATGGCTTTGAGCATGGTTTGGGAGTCAGGCTTTACTACTTCCTAACTATGTGACTTTGGGAAATTTCTTAACTTCTCCAAACCTTAATTTTCTCATCCGTAAAATGGGGTTTGTAGTAGTACATGCTTCACAGAGTTACTGTGAAGATTTAGAAGTAAACTGGCCCAACGATTTGAACAGTGCCAGGCACAAAGCAACGAAAGTTAGCTGTTTGTCATTAACTGTAAGCACCTTTATCAAAAAGGTATCTAGAGATTTTGTAAAGTTCAGGATACATTAATGGCATTAAAGCTATTGTCCTCATTTTTCTGGCCCCGATGGCTTATGTTTTCTGGGCATAGACACCTCTCTCCCAGTCCTCTGAAAAGCGTTTTAATACATGCTGAAGGTGTGTTCGGTGCCACAATGGCTGGACTTATCTTGCTTACACACAGCTTCCGAGGTCGATTAAACATGGTATTTAACCAACCTCCCTCCACACACACCGCCTTTTAGGGAGGACTGGAAAGCCTGCTGACTGTCCTGCAGGACTTGGGAGGTGTTTGTCTATATCCAAAAGACAGACAGCGGAGGAGGATGCTGAGCGTGGGGTCCCGCCAGGGGATGGCTAGACTCCTTGTCTGTCTGGCTCCCTTGTGAAATACTGGGATATTAAAGGTCATTGTAAACATTTCCCAAAAGCAGTAAAGATATTTTTTATGCAGAGAGGGATGTGACTTACTTTACCAAAGTTAAAGGGTCTACAGCGTTGTGCTGAGGTTAGGAAGAACTGGAGGTTTTTGTTTTCTGATTAAAACACTGAATTTTAATTTTGGAGTTGACGCTGTGCAGGTTTCTCTCCCAGGTAGATCTGGGAGTAGGGAAAGGGGGTGTAGTAGGGTTGGGGGAGGAGCCTCAGGAGGGAGAGAGAGGGCAGGGTGCTGGGAACTGTGCTCCGAGTATGCCACAGTTAGCAACTCTACCCTCATAGAACAAACAACCTAGAACCTCAGTGTGAAGGGGCCCAAGATGGCATCTGGTCAACCCTCTCATTTTGCAGCTGAGGCACATAGGGAGGAGCAGGTGACTTGGATAGGGTTGCTTACCCGTGAGCCAAAGAGCAAGACTGGCTTCAAGTCTGCTCAGCACTGGGGTGCAGACCTCTCTCTACTAGTGACCCACAATGTGTTAACACTGGTGGCCCACAGGATGATTTAGAGGGGACACAAATGAACATGGATAATTTTAACAGTTAGATATTTATTTCAATGTGTATTAGGAAAAATTATCTGGCCCCCAAAACTCGTAATCTATGATAGTGATACAAAATGCCATTTAAAAATATATTTAAGCAAAGCAAGAGGGAAGTTGTGTGTGTGTGTGTGTGTGTGTCTGTGTGTGTGTGTCTAAAATGTTGGCTAAATAACAGAACGGGTGACCTGTAGGGTGTCCTAAATCATGACCACAGTCTACTCCATCTTTAGGGCTTTTGGTGCTGCAGGGGGCAGCCTCGGGAAGGCCTTTCAGGCTCTCCGAGCGTTTTAGGTCTGAGAAGCAGCAAACTTCCCCAGAGCACCCCCGCTCTCCTTCTCCTTCTCCTTTCTTCTCCATTTCTCTCCTCCTGTGATGTTGTCTTCTTCATTCCCATCCCCAGTGCCCACAACAACCAGTGGGTAGTGGGAGTGGCTGGCCCTGGGTTGCTCTGGAAGGTCAGTATCTGTCTCACTTTATCCATTCCAGGAGCTTGGATTTACATGAGACCCTGGCCACCAGGGGGCAAAGCCTCAGGCCTTTTTGCTCATCCTATTTCTAAGCATGTTAAGCTCACTCCATCTATCATCTTGGCAGGGTTTCCTAACCCATGAAACAACGCAGCCTAAGCTGTTAATGGGTTATAGTGGATAAATATGTAACCAGCCACCTCCTCCCACAGCCCTCGACCTATGGCGATGGCACCTTAATACACCTTCAAGTCCTTCTCCCAAAGTCATAGTTAAAAAATAAAACCAGGCTGGGCGCGGTGGCTCACGCCTGTAATCCCAGCACTTTGGGAGGCCGAGGCGGGCGGATCACGAGGTCAGGAGATTGAGACCATCCTGGCTAACACGGTGAAACCCCGTCTGTACTAAAAATATAAAAAATTAGCAGGGCGTGGTGGCGGGCATCTGTAATCCCATCTACTCAGGAGGCTGAGGCAGGAGAATGGTGTGAACCCGGGAGGCAACGGAGCTTGCAGTGAGCAGAGATCGCGCCACTGCACTCCAGCCTGGGCAACAGAGCAAGACTCTGTCTCAAAAACAAAACAATACAAAACAAAACAAAAACCCTTCATGAAGACATCGGCTTCGTTTTGTTCACCACTGCATCCTCAGTGCCCAGAACACTGCCTGGCACTGGGTAGGGGTTTAACTGGTATTTGTTGAGTAAACTAATGACAGTATCAGGCTGTGTGCTCGGCGCTGGTGCTCCAATTGTGCTTTCTGCCCTTAAGGTCTAGCCCAGAAGAAGAACCTGCAGATGGTGAGATGGTGCAGTAAGAGGGGGCTGTGCTAGGCCCAGAGCTTGCTCACAGGTGGGTGTGAATCGCATCATTCTTGGGCAAGCAGAGGAGGCTTTAAGGTAGGAAGGTACTTCAGTTGGGTCTTGAAGGATGATTCTCAAGGGGAAGTTAGGCTATGGTGTGATCCGAGGTATATAAAGTACAGGTAGGTTTGGGAGAGCTTGGCTTAAAGAGATGTTACCATTTCTGCCCCTGGAGTCATATTCTGGCTTCCTTCCTTCCTTCCTTCCTTCCTTCCTTCCTTCCTTCCTTCCTTCCTTCCTTCCTTCCTTCCTCCCTTCCTTCCTTCTTTCCTCCCTCCCTTCTTTCCTTCCCCCCTTTCCTTCCTTTCTTCCTTCCCTCCCTTCCTTCCCTTCCACCTTCCCACCCTTTTCTTCCTTCCTTCCCTTACTCCCTTCACTTCCTTCCTTCCCTCCTCCTTCCCTTCTTTCCTTCCTTCCTTCTCTCCCTCCCTTCTCCCCTTCCATCCTTCCCTCCCTTCTTCCTTCCCTCTTTCTCTTTCCTTCCTTCCCCTTTCCCTTCTTTCCTCCTCCTTTTCCTTCCTTCCTCCCTCCTTCCCTCCCTCCCTTCCTTCCTGCCTTTCCTTCCCTCCTTCCCTTCCTTTCCTCCTTCCCTCCTTCCTTTCCTCCCTTCCTTCCTTCTTTCTCCTTCCCTCCCTTCCTCCTTTTCTTCCTTCCTTCCTCCCTCCCTTTCTCCTTTCTTTTCTCTGTCTCCTCTTTCTTTCCTTCTCTTCTCCTGTCCTCTCTCTCTTTTTTCTTTCTGGCACAGCATCTCACTTTGTCACCCAGGCTGGAGTACAATGGTACAATGATAGCTCACTGCAGCCTCGACCTCCTGGGCTCAAGCGATCCTCCTGCCTCAGTCTCCCAAAGTGTTGGAATTACAGATGTGAACCACTGTATCTGGCTCTCTGGCCACTGCTGAAAACAAACCAGCCCCAGGACTTGAGCAACTCCAGCTCGTGTCTTCCACTCCTTTGTTCCCCATCCCACTCTCACTGGCCCTCCTTGGCTCCACCCAAAGGTCTCAGGGCCTTGTGTTGCGACTGCGGGTGTTTGTTTTCAGATGGTAGCATTCGAGGGCGCTCTACTCAAGAACACCAACCATGGATAAGGGCTGGAAGCAATGGTGTCCCGGAGCTGGCTCAGACTCGCCTATAAGAGGTGATTGTTAAATATGTAGACATCTTGTCAGCCAGTTATTAGATCATTGTTAGTTTGAAATCATTTGTGGTGGAAATATTTATACCCCAGAAACTGGCAAATACTACATATTAGGGTTCCCGCTCCCCTTTCCCCCAGAGAGCCAGTTTGCCAGCACACCACTGGCTGGAAGACAGTTTATGACTGTTTTCAGTATTCCAGGTAAGGATATGACGTGTTGCACAAATGATTCGATTGTCATTTTGTTAAAATAAAATATTTAAAAGCTTGACTTTAAAGCATCAAAAAAGGACACTCAAATGTTGCACATGTATGAGCTGCCTGGGTGACCTTTTTGGTGCTGTCCTCAGGATAAGGCCTCTCCTTCCATCTTGGTTTATTTGGAGATTGCAGAGAAAGCCAGTAAAATACCGGTGATTTTGTCAACACTATGCTATTCAAAGACACAAAACAGAAAGGGAAGTTGGGTGCTGAGGCTAACATAGGACTGAGTTCATCAAAAGGGCCTTATTGTTGTCTTGATGGACTCTATCATACATGTTGTAAATGAAAAGTTATTGAATAAAATTACAGCTAATCGAATGCTACTTTTATCCATGATTTCAAGTTCCCTGTAGGATTTCATGTGAAAGGAGAGTTTTGAGTGGCCCAGTTCACTCATGTTTCAAAAGAGGACATAGAAGCCTCCGAGAGGGAAGTCACTCTGCTTTGGTGGTGCAACTGGAAAGGAAAAGGAAAGGAAAACTCACAGGGGAAGGGGGAAAGGAAGGGATTCTGGGATTCTTTTTTTTTTTTTTTGGAGACAGAGTCTCACTCTGTTGCCCAGGCTGGAGTGCAGTGGTGTGATCTCACTGCAACCTCCACCTCCCGGGTTCAAGCAATTCTCCTGCCTTAGCCTCCCAAGTAGCTGGGACTACAAGCGCCTGCCGCCACGCCCGGCCATTTTCTTTTTTTCTTTTTTTTTTTTTTTGTATTTTAGTAGAGACAGGGTTTCACCGTGTTGCCCAGGCTGCTCTCGAACTCCTGAGCTCAGGCAATCCTCCCGCCTCGGCCCCCCAAAGTGCTGGGGTTACAGGCACGAGCCACCGCACTCGGCCGGGATTTTTTTAAGTTAGGACTCTCCTCTGCCTCTCAGGGCCCTTTCCTTGATGAGGAAAGAAGTGAAAGTGTCCAAATTTCATTATTTCGGCAGGAAACAAAACCACCATCAAAAGCCGGGTACAGTGGCTCGCGCCCACAATCCCAGCCACTCGGGAGGCTGAGCAGGAGGATCGCTTGAGGCCAGGAGGGTAAGATCACCCTGGACAACATACTGAGACCCTGGTTCTAACAAAATAAAAAAAGTAGCCATGTTTGGTGGTGCACGCCAGTAGTCCCAGCTACTTGGGTGGGAGGATGGCTTGAGCCTAGAAGTTTGAGGCTGCAGTGAGCTATGATCATGCCACTGTACTCCAGCCTGGGCACCAGAGAGAGACTATCTCTTAAAAAAAAATCACCATCACATTTGATGCCAACAGCACCTGAACACAACCCATGCTTGCTAGTGTTTCATAACGTGCACCTACAAGGGCTAATGTGGTTTGGCCTTGCTGGTTTCTCTGACCTCATCTCCTACCACTTGCCCCCTCCCTCTCTCTTTTACTTCCTAGAACTCGCCAAGCCCAATGCTGCCTCAGGGCCTTTGCCCTTGGTACTCCCTCTGCCTGCAAAGCTCTCCCTGCAGCCAGTCCCATAGCTAGGCAGCCCTTCTCATAATCTGAGTAGCTGATGGATCATCCCATCTAAAGCAGCCCTTCTGTTACTCCCGGTCGCATGCTATTGTATTACTCTGTTTTGTGTTTTTCCTGGCACTTAGCACTGTCTCAAATTAT